>NW_028270152.1:17094325-17410735 GCF_037043375.1 Chiloscyllium plagiosum | reverse complement strand
GCCTGGGATGTTTGGGCATCCAATGGGCAATTGCCTTGCTCCTTGAGACCCTCCAAAAAATCTCTAAGTCTGAATTAAAGTCGGACCATTCTGACTTATTTATCTGGTCGTTACATGTTGTCTAAGGTAATGGATCTGACAGGGTTAATGGTGGAGATTGCACCATCCAATGTGATGATGTGAAAAGGAATTGAGTTAGGAAAAGGAAGAATAACTTAAGATAACAAAGGAAAAAGATTTACACTCCCAGGTCACCCAGTAGTCTTAGTCTCAATGTCTATTTTACTGATGTAACTTGTTCCTGATTGCTATCATACAGTTATCAATATCTTGTTCAACAGCATCTTCCCAGTAAGACCCATGTGTGGTTTTTATTGACTATTTTGAACCAATAAGTCCCTTAGACCCAGTTAAGAAAGGGGATAGTTGCAGTAAACTACCTCAATCACAAAGTCACAGTCTTTGGGTTTGCAACACATAAAACATTATCAAGGAAAGACTAGGTGGAGAAAGTCTAGTCCAACTCTTGCAACCAACTGCTTCCTCACTCTGCATCCCTTCCCAACCAAAAAACCCAACTTTCTCGCAACTCAGGACAACCCCCAATATAGCCCCATCTCCTCCCTGACGCCTGAGCGCCCCCCTCCACAGCACCCAGTTATTCCCACTCAACATCCCCTCCCCCCACTCCTGACTCGACCCTGACTTCTGACTGCACTTGGCTCCTTCGAATCTCTGATCATGCATTCCTGATCCCCTCCATCTCACCCCCTCTCTGTAGGATACAATTAACCTCAATGTGACAATTCCTCCCAACCTAAACAGATGACCCACCTGCCCACTTGTCACGTACCCACTTAGCTCACCCACCTCAACCTCCTCCTTCCACACCGACCTGGCTTTTCGAAATTGCGCCAGAGGACTTTTTAAATCTGTCTGAGCCGAGGGTGAGGATTTGGGTTATCATCTCAATCCAAGCATCTCGAACAGGCGGTACATCCTCAGTACATCACTGATGTATCAGTTTTTGATTTTGGGCTCAGTCTATCGAGTGGGATTTGAGTATGAAAATTTCTGTTTCTGAGGCAAGAGCATTACCAACTAAGCCATGACTGACACTTAGAAGAAAAGAAGAAAAGTTATTTTCTGATACTTCAGTGTGAGGCTCTGATACATCGCTTCAGTATTAATAATGGCCTGAAACATAGTGAATTTCAAGATAAACCTTCTTACACTGACTGACTAAAACACTCAGAATTCTGCTTCAGGTAAGAACTGGTTGAACCCCCTTTAAAAATGTTGTTATGAAAGAAAGAGCTTGTTAATGCCCTTTGATGATTACACCTTTGTGCAGCACTGAGAAGGTGCTGCATCCTCAGATTGTCGATCTTTTGCAAGTGTTCGCCCTCTCAGCTGGACAATAGGGCCTGTTTGTAAAGGGGCTGTGGACTTCTCACAGTGCCACGGGTGATATTTATCCCTCAATCAATACCTAAAACATCAAGTGGCAATTCACTTCATTGCTGTTTGTGGGACCATGAAAATTGGATGCAGCATTTGGAAGGGACTACACGAGCAATGCTTCCTGGTGGCCATATAAGCTGCCTGACGGACCGTGAATGCCAATCAATGTGCTAACACATTGTCTTCTGGTTTCAAAAACCTTGGAGGTCCATACAGAAGAGAAAAGAATTAGTTGACAAGGCATTTAATTGGCTGCAAATAAATCTGCTATGTCCTACAGCTCACATGCTAAAATTGCAAGGTCTGTAGAGCTTTTTTGATGCGAAGCTTCAAATTCCACTTGCCCCAGAGGTATGTCATAGACAGGTTGATTAAAGTAACTATAAATGTAAGATCGTATGTTTTCTGTCATTCATGGGATGTTTTGAAAAACAAATTCCTGTTAAGTAATTACTTACAGATTAGTATAACGTGTATTTCTTCAACACAAATTGGCTATAAGTCAATTGAAGAATTTAGACCATTATTTATAGAAAGCAAACTTCCCTTACCTGGTTAAAAATCACACGACACCAGGTTATAGTCCAACAGGTTTATTTGAAAGCATTAGCTTTCGAAGGGCTTCTCCTTCATCAGGAGCAGCGCTCCGAAAGCAAGTGCTTTCAAATAAACCTGTTGGACTATAACCTGGTGTTGTGTGATTTTTTAAAACTTTGTACACCCCAGTCCAACACCGGCACCTCCAAACCACGATTCCCTTACGTGTATTGGCTATAACACGATCCCAGTCTCATCAGTTTAAATTGTGCTGCTTTTATGCAATTTTCTTATTAGGCGGGGTTGCACGGGAATGGAACTATCGCGTTATATCCGAACCGACTGCAATGAAAAATGGGAGGTGTTCTTTAAAATATATTCAATTCTGAGGGAGGATAGTGGGAGGAAGTTTCTTCTTCTGGGGACGCTAGAACTGGGAGATGTAATTGAAGAAAAAGAGATTTTTTTTTCTAAGTTCAAGGAATTTTTTTTTTCTGTCAGTTGTTAGTTTCTGGAATTGCCTTGCCCTGAAAACAGTAGAGTCTGAATCATTGAAATAATTTGACACAGAATTAGTAGATTTTTGACAGTGCGGAGTTTAGGTTATGGGGAGGTAGGAGCTCAGGCAAGAAAGTGGGGCTAAAACCACAGCCTTAGAGTCATAGAGATGTACAGCACGGAAACAGACCCTTCAGCCCAACTCGTCCATGCTGACCAGATATTCTAAATTAATATAGTCCCATTTGCCAGCAATTGGCCCATATACCTCTAAACCCTTCCTAATCATTTACTCATCCAAATGCCTTTTAACTGTTGTTAATTGTACCAGCCTCCACCACTTCCTCTGGCAGCTCATTCCATACACGCACCACCCTCTGTGTGAAAAAGTTGACCCTCAGGCCCCTTTTAAATCTTTTCCCTCTCACCTTGAACCTATGCCTAGTTTTGGACACCCCTACCCTGTGGAAAAGACCTTGGCTATTCTCCCTATCTATGCCCCTCATGATTTTATAGAGCTCTGTAAGGTCACCCCTCAGCCTCTGACGCTCTAGGGAAAACAGCTCCAGCCTATTCAGCCTCTCCCTATAGCTCAAACACTCCAGCCCAGCAACATCCCTGGAAGTCTTTTCTGCACCCTTTCAAGTTTCACAACATCTTTCCTATAGCAGGGAGACCAGAATTTAAAAAAAGGTTAACCGAGAATATTCCAAAGGTGGCCTAACCAATGGCCGTTATAGCTGCAATACAACATCCCAACTCCTATATTCAATGTATTGACCAATAAAGGCAAGTGTAGCCAATTCTTTTTGAATGGTGGAGCAAGTTTGAAGGGCTAAATGGTCGAAAGCTCCTCCTAAATCGTAAGTTATTCTGTTCCTATGTGTACCCCCCACACCTGTGAGCATTCTGGGCTCAACTAGTGATCCGCTAAGAATTTGGAAATGAAAGACAAGCCAAACTTCATCCATCTACTTTAATTCACTAATATGTAATACAAACTGCAACATTGTGATTTGTCATGCATAATTTATAAGGATACACTGCTCTTCTTATAGAGCTTGGCATGAAAATGTAGAAGATATACACAGGACAGAGTTGCAGGATATCTCATTTGTTCCTGAAGTCAAAAAAGGATGATGTGATTTATGAGTTTTATATCTGCGAGGTTTTCCCCTTGAATACTTAGTAGATCTCTGTCCTCTTTATACAAAGTACCAAAGCAATATTTAAAACAAATTTCCAACATTGTTTATACAATATACCAGACTAATGTTTAGATACTCAACCTGGCTTGAAATTTATTGCAGTGTAAGTATAATTATAACGATGCAGTCAGATCCCCCAATTATGGTCTGTTTGTTAATTTGGCTTAATCCAGTCATGGCTATTATGGCGCAGTGATAGTGTCCTAAGCCAAGGGTCCCGGGTTTGAGTCCCATCTACTCTAGAGGAGCATGATATCATGCCTGAATCAATTAATTAGAAAATATTGACAAAAGAATGTGAGTGCTGCAGTTCATCAACATACTGCCCTTTGACCTTTGCCATTGCCAGAGTGGGACATGGGATGAATGTCTTCACGGTTTTAAATCGAATCTGAAATAGCTATCTCAAACTAATCCCAACAATACTAAGTGGCAAACTCTCACAAAGATCATTGAATCGTGCAACACAGCAAGGAGACCAGTCAGCCTATCAACTCTCTACTAGTCTATTAAGGAGCTACCATTTAGTCCAACTCCTCTGCTCTTTCTCTATGGCTCTGTACAGGTAGTTTTCATATAAAGTGTGTTTTTGGCAGTGTGATTTGGCTATAACGTGGCTGAAGAATTAAGGAATGGTACTTTAGAGAATGCTTACCTCTGTTCGCAATAGTGCGATTCCAGTGGTGATCATTTCACATACTTCGTTCTGTACATGCGCTAATGTCAGCTGCCATCAGAACATGAGAGGTACAGAACTATACATTGAGCAGCTTCTTCTCAAAAATTAAACGAACGAATGTTCATTGCTTTCCCTCTGAGACAAGAATATTCTTGTATAAACTCCAAATAATTCCTGCAGGACTGCATTACTCTTATAATTGAAAAGTACAGCAGGTCAGGCAGCATCTGAGGAGCAGGAGAGTTGACATTTTGGGCATAAGCCCCTCATCTGGAATGTGGGTGTGGGGGAGGAGGCAGAGAGATAAGTAGGAGGATGGGGGGTTGGGGCTGGGGACAAGGTAGCTGGGAAGGCAATAGGTGAATGCAGGTGGGGGGAGTGATTGTAATAGATCGGTTGGTAGGGTGCAGTGGATAGGTGGGAAGGAAGATGGACAAGTAGGACAGGTCAAGAGGATGGTGCTGCATTGGAGGGTTGGATCTGGGGTAAGGTGGAGGCAGTGGAATGAGGAAACTGGAGAAGTCGACGTTGATGCCATGGAGTTGGAGGGTCCCATGGTGGAAGGTGAGGTGTTCTTCCTCCATTTGTTGGATGGCTTGGATTTGGCAATGGAGAAAGACTAGACCTTGCATGTCTTTGCTGGAGTGGGATGGGGAGTTGAAGTCGTTGGCCACGTGGCATCGGGTTGTTGGGTGCATGAGTCCCAGAGGTGTTCACTTAAATGCTCCGTGAGTTGGCATTCTGTCTCTCCAATGTAGAGGAGATGACTCTTAAATATTCCATTTGTCTTTTTAATTTGATTTTGTACCTGCATATCACACAATCTAAACCAACCCCTAAGAAACAGCCAGAAGACAATCAACCACAGCCATCCACTTCTGCAACCATAACTGCACCTCAAGGTGGTGATGATGATGACCCTCTGCCACTGCGTTAACAATATCTTTTCAATGTAATGTGTTAAATTTACTATTGTTCCATTAATAAATATGATTTAAACCTTCATTCAGGCTGTGCTATACTTGGTGTTAGGCTTTTGGGTGGTTTTTGAACAATTTTGCGTAATATTTCTTGCCGGTCTGCTCTGACCCCATTTTTCTTTGAAGCGATTTTCTATGAAGTGTGGTTTCGCTGGAATGTCACTATGGTATTATAGGAGACCTACCTGTACTTCTTATTATTCGTTTTAAGCAGATATTTAATTCCATTTTGAAACTTATTAATTAATCTATTTCCATCACCTGTATAGGCAATGTATCCAGATCATAACAACCCACTGTAAAAAAATGTCCCCTGATTAGCCCCACATCCAAGCATTATCACCAATTAATTTAACCATGTGCCCTCTGGATATTGTCTCTCCTGTTAATACAAATAGTTTCTTCAAAGCAGCCAGAGGTGAGTGAGTGGGAGGGTGGGGGGCATTGTTGGCTTTCAGGGGCATGAAAATTGTCAATCAGAATGCCCCTTTCCCATGGCTGCAGCACCAACTCGTTGGAGCAGTGCAGAGTAAACTTTGCCCATTCATCAGCTTATGTATACCTAAGCTGAAAGTTCTTCGTAATGCCAGTGCACATCCAAAATTGGGAAGGCTTTCATTCCCTAGCATGATCATGCCTTGGTTTTACAGCACCATTTGTCAATCTGGGATTGTCTTGTTTCATGACACCAAAACCAACTTGAGTTGTCCTCAAATTGCAAGACATGCAATGTGCTTGTGAAATGTTATCTTTCTGTCACAAATGTAATTTACATATCCTCCATTAACGTACAGTGTAAGTGGCAAAGTTAGATGTGTCATTTTATATTTACATAGAAAATGGAGCAGAAGTAAGCCATTCAGCCCTTCGCTCCTGCTCTGCTATTCAATATTTTCATGCGATTGGGCGGCACAGTGGCTCAGTGGTTAGCACTGCTGCCTCACAGTGCCAGGGACACTGATTTGATTTCCACCCCACGGGTGACTGTCTGTGTGGAGTTTGCACGTTCTCTGCGTGGGTTTCCTCTGGATGCTTTGGTTTCCTCCTACAGTCCAAAGATGTGCAAGCTAGGTGGGTTAGCCAGGGCAAATGTAGGGTTACAGAATGGGGGGGGTCTGGGTGGGATGCTGTTTGGAAGGTCGGTGTAGATTCAATGGACTGAATGGCCCGCATCCACGCTGTAGGTATTCTATAAAAGTCAACAAAGTTGACTCAGATGGGAATGAGAAGGGGGATGATGATACAAGTGCACCATGACAGTCAGGCAAGTTTCACTCATCACATGGCCGAGCAAGTCAATTTTCCGTCTGTAAATGCTTCCAACATGGCAGGAGGACAGTGTGGGTGAGATTCCTGGTCCACCATTCCGCAGAAGGCAATAGCAAACCGCTGCGTCACTTTGGCCAAAAGTGTGCACCAATCCAATGGAAGTCTACCCTGGAAAAGAGGACAGGAGCAAAGATAGATGGACAAACATTTTAGGAGGTGCTCAGCCCAGTTTTAACTCTGAATAATTGAAAAGGTTTCAAATGAGTTTAACATCTCACACCATGAGGTAGCCAATAGGTTAGTGTCCAAGATCAGTGACCTTGTCATTAAAACATGATTCATTGAAAATTATTACCATATGATTATAAGCATATGTCTGAAGTCAGTTAAGGGGAATAGTGAAATCTTAGTCGAGTTGATATTTCACTTGTCTTGGAGCCGCATGTATAAAGAATCTTTATGGATTTCAGTTAGACATCCTATGTGCCTTATGCAAAAGGCAATGTTAGCACAGTAGGGAGCCTTGGATTTCCAGTCATATTTATTCTGCCATATTGCAAGATATATTTTTGTTACAATATTGATTTAAGTATAAAATCAAAAATTAAAAATACGCACAAAAATTCAAACTGCAACATGTCAAAGGTGTTGTAAGCTTCTTCTATTTTTCGTCAGTTAATTAACAACTAGGAAGCCAATTAAAAAATAGAAAATAAAATTCCAATTTTATCGATACCTTTTTATTGTCGTACTCCTGTCTTCACTGGGCAGGGCCTTCATATACTACTCCTGAGAACTGAAATCATTTAACATGTTCACAAAGGAAGATTGAATATTATGAGAGGTTTGATAGGGTAGATCAGGAGGGTAAGTAATCAAGGAAGGTAGATATTTAGAAGCAAATTACTGCAGATGCTGGAATCTGTACTGAAAACAAAAAATGCTAGAGATCACAGTGGGTCAGGCAGCATCCATGGAGAGAGCAAGTTAACGTTTCGAGTCCAGATGACTCTTCATCATAGCAGACATCAAGTGTGGAGGGGGCAGCATTTATGCAATAGGGGAGGGCATGGTGTGGAGTGCTGGGGGAGAAAGGGTGCTCATAATGCACATTAACTGATCAGTTATGTGTTTGAAAGGAAAACGTGCAGCACTAAAAGAAAAGCAGAGGGGAGTGAGGCTGGTTAGATTGCTCGTTCAAAGATCTAATATAAATTCCATGAGTTGAATGCTCTCCTGTGTTGTATGAGTCAAAGACTAGTTAGCAATGCTTTTCCCCTGGCCAGTTTGAGTCCCTTCAGGTGCTCTTGTACAAAGACAGCAGCCTTTCACTCATACTGGAACGTATTATCTTACCAACATTTTTCAGCAAGTGAAAGGATCGTGCTATGATTTTCCATATTCTGTTGGATTGATTACTACTGTAGCAATACAACCATATTTGGCAACACAAAGAACTTCTGAACAGACTGCTAGTCATAGAATTGATGTTGTGTTCTGGCCACGTTTTGACCCATCTAGAAAAGGTGCTTCGCAAGAACTCAAAGTTAATTTCCAGATGATTGAGCTAAAATGGGTAAAATTACCATGATGTATCTGCATAGACCTTGCAAAGATAATTTGTTGATCCAATAGCTTTATATGCAATACATGTTATGGACCAGACCAAGCCCCCTCAAAATATAGATTGTTTCACTTGCAATTCTAGCAGCAGGAAGAGAACCTCCAGCTCTTAGCTGTAACAGAAAGCGAAGAAACAGCTTCCACATCCAGCTTCAAGAACCCAGCAGCAACTGCTACTGAAAAACTAAAACTAAAAATCCTGACTTCAGGGGAGCTTGACCCAACCAATTCAGGCTGCTTCTCTTGTTTAAAAAAACTCCAAGGCCTCACAAGCTGTTTACTCTATTGGATTCAAATAGAACAGCTCAGTACCTCTATCTTAAAACCTCTCTTCAGAAAAGTAAAGGATAAAATACAGTTCTTAAAGCCATCAAATCGTCGCATACACTTTCTCGCTAATTGTTTCGGTTTTGCTTTTTTTACAGACTAACTACAGCAATGCCTTTTGGCTGTATAACGCTTGGTGACAAAAAGGATTATAATAACCCTTCAGATGTCACAGACAAATATGATCTGGGACAAACAGTCAAAACGTAAGTATACACCAAAATCCCTGAGAGATTATATGTTGAGATTATAATTTCTGCCTCCCTTTCACTTATGTACAGAAAAATATGCAACTAAAGAGTAAGTTAGAAAACTTGACAGTTGGAGATAGGAAGCAGATGGATGTGAACAATATTTGGTACTGGAGCTTTAACCAGACCTAATGTGATTTTACAGAATAGTAAATCTAAAGATGAGCCACATGGATAATTCAGGGAGATGTAGTGAATTTGGAACTTGCCTTTTGATATCTGGGCCTTGCAATAGAATCCAATTCATTAAAATGGGAATTTCTGGGTTTTCTTGTCACGAGTAAACAGGCTATGTTTTGGGTAATTATAATTTCAGCAATTATTAGAATTAAGAACATGATTACAGAAGTACCTCGTAAGAAAAGATCATTTGGTTCACCAACCAGTATAGAGGGAAATAAGGTATTGGATTACTTAGGGGAAAGAGTAGCATTGAAATCTAAACATGGTGGATAGGTTGCTGCCTGTAGATTCCAAGATGTTTTGGTTGCATATGGACAGGCAGAAAGTTATTTCCCTTGAGGGTTTAGGGCAACAAATTAGTTGATTCCAGGTATTATGAACATAGGTTTTGAGGGAAAGTTACGGAAAATTTGTTTTCATTGGATAAATGATTCCAATGTGACCCATTTAAAGATTTCAAGATTCAGAAGGGACGCAACAGCTTTGCACCACTGAAGTGTCCATGGGATAATAATATAGCAAAGTACACAGGCTTGATCCTATATTCACAAAATATAGAGCATAACAGAACATTCAACCCAACTGAGGGCAGCACAGTGGCTCAGTGGTTTCCACTGGGACCCAGTTTCAATCCCAGCCTTGGGTGACTGTCTGTATGGAGGTTGCACTTTCTCCCTGTGTCTGTGTTGGTTCCCTCCCACACTCCAGAGATGTGTAGGTTAGGTGGATTGGCCATGCTAATTTGTCCATAGTGTACAAGGATGTAAAGACTAGGTGGATTAGCCATGGGAAATGCAAGGCTATGGGGATAGGATAGGGGGCTGGGTTTGGATGCTGTTCGGAGGGCTGGTGTGGACTCAGTGGGCCAAATGGCCTCTTTCCACAGTGTCAGGATTCTATGCTCGTAGTCCATGTTTGTACTTATACCTGAGACATACCTTCTTCAGCTGCACCTGCCTCTCAGCCTATTTAATCTCTGTAACTTAATTGTCTAATTTACTTTTTGGAAGCAATTTGCCCATGGGTGGTTCACTAGCAAGTTCCACATTGTACAGTGGTGCCTCGGAATCCGACTTTAATTCGTTCCAGGAGGCTATTCGGATTGCAAAACGTTTGCATTCCGAAACCATTTTCCCCGTAAGAAATAATGGAAAATGAATTAATCTGCTTCTGGACCCAAAAAAAAATTTTCAAGACACTTTTACAAATACACATGGTTAAGGTAAAATAAGATGAGTAAATGACCTAAATATCAAGTAATAATAATAAAAACAAGAAATAAATGTACTAACATGAAAATAACTTCATTTACCTTAGTGAGGAGTGCTAATGGTGAATGTACTTATTTGCTTCACTGCTCTTCTTGGGTGCCATGGTGAATTCACAAGGGTGATAATTAAAAAAAACAACACAAATCAAGGTGAAAACACAAGGTAAACTAGTGATGGACACATGAGCGATGCTTTCACGACTACTTCCCAGGACGAACTGAACAAACAATGTGCGACCTGAACGATACGTGGTGTTCGGATTCTGAAAATGTGTTTGGATTTTAGGGCAAAAGTTTTTTGAAACAATTGTTCGGATTCCAATTTG
The DNA here is from genome assembly GCF_037043375.1 of Chiloscyllium plagiosum. Classification (NCBI taxonomy): domain Eukaryota; kingdom Metazoa; phylum Chordata; class Chondrichthyes; order Orectolobiformes; family Hemiscylliidae; genus Chiloscyllium; species Chiloscyllium plagiosum. Next base: position 17,400,120 of record NW_028270152.1, on the reverse strand, counting down.
TTCGAACAACAGGGCGTTAGGATTCCGGAGTCACCACTGTAATTGTTCTTTGAGTAAGGAACTTACTCCTTACTAATTATTAAGCTAATGAGGAAATTTTACATATTCTTAACATTGACTCCAGTCGTTGTGAAATCTCACGGCATCAGGTCAAAGATGAGCAAGAGGACCTCTTGCTGATTACCACCTAGTGCCCACTGCCCCTCTTCAGCTGATAAATCCATTGGTCTCCACATTGAACACAAATTGGAAGAAGCACTGAGTATTCTCTGGTTGGCAGATTTCAATGCCCATCCCCAAGAATGACCCAGTAGCACCACTTCTAATGAACGGGTTGAGTCCTAAATGACAGAACTGCTAGACTAGATCTGCAGCAGTTGAGGGAAGTAATAGAGGGAACAAACTTACTTCACATTGTCCTCACTGATCACAGATGAAAGTACCCATGACAATATCAGCAGGAGTGACATTCTTGTGGAGATAATGTTCAATCTTCACATTGAAGATACCTTCCATTGTGGATAGATTTTGAATTTGTCTAGCAACTTAAAACTGGGCACCCATGAGGCACTGTGAGCCATCAGAAGCACTGAAGTGACCAGTATATCCCTCACTCTGCCATTAGTATCAATCCATCATTAGCATCAAGCCAGGAGAATCAACCATGGCTCAATGGAAAGTGCAGGAGGGCATGCCAGGAGCAGCATCAAGCACACCTAAACATGAGGTGTCAACCTGGTGAAGCTTATTATAGCTTATGTTACAGTCTAGCTTGAGACAAATAGACAAAGTGGGCAAAGTTTGAGATCCCAGGTACTTATGAAGAGAATAGAACCACCATATTCCACAGTTTTGATCAAATGACAGTAAAATTTGCAATACAAATTTAGAATTCTAATACAATCTAGAACATATGCAACTCATTCTAACATCAGATTTAACCTATGGGTAACAGACAAACTGTGGTTGAACACCCCACAGAGGACAAGAAATAGCAAATGCAGACAAGACAGATACCTCTTCTCAGTAGCCCCTCAGATGTTAATGATACTGTGGTTCATTGAATCGCATTAAAACATTTTTATTTCTCTTCTAAGAACCTAGCTTCCAAACTGCCTGTCATGTCAATCCAGCTGCTCACATTCTAGAAACTCACCCTCCTTTCCTGAGACTACACTGCCATGAATGTTTTAAACTGTACTACAGTGCCTACTCGCAGACATAACTCCAACCTTTCACAGACTGCTCGCTTCACCAAGCCAGTACAGTTGGAGATTGTTTTCTGAACTCTACCCTTGCACCAAACAAATTTTCATCCCCCACTCTCTGTTGTGCTGAAGTATTAGTTGCTTGCTAGCTTCTTCTGAGCTACTCGCAGCTCCGGAACATTCCTGAACCTTGCTTCCAAAACTTAGCTACATCTACTGGCTCCACTGAGTTCTAGCTGCACAGAGCCATCTGACCATCTTGGGACTTCTCCCTGAACCCCACTATAGAGAGCAGGGGCCTTCTCAGCAGCACTAGTCTGCTTGGAGACTGCCAGTGACTCTAATTGACTGTAACCTTTGAATTGCTTTTCAGTGACCCATGAACTGTTTTAAGTGACCTGTTGAAAACCTTACAACCTCCTCCAATGTTGACTATAACTATTTATTTTGGAATAGTCAAATGCAGCGACCCCTTGGAAGTCTGTTACTTGGATGTTCCAACTTCTGCCAGTTGTTGGCTTTTGCAATTCTAATGGATGCAGAAGTCAAGGATTCTACGTGTGCAACAACACATGCGTGGTAAACATTGAGATTAAGCAATCCCATAACCACTGAATCTGATCTAAACTCTTGCAACCCTCCGACATCCAGCTGTGAATGCTAGTGGATTATTGAATAACTAACTGGAGGAGGATCCTCCAATTCTCAAAGATGGGGGAGACCAACACATCAGTACAAAAGTCAAGGCTGAAGCATTGCAGGTACCTTCAAACAGGAGTGCTGAGCAGATGGAGGTCGCCAATGCCACAATCACCAGTCGCCGGCCTGCTCCTTTCACTCCTTTTAATATCAAAAATTGCCTAAAGGCACTGGACATTGCAAAGGCTCTGGGCTCTGATAGCATTTCAGTGAAGTACTTGCACTCCCAAACCTGCTGTGCCCATAGTCAAGCCATTGCAGTATAGACACAATACCAGAATCCACCCAGAAATTATACACAAAGATCAGCACAAACCCAACCTAGCCAAATACCACTCCATCAGTTCTAATCTCAGTTGTCAGTGATGTGATGGAAGGCATTCTTGACAATGCTATCAAGCAGTACTTGCTCAGCAGTGACCTGCTCACTGGCACCCAGTTTGGGTTTCACCACTGACACTTCACTACTGACCACATTACAGCCTTCGCACAGACATGGATAAAAGAGCTGAATTCCGGTTTCTGTCCCTTGACATCAAAGTGTCATTTGACCAACAAGTGTATCAACAACCCAAGCAAAACTGGAGTTAATGGGAAAGAGGGACAAAGGAAGCTAAATGCATTGGTGAAAGTCAATCTTTCAGTTCCAACAAATTTCCCCAATAATTCCTCAAACTAATGTTCTAGCCTCAATCACATGATCTTCCCTCCATCATACTGTCAGAAATTGGATAATTGGTATTGACTGTACAATATTCAGCACTATTTACAACTCCTCAGAGACTGAAATAGTCCGTGTCTAAACACAGCAAGGGTTGGATGACATACAGGCTTAGGCTAACAAGTAGTAAGTAACGAGTGTTAGACAATGACCACCCTCAACAAGAGAGAACCTAACCTTTTTCTCTTGATGCTCAATGGTATTATCATCACTGGATTTTCAATAACCATCATGCTGAGAGTAACCGTTGACCAGAAACTGAACTGGACTAACCATTTAAATATAAAATAAGGTCAGATGCTAAGAATTCAGCAGTAAGTCATTCATCTCCAAACTCCCCAAAGTCTACCACCATCAATTTGAGCTATAGGGAGAGGCTGGAGAGGCTGAATAGGCTGGAGCTGTTTTCCCCAGAGCATTGGAGGCTAAGAGGTGACCTTATGGACATTTATAAAATCATAACAGGGTTGGGTAGGATAAATAGATGAGATCTTTTTGCTGGGGTAAGGAAGTCCAGAACTAGAGATCACAGGTTTGGGTGAGAGGTGCAAGAGTTAAAAGGGACCTAAGGGGCAACTTTTTTCATGGGGTGTGTATGGAATGAGCTGCCAGAGGAAGTGGTGGAGGCTAGGACAATTGCAACATTTAAAAGGCATCTGGATGGGTATATGAATAGGAAGGTTTAGAGTGATATGGGCCAAGTCTTGGCAAATGAGACTAGATTAATTTAGGATATCTGGTCAGCATGAATGAGTTGGACTGAAGGCTCTGTTTCCGTGTAGTACATCTCTATGACACTAATTCAGGAGTGTGATGGAATACTCACCATTTGCCCAGATGAGTGCAGCTCCAACAACATTCAAGATGTTCAACACCATCCAGAACAAGGCTACCTTTTGGTTGGCATCTCATTCACCACCTTCAACATTCACTCCCTCCACCACTGACTCACAGAAGCAGCAATATGTATCACCTACAACTCATTAAGGTTCCGTCAACAGTACCTCCCAAAGCCATGACCTCTACCATCTAGAAGGAGCAGGACAACAAATACATGGAGAAACTACCTACCTGCATGTTCCCCTCGGAGCCTCTCATGCCATCCTGACTTGGAATCCCATCATTCATTCACTGGGTCAAAATGCTGGGATTTCTTTCCTAACAGCAGTATGGGCTTGAATACTACACAAAGACTGCAGCACTAGAGGAAGACAGCTCAGTATCACATTCTCAAAGGAAGTTAGGAATGTCCTAGCTAGCAATGCCCACATCCACTATTGTTATATTCTCTTCCAACCTCTCCCATCAGACAGAAGTAATACGCTTAAACACACATACCAACATATTCAAGAACAGTTTCTTCCATGCTGTTATTAGACTTCTGAATGGACCTCTCAAATTTTAAATTTAATGTTGCTCTCACTCTTTGTGCATCTTCTCTGCACCAGTAAATTGTATTGTGCATTATATTCGATTATCCTACTTTGTATGGTATGATCTGCCCGTACTGCAAGCAAAACCAGACTTTTCACTGTACATAGGTACACATAAATAAATCAAATCCAATCAAACATCCCCTGAGTGAACAAATTAAAAATGGTAATGTTCCATTTGTCCAAACACCTCTATTACCAGAAGGTGAAGAAGTGAGGAAGAAACAGTTTTGGGCTCCAGGAACAACTTCCCTCAGGTCCCACTAAATTTAACAGTCGAATCCATTTATCATTTTGTTTGTCCCCATTTCCTGGCTGTAGCCAATCAGATTGTCAGACTGACAGGAATTGCAGGTTTGGAATGGGATGGAGATTGATAAAGCTAGGAGCAGAGTTCAGAAGGAGTTCAGGTAGCCATGTGGTCCAGGGCGGTGGGAGGGTACCTGACCATGGGGAGGAAGTGGCCAGGAAGGTAAACTTCAAGTGGGAGTGGAGTGTGTGAGGGGAAACACTCCTGCACTTCCTGACGCACAACCAGTGCTAGGAAATCACATAGGCAAAAGTGAGGACTTTTCCTGCTCCTCGGATGCTGTCTGACCTGCTGTGCTTTTCCAGCACCACTCTAATCTAAACTCTGGGAAATCACATGCCTAGTTATTCAGCATTCCTCACCTCCTTTCACGAGTCAAATTTTCCCAATGGCCAAAAAAAACCCTGCCATTCAGAATTTAATCAAAAATAAAGAAAATAAAATGCAACGTGCAGCCTCATTAAAATAGTCAAATGATCCACATGCCCCCAGGGAGTGGGTTGGTAATCCATCCTCCACTGCCTAAAATTGGAAGTCAGCAGGTTGCCTCAGGTTGAAGATTTGTAACATTTTAAATTCCAAAGAATCCTTCCCAATTGTTGTAATCTCTCCATTTTAGAAACATCTTGTAATTTTTTTTTTGTCTGTGATATGGAGTCCATTGGAGAGGCCAGAAGTGGGCAGAGTACTCAGAAATGCAACCTGACCAGGGTCCTATATAAATTTATCTTCAGTATTTTTGAATATTGTACCGCAAGAAACAAGCACTTGTTGTTTATTAGGATTTTTAATTGCTTTGGCGATCTACACTTCTGCTTTTAATGATTTGTTTACTTGTATCCCCGGATGCCTTTGCCTTTCTACCACATACATTTTCTTATTATCTGGAGGGACTGCATTAAATTCAGGGCAACACTCTAAACAAGGGTCAGATCTACAGAGCCAAACTGACTGAAATCTAATGGGAGTTAACCCAAACAAGACATATGGTCTTTCCTATGTTGTGGATCAGACCAGCACCCCCCCCTCAAACTTTTAAGAAGTTAGCCTAGATCCGAACATTTTCTTGTTTTAAACGCAGATGTGAAGTGGGTGTTCCAGGTGTGATGCAGCTGGTCAAACCACTCGACTTAAAGCAAAACAAAATTTATTTAAACACTGCAGTCGAAACACAAATAAAAGAAACCAGAATAACTTAACTATTTGAAAGTTCAACAGACTTGATACTGCAGCTTAGTTAAGGAGCTGTTCCAATTCCAGTAACATCCCATAAACACATCCCTTGGCAAAAGATAAATTCAAAGACGGGTTCTTACAGGCAGCAGAGAACAACGTCCAAAGAGATTTCAGAGACAAAGCCAGTCAGGAACCATCTGCTGAAGCTGCGAACCTTTCTGCACTGCAGCAGCTTCTCACTGTTACAGCTAAACTAAACTAGAAAAAACCTGATCTCAGGGACCTGGCCACTCCTCCACCATTGTTAAAGTAGACAATTCGGTACCTCTGCTTCTCCAAACTCTCTTGAAAAAAAAAATCATGGACAAAGTAACCTTCTTAAAGGGGCAGCAGCATCACACCTCTGACAATCCACTGTATTCTGTCAGTCGTTTCACCCTTACCTCTCATTCCAGGAAAACCAAGATTTGCTATTTATACAATTATTCTAACTTAGGATCATGGAATCTTACAATGCAAAGAAAGTCCGTTTGGCACATCATCGCATACTGACTGTTGAAAAAAGCTTGCCAAACGATATTGCACACAGTATTTTGCCTTATCAGTATGCAAATTTATTCTCTTCAATTGCATGCCCTTTGGAGTGGCCCTTTTGAATTTGACAACTTTTTCAGGAAGGGCCAGATCTTAACACCCACCTTGTGAAACTGTCTATTTTTTTCCTTCAGGTCTTTGACCAATTATCTTATAGCAACAATCACCAATCACTGTGACGAAGCAGTACTTTCTCTCTATTTTATGAATATCTTTGCTGTAGGTCTAACTACGTTGTTGATATAATTTCTTTAACCTTGGTTATAGTCTTGTCTCAAATATGTAAATGATTGCTTGGCAGTACAGAACTTAGATATTGTTAAAAGGAGACAAGCTTTCTTGTTTTTCAATCCCATTGAATACAGGATGAAAATTTTTGACTCTGTGTCTCTTTTTCAGCAATACATAATTTTTGTACTTTCAAGCAATAATTTCTCAAAATCTCTCCCTCAATGTTCTCTCCTTCAAGAATTATCCCAACCTCTCCAACCACACCACATATCCAAAGTACTTTAAACCTGGTATCACATTTGTAAACCACCTCTGAACACTCTACAAAGCCTTAACACTCTTCCTAAAGTGTGGTAAGGTAAATGGTAAGGTCATGAGGAATACTGCCAAACAAATAGACCTTGGAGTGCAGGTGCATAGTTCCTTGAAAGTGAGTTGCAGGTAGACAGGATAGTGAAGAAGGTGTTTGGTACGCATGCCTTTATTGGTCATTGCATTGAGTATAGGAATTGGGAAGTCATGTTATGGCTGTACAGGACATTGGTTAGGACACTTTTAGAATACTGCTTTCAATTCTGGTCTGCACGCTGCAGGAACAATGTTGTTAAGCTTGAAAGGGTTTCAGAAAAGATTTACAAGGATGCTGTCAGGGTTAGAGAGTTTGAGCTATAGGGAAAGGCTGATTACACTGTTTTCCCTGGGACATTGGAGGCTCGGGGTGACTTTACTGATGTTTATAAAATCATGTGGGGCATGTATAGGGTGAATAGCTGAAGTCTTTTCCCCAGGAGCCAAAACTAAAGGGCACAGGTTTAAGCTGAGAGGGGAAAGATTTAAAAGGGACCTAAGGATCAACATTTTCATGCAGAAGATGGTGCGTGTATGGAATAGACTGTCATGATGAAATGGTGGAGGCTGGAACAATTACAACATTTAAAAGGCATCTGGATGGGGATATGAATAGGAAAGATTTAGAGGGATAATGGCCAAATGCTGGCAAATGGGACTAGATTAATTTAAGATATCTGGTTGACATGGGCGAGTTGGACCGAAAGGTCTGTTTCCGCACTATACATCTCTCTGACTATATGGTGCCTGGTATTATGCATATCGCTCCAATGGAAGCCTAACTAATGATTTGGAAAGGTTCACCATAACCTCCTTGTTTTTGTATTCAATGTCCATCTTTACAAAGACAATCAGCCCAGACATATTTTTTAAATTCATTCAGGGGATGTGGTCTAAATTGGCTGAGTCAACATTTATTTCCCATCCTTAACTACCCTGAGAAGATGATAATCTGCCTCAATGAACCACAGGAAGACAGCTCACCACCACCTGCACAAGGTCAGTTAGGGATGGGCAGTAAATGCTGATCCAGCATTTCCGTAACTGCTACCCAACCTAGCCACGTGGAAAAATTATGAATATTGTCCCCCCGATCCTCTGTTCTTACACTTTGCCATGATATAGTACCAAGTAGACTTTAGAACATAGAACATAGAAAAGTGCAGCACAGAACAGGCCTTTCGGCCTATGATGTTGTGCTGAGGATTAATCCTAATGTAAAATAAAATAACTTAGCCTATGCACCTCTCAATTCACTGCTGTCCATGTGCATGTCCAGCAGTCGCTTAAATGTCGCTAATGACTCGGCTTCCACCACCACCGCTGGCAACGTATTCCATGCATTCACAACTCTCTGCACAAAGAACCTACCTCTGATGTCTCCTCTAAACCTTCCTCCTAACATTTTAAAACCCTGACCTCTCATGCCAGTCAATCTTGCCATGGGGAAAGGTCTCTGGCTATTGACTCTATCCATGCCTCTCATTTAATGCATGTATATCTACTTTTTTGCCAAGCTCACTTCACATTAGTTCACAACTGCATCTGCCAGTTGTCTGCCCACTTCACCAGCCTGTCTATGTCCTCCTGGGGTCTGCTGCTATCCAACTTATTACTTTCCATATCGCCAAGTATTGTATTTTACCCAAATTTTGAAATTTGCTTTTTTCATGGCAACAGAAGACAATTGAGTGCATTGTTTCCACAGTGGATCTAATGAGATATATTTGTTTCACAAAGCCTATTCTCTCACATTATTGCAGCATGAGGTTGAACAATGACGGTCTGTGGAATCTCAATTATTTTCTCTCTTTCTCTACTGAAAACAGGGAGGAATTCTGCGAAATATTCCGAGCAAAAGAAAAATCTACTGGCAAAATGTACACTTGCAAGAAGTTTTTAAAGAAAGATGGAAGAAAAGTTCGGAAGGCTGCAAAGAACGAAATCATGATTTTAAACATGTAAGTCCCCAGAACTCTTACACTTAGGCTCTGTGGTGGGCACACATAAGCCTCATTAAAACTATGTCTGTCTCTTACATTGAATCCTTTGTCAGCCAAAAGCTCAACCCTAGAAATAAGAATTGCCAGCATTTCGTTCTTTTCCTTGCAGTTGCTGCAAGCAGTGGCCAAGAACGTATATCTTTTTGTTAAAAATCGATAGAGTGAAAATTGAAGCCATTAAAAGCAATGTTTTATTCTCTTTTTATTCACAGTCTTGACCTGACATTGAGTGGTTGGAAAATAATAAAACGTGGTTGATGTGCCAATGCATCTCTTCCTGTCCTGTCTTCTCCCAGAGTTGCTGGTTCTCTGTGTGAGGCCAGTACTGTGTACCCTAGGAGGTAACTAACTGTTAGCGCAACACGAAGCTTAGCAACAAGGAAATGCCATCAGGATCATTTTAGAACGATCACTCTTTAGACCCACTCCCAACACTCCTCACTTTGACAGTATATTCAGTCAAAATTAAAGTTTATTTTTAACTAGGTAATTGTGCAGAGATGATTTTACCAGAACTTTTGGATTAATGATTTTGCTCAAATCTCACCCTTTCCCCTCCATATTCATAGAATCCCCACAGCGTGGAAGAAGCCATTCAGAACATCGAGTCTGAGCCAATCCTCCGAAGAGCAGCCCACCCTGTTCCAGTATGTCCCATGACTAATCCACACATCAGGGACAACTTAGCGTGCCCAATCCTCCTAACCTGCACATCTTTGAACTGTGGTAGGAAACCAGAGCACCCAGAGAAAACCCACACAGACATGGGGAGAACACGCAAACTGGAATCGAACATGGGTCCCTGGTGCAGTGAGGCAGCATGCTTACCACTGAGCCACCATGCTGCCCAGGATTCTAGGAATCTCATCCCCACATTCCTCGATCATCATTGGCAGCTGTGCTTTCAGTTGTTGAGGCCATAAGCTCTGATATTCCCTCCTTCAATCTCTGCTCCCTTAAGATGTACCTTTAACTTGTCCTCATACCTCATCCTTTGGCTTGTATTCACCTTTTTAACTATGAACAAGGCACTATATAAATGCAATAGACAATAGGTGCAGGAGTAGGCCATTCTGCCCTTCGAGCCTGCACCACCATTCATTATGATCATGGCTGATCATCCTCAATCAGTATCCTGTTCCTGCCTTATCTCCATAACCCTTGATTCCACTATCCTTGAGAGATCTATCCAACTCTTTCTTAAACGAATCCAGAGACTGGGTCTCCACTGCCTTCTACGGCAGAGCATTCCACACAGCCACCACTCTCTGGGTGAAGAAGTTTCTCCTCATCTCTGTCCTAAATGGCCTACCCCATATTTTTAAGCTGTGTCCTCTGGTTCGGGACTCACCCATCAGCGGAAACATGTTTCCTGCCTCCAGAGTGTCCAATCCTTTAATAATCTTATATGTCTCAATCAGGTCCCCTCTCTGTCTTCGAAACTCAAGGGTATACAAGCCCAGTCGCTCCAGTCTATCAACATAAGATAGTCCTGCCATTCCAGGAATTGACCTCATGAACCTACGCTGCATTCCCTCAACAGCCAGAATGTCTTTCCTCAAATTTGGAGACCAGAACTGCACACAATATTCCAGGTGCGGTCTTACCAGGGCCCTGTACAGCTGCAGAAGAACCTCTTTGTTTCTATACTCAATCCCTCTTGTTATGAAGGCCCGCATGCTATAAGCCTTCTTCACTACCTGCTGTACCTGCATGCTTACCTTCATTGACTGGTGTACAAGAACACCCAGATCTCTTTGTACTGCCTCTTTACCTAAATTGATTCTATTTAGGTAGTAATCTGCCTTCCTGTTCTTGCCACCAAAGTGGATAACCATACATTTATCCACACTAAACTGCACCTGCCATGCATCTGACCACTCACCTAACCTGTCCAGGTCACCCTGTAATCTCCTAACATCCTCCTCACATTTCACTCTGCCACCCAGCTTAGTATCATCAGCAAATTTGCTAATGTTATTACTAATACCATCTTCTATATCATTAATATCCTGCGATAGGACACACAGCTCCTGCAGTCTGTTCAATGTTTTCTGCTTCACATGTTTGATTTTAGCTAAATCAGAGGAGAAATCATTTTCTCATCCATCTAAAAATCAATATCCAATTTGTCCAGTTGCGAGTTGGGTCTGCCGACAGTCCAATCCTTGTGTTGTGTTATGCATTATGCAGGACATTACTTTCCTGTTGGCAAATATTTGTACCCTTGAACTTCTTTTACTAATTCTATCAGCACCTTATTTTCCATATCCAGCCTTTCAGCACACAAATGTGCACCATAAGCTAATTTCTTCAGACTGTTTCGAACTCAGTTGGTTCTTTCATAACTTTTTCCAAAAGCTTGTCAAGGATACTCCTGTAATTACCATGTCATATTTCTATAATTTCCATTACAGATTCTTCTACTAATTAATAAATCCTAACTTCTCCACTAAGCTATCTATCAGTCACGTTTCAAAATATCCTGATGCCATGATAACCTCAACCAAAGACTGCTACTTCTCAACTTCAAAACCAATTTGTGGTGATTGGAAAGAAGTCGGCCAGGTGGACCTCGTTGACTGAGATCCCTGATTGGGGTTGTTAACCTGGGCCAATCAGGGAGCCCTGGCTGACAGACAGAAACAGGAGATTCAGAATCTCCTCAGTTTAGGGGACTGACTCTGTGCTGGCTGGGTCACAGTCAGTGTGTTACTGTTGCAGTTGGTTTCTGCTTTTTTTTGGCAAGGAAACCTGATTCCTCAACTGGCTTAATTATTTAGCCAGTTTGTTAACTGGTATTCCTTTAGTGAGGACTGATTTATAAACCCCTGATGCGCACAATGTGTTTCAGGTATAACTCAGTTCTCATTAGGGGATTGTTGTTTCATTGGCTGGTTACAGCCTGTGTGTTACTCTTTTCTCTTTTACTTTGCGAAGAGGACAATGTTGATTTTGTGGTAGTGCTTAGCCCTTGCACTCTAGTTTTCTTTGGGTTTTTTTGTGTCTTCACTGTTTGTTGGTGTTTGGACTGAGCCCTTGTGAAGAAATACATCTTATCAGATAAACTGTTCATGTGGGTAGGCCTGACCGTTGGACTAGGCCTCTGTAAAGAGTGAACACCTGTGCGTGTGCTGGGAGGTGAGTACTTGCTGTATACTGGATTTTGGGAGAAGACCTTGCCTAAAGTGGATAACCATACATTTATCCACATTAAACTGCATCTGCCATGTATTTGTCCACTCACCTAACCTGTCCAGGTCACCCTGTAATCTCCTAACATCCTCCTCACATTTCACCCTGCCACCCAGCTTTGTATCATCAGCAAATTAGCTAATGTTACTATTAATACCATCTTCTATATCATTAATATATATTGTAAAAAGCTGCAGTCCAGCACTGATCCCTGCTGTACCCCACTGGTCACCACCTGCCATTCCGAAAGGAAGCCGTTTATCACTACTCTTTGTTTCCTGTCAGCCAACCAATTTTCAATCTAAGTCAGTACTGTGCCCCCAATACCATGCGCCCTAATTTTGCTCACTAACCTCCTATGTGGGACTTTATCAAAGCCTTTCTGAAAGTCCAGGTACACTACATCCACTGGATCTCCCTTGTCCATCTTCAGAGTTACATCCTCAAAAGATTCCAGAAGATTGGTCAAGCATGATTTCCCCTTCATAAATCCATGCTGACTCTGACCTATCCTATTACTGCTATCCAGATGCGTCGTAATTTCATCCTTTATAATTGATTCCGGCATCTTTCCCACCACTGAGGTCAAACTAACTGGTCTATAATTTCCTGCTTTCTCTCTCGCTCCTTTCTTAAAAAGTGGTACAACATTAGCCACCCTCCAATCTGCAGGAACTGATCCTGAATCTATCGAACTCTGGAAAATAATCACCAACGCATCCACGATTTCTACAGCCATCTCCTTTGGTACCCTGGGATGTAGACCATCAGGCCCCGGGGACTTTTCAGCCTTCAGACCTAACAGTCTCTCCAACACCAATTCCTGGCAAATATAAATTCCCTTCAGTTCAGGTCCTTCAGCCACTGTTACCTCATGGAGATTGCTTGTGTCTTCCCCAGTGAACACAGATCTGAAGTACCAATTCAACTCTTCTGCCATTTCTTTGTTCCCCGTAATATATTCTCCTGTTTCTGTCTTCAAGTGCCCAATTTTGGTCTTAATCATTTTTTTGCCTTTCACATACCTAAAAAAGCTTTTACTATCCTCCTTTATATTATTGGCCAGTTTACCTTCGTACCTCATTTTTTTCTCTGCATATTTCCATCTTAGTAATCCTCTGTTGTTCTTTAAAAGCTTCCCAGTGCTCCGTTTTCCCACTCATCGTTGCTATGTTATACTTTTTCTCTTTTAACTTTATATGCTTCTTAACTTCCCTCGTCAGCCACGGCCACCCATGCCTCCTCCTAGGATCTTTCTTCCTTTTTGGAATGAACTGATCCTGCAACTTTTGCATTATACCCAGAAATATTCGCCATTGTTCCTCCACTGTCATCCCTGCTAAGGTATTGCCCCATTGAACTTTGGCCAGCTCCTCCCTCATAGCTCCATAGTTCTCTTTATTCAACTGAAATATAATTGCACCTTCGAGCAGAATTGATTCTCGGTAGTTATCCTTTAAAATAAGGTAAAAAAGGTAAAAACGAGCCAAATCATCCGCCGACATTTCCGCCACCTCCAAACAGACCCCACCACCAGGGATATATTTCCCTCCCCACCCCGCTCCGCCTTCCGCAAAGACCGTTCCCTCCGTGACTACCTGGTCAGGTCCACGCCCCCCTACGACCCACCCTCCCATCCTGGCACTTTCCCCTGCCACCGCAGGAACTGTAAAACCTGTGCCCACACCTCCTCTCTCACCTCCATCCAAGGCCCTAAAGGAGCCTTCCACATCCATCAAAGTTTTACCTGCACATCCACTAATATCATCTATTGTATCCGTTGCTCCCGATGCGGTCTCCTCTACATTGGGGAGACTGGACGCCTCCTAGCAGAGCGCTTTAGGGAACATCTCAGAGACACCCGCATAAATCAACCAAATCGCCCAGTGGCTCAACATTTCAACTCCCCCTCCCACTCTGCCGAGGATATGGAGGTGCTGGGCCTCCTCCACCGCCGCTCCCTCACCACCAGACGCCTGGAGGAAGAACGCCTCATCTTCCGCCTCGGAACACTTCAACCCCAGGGCATCAATGTGGATTTCAACAGTTTCCTCATTTCCCCTTCCCCCACCTCATCCTAGTTTCTAACCTCCAGTAACTCGACCTGTCCGGACTTGTCCGACCTGCCCAGCTCCTTTTCCACCTATCCACTCCACCCTCTCTTCCCTGACCTATCACCTTCATCTCCTTCCCCACCTACCTATTGTATTCTATGCTACTCTCTCCCCACCCCCACCCTCCTCTAGCTTATCTCTCCATGCTTCAGGCTCTCTGCCTTTATTCCTGATGAAGGGCTTTTGCCCGAAACGTCGATTTTGCCTGTCCTCGGATGCTGCCTGAATTGCTGTGCTCTTCCAGCACCACTGATCTAGAATCCTTTAAAATAATGCAGCCGCTTTGTATTCAACACAGTGAAAAACTACGATTATGGTTTTTTCTAGATGCTTTACTGATGTCTTCATCCTGACAGAAGTGTTCAAGCTCTGTATATGTGTACCCAATGTCTAAAATACACTCTCATTCTAATGTGCTTATGTTTTATTCAAAACCTGGAATACAAACTAGCTGCTGGTGGATCACGTTTGGAGTCCTTGGGGAGAAGGGTTCTGAAAGGAATTCGGTGAAGAAGTAAAATTATCAGTGAAGCAAATTTAATGACCAAAAACATTTTGGTGGTTCAGTAAAGCATCTAGAAAAAAACCACAATCGTAGTTTTTCACTGTGTTGAATACAAAGCGGCTGCATTGTTTTAAAGGATAACTACCGAGAATCACTTCTGCTCGAAGGTGCAATTATTATTATCTTAATCATTTTGCTTTCCAGAGATAGCTTCCTTTATTTTTAAACGTGTCGCAATGAACAAACCCATGAGAGAATGATTCCAAGACCTCTTGGATGTCCACTGCTCTGTTCTCTCACAGATCAGTCAGAATCAGTAGGAAATGGCTTTGTGATAGTGGCATGCGGAGTGGCACAGATCTGCACACAGTCAGGTCTGGCTCACAATGATGAGGTTATTGACCCATTGAACTCCTTTTGGCAGTGGTGTTTATTGGAGAATACTGACCATGACACCAGTGGTATTCTGATTTTTTTTTGAATAATGACCCTTTTCATCCTGAACCATGGGAATGATGAGGTGTGACCTTGATTTAATAGTTCACTTTAAAGATAGCACTTTTGATAATACAATACGTTCCTTTTTGCTACACTGGAGATCAGTTTAATTTTGTGTGCTTGAATGCTAGTGGAGGAGTTGAACCCAAGGCTCCCTCATTCTTAGCCAATAGTGTTCAGACTGGCACAGACAGATCTGAGCAGGCCTATGGATACCAAGCACCCTACATAATGGTGAAAAGACAGACAATCAGGTTTGAGGCTGCAAATTATTCTGGATCATGCCCACCAGACCTCTGGAATAGTGTTTAAGAGCAGAAGTACATAAGATGTAGGAATGAAGGTAGGCACTGGGCCCCTCAAATCTGTTCTGCCATTCCACACAATCATGGCTGATCATCAGTTTCAACTACACCTTCCTGTCTGCTTCCCATACCTTTGACTCCCTGGCAGGACACAAGCCTGTCAGCTTCAACCTTAAGTATGTAGCACCTACAATCTTCTCAGGTGGAAAATTCCAAAGATTCACCACAAGTCAAGTTCAGAAATGTCTCCTCATCTCTGAGCCTTATCCTGCAATGTCCCTGCCTTCTTCTACATTTCTCAGTGAGGGAAAACAGTCTCTCAGTGTTGACTCTGTCAAGTCTCCTCAAATGCTTTCAAGGAGATCACCTCTCATTCTTCTGAGAACTCCAGAAGGTATTGGCCCAGTTTACTAAGATTCTTATCATAGGAAACCTTCCAACACAAAGCACGGTCTCTTCCTTAAATTCTCCAATATTCTTCCTTAAATATGGAAATCAAAACCTGTGCACAGTATTTCAGATATGGTCTCATCAAATCCCTATCCAGTTTTAGCAAGACTCCCTTATTCTTGTACTCCTAATTTCCTGTCACTGAGGCTAATATGTTCAGATCATTCTGGGGCTTTGGGGCTCAATATTTCTCTAAATACTTCAGGATTCATTGAGTCCATTCTCAGTCTCAGATCTTCAAGTCTTGAAGATATTGGTCAAAGCAGTGACTGTATATCCAAAGCAAACCTGCACTAGTTCATTATTTAAACTACCTATTGTGGCTGAATTGCACTGTTCAGTATAGTTTAATTTTCATTCATGGGATGTAGATGTCACTGGTTAGGCCAGCATTTATTACCCATCCCTGGTTGCTGCCAGAGGGCGTTTAAGAAGCAACCACATTGAGTCTGGAATCACATATAGACCAGACCATGTAAGGATAGGAGTGATCCTCCCTAAAGTGAACCAGATGGTTTTGATGACAATTGCTAACAGTTACATAATCACCAGTAAACTAGCTTCTTAATTTCAGATTTTTGCTGAATTCAAATTTCACCATTCCAATTTCACCAGTGGAATTTGAACATTGCTGTGGAATTCTGGATTACTAGCACAGGGACATTACCATTATGCTATCACCTCCCCATTGAATGTGCTGCTCCATGATTCATTCTTTGAGAGTGGATAAGGCTGGACTGGCCATTTACGACTTCCAAAAGTAATTGGCGTCTCTCTTGACAGATGATTGTTGAAAGCAACATGAAGTTGTGGTTGCTGTAACAAAATTGTTCGCAGTGCCTCAAAAAAAGTGGATGTCTCATTTGTAAAACAACACAATTTCAATTGTTTCAGTTGTGTAAACAACTTTATAATCATTTTGATTTGGAGATGCCGGTGTTGGACTGGGGTGTACAAAGTTAAAAATCACACAACACCAGGTTATAGTCCAACAGGTTTAATTGGAAGCACTAGCTTTTGGAGCACTGCTCCTTCATCAGATGGTTGTGGAATACACGATTGTAAGACACAGAATTACAGTCATGTACTCCACAACCACCTGATGAAGGAGCAGCGCTCCGAAAGCTAGTGCTTCCAATTAAACCTGTTGGACTATAACCTGGTGTTCTGTGATTTTTAACTATATAATACTTTATAAGAGTGATTAGCCTTCCAGAATAAAATAATTTCTGCTGCAGCTAATGGCATAGTAAATTAAACTCCATACTAGCCAAATTACTCCCTTCTCTCAATTATTCCAGGATAGAGCTTTATTAATATATTTTGGAGAACAGATGGATTTAAAAGTATGATTATATGTACAAAGAAATTGCAGACTATAACTTGTCCTTTGATGCCTCAACATAACATCAGTCTCCAAAAACAAATTGATTTTGGACAAATTGTATTGTCTCATATGGATGTGTTGTGTTTGTGTATATATCTGTACTTTTCCCAACTGCACAGTACTTTCGTGTAGCAATCTGTCCAAAATACAACCAGTCCAAATGGTAACTCAGCTCTGCTGATTTTAGTAAGCTCTGGGCCAACTTCACATGCAGACTGCCATCACAAATGTTTTAACTTGGTCAGAAGAGTTTGCCATTGCAAACTCAGTTATAAAAATTCCCAATTATTAAGCAGTGCATAATCCTTGAATTCATGCAAACATTCTCCTTATCTTTGCTTTGCAGCTCCCCTAAACATCATTCGCCATGTCTGCAAAGCAGGGTCCAGAGGGAACTTCTCGTTTTAATGAATATGTAAATAATGCGCTGCTTTTTAAAGAACAAACTAATTATGCTGTGATGTTTTGACAGTCTTCTGTAGCAAAAAGATTGCTTCTTCATATTAAACTGAAAACGCATTGATCTGAAAAAGCATTTTTTGATGTCTAATGTGAAGGTACTTGCCTGTAGATGGAATTTGGATGGTACTGTGTATATTTCGCTGGCATATAGATAGCTTACAATTTTATGCCATATTCATTTCTTTTCCTAAAGGAAGGAAATCAACCTGATTAGTCGTTTAACAAGAACTGTTACATTTATCTTCAGTTTCTGATCCTAATGATTTTATTTGCATGCTGTTAAGAGTCAACTGTCACTTTCCATAGGAATATAGAAACAGTACCAGGTCATTCAGCTTTATCACCATTCAGTGAGATCATGGCTGACCTGGATGTGAACTCCTCGATACCCTAATGCACTGGTGGAATTTAAATTTGGTTAA
Organism: Chiloscyllium plagiosum; assembly: GCF_037043375.1. NCBI lineage: Eukaryota > Metazoa > Chordata > Chondrichthyes > Orectolobiformes > Hemiscylliidae > Chiloscyllium > Chiloscyllium plagiosum. Next base: position 17,382,059 of record NW_028270152.1, on the reverse strand, counting down.
CAAAACCCAGAATTGAAGTCTAGTCTCAGCAATGGCAACCATGAAACTATCACTGGCCGTCGTGCAAAAACCATCTGGTTCACCAACGTCATCCAATTTAATCTGCTGGCAGCACTAACAACAGGTTTTATAATATTACATAACATTAGATTTGTATGCATGGAAGGCCATGAAACAGGATTCTTTATTCACTGGCATTCATGTCTTTACAAAAACAAAGGAAAATTCAGGTTAAGCAAGGAAGTACATACAGTAGTCACTTGAAATGAGGTCTGTGGTTTACATTGGTTTGAGAGATCTTACACCTATCTGCACCTCCTTCCAATGTGACCTCTTTTGCACCAAAGATACCCTTTTGTCCAGAGACACTTTGTTCAACTGTTCCCACAGCCCTCCAGTGCCATCACTGCCTGCTGCCAGAGCTCAGTTGTAATTAATAGCAACAGAAATGTCTGTGTTGAAAAAGTGTCCCATCATAATGTCACGGCACTGCATGCAGGAACAACTTGGAGAAAGTGATGACTGTGGATGCTGGGGAGTCAGAATCGAAAAGTGTGGTGCTGGAAAAGCACAGCAAGTCAGGCAGCATCCGAGGAGCAGGAAAGTCGACGTTACAGGCATAAGCCCTTCATCTGGAATGTGGAGAGGGAAAGGGGTGGGGCTAGGGACAAGGTAGGTGGGAAGGCGATAGGGTTAGAGTTGCAATATATCCGGAGATTAGTGGGTGGAAGGTGAGGACCAGGGGTGGGGTTTCTATTCTTGTTGCAACTGGAGGGGTGGGGTTCGAGGGCAGAGGTTCAGAAAATGGAGGAGATCCGCTGCAAGGCATTGCTGATCACGTGGGAGGGGAAATTGTGGTCCCTGAAATAGGAGGTCATCTGGGAAGTCCAGGAGTGCAAATGCTCCTTCTGGGAGCAGAAATGGCCGAGGCAGAGGAATTGGCAGTAAGGGATCACGATTTTACAGGACAGGGCGTTGGGAGGAGGCGTAGCAAAGGTAGCTGTGGGAGTCACTGGGTTTGAAGTAGATGTCCGTGTTGAGTCAGTCGCTGAAGATGGAGACGGAGAGGTCCAGGGAAGGGGAAGGAGGTGTCGGAGGTGGTGCAGAAGGTGTGGGTTTAAGTTCTATCTGTGTGTAATAATATCTCTGAAATGGTTAATTAAAGAACTTACAATCTGATTTACTTTAATTCAATGATGTCCTTATCATGAAAAATTGCCCTGCAAAGCTGCACCTTCCCAATCCCCAGGAGAAGTGGCCTGACTTTTCAAATGAAATCAAAGTTTATGCATCAAGTTGTCTGGGTTACTTCCAAAACGTCAAATCTCCTACATAGTCCCAAGCTTCTCCCTTCTATCCTTTTACATTAAACTGCAGGAAGAAAAGGTCACCTCTTCTTCCAGACTCCTTCTTTAACCTAACCGAAAGATAATGTTTACACTTTCCTTGAACAATACCCAGCCCAGCTGCTCCCTTCCAGCCTGTGTTTGCACTTTGGAGTGTTGCCGGATACCCAGGGAATCAGATACAATTCTGATACATTGGCCAACATCCAACTCTGCCTTTTCTTATACGCCTCTATACTCATGTTCAAGAGCAGGCTTACTCTCAGCAGGATTGGTGACTCTCTGTATGGTCACCTAGCAAGAGGTCAAGTTGGTCATCCCTCATGGACAGAGTTCCTATGGACTTTCAAAATGCCCCTTTTGACTGTTTAAAGATCTCTAAACATCCTTCATTTATGTTAAGTGTCACTCAGATGTATTCTTCACACAGTTTCAAGGTTCCTTGCATCCTGATGTCAACAATAACCATGAGATCAGAAGAAGCTTCAAGACTCCCTTAATGATGGTCATCCTGCTGGTATTTTGACAATCAGAAACATTGGTTCTAATGGAAGGATTATAATAAGAACCAACCTCATAACTGACCTCTTATAATTCCAGGCTCTGATCTTTTAATTACCTCTATCCTAACTTAAGAAGGCAACTGAATTTACCAGGCTTTCCTGACAATATTTCGCTCCCTTAACTCTTGTGTTCCCACAAAGATCAAACTAGAAAATTGAACAACAGGCAATTTAATGTACCATTCCTTTTATGCATTCTCATAACAATCATTTGTGGTAAGTTGAAAATTGCTTTGCCTTTCAATTTTTATGACACTAGCTTCATGACACCTTGAAATAAGTTTACAATTCTTTTGCTTTAAATTCATTGAATTTAATTTCCTACCAGACACCATGGTGGGATTTGAACACACACAGAATTAGCCAGGTTCACCAGAGTATTAGCAACAGCATCGTGGGGTTGGTTAGCTCAGTTGTTTGGACAGCTGGCTTATGATGCCAATAGTGTAGATACAGTTCCTGCTCCAGCTCTCAGTCTCACCCCTCACCTAAGGCATTGTGACCCTTAGGTTAAGCTGTGTCCAGTTCTGGTCACCCAGTTGTAGGAAGGATATTATTAAGCTGGGGAGGATTCAGAAGAGATTTACCAGGATGTTGCTGGGTATGGAAGATTTGAGTTATAAAGAAAGACTGGGACTTTCTTCACTGGAGCATAGGAAGTTGAGAGATGACCTTATAAAATGTAATAAAATAATGAGGGGTATAGATAGAGTTAATTGCAGTTGTCTTTTCCCTAGGATGGGATTTTCAAGACTAAGGGGCACATTTTTTAAGGTGAGAGGAGAGAGGTTTAAAAAAAAGTCTAGGGGGCATCTTTTTTATGCAGAGGGTGTTTTGAGTGTGGAATGAACTTCCTGAGGAAGTGGTGGGTATGGGTACAATTACAATGTTAAAAAGACATTTGGATAAGTGCGTGAATAGAAATGGTTTGGAGGGATATGGGCCAGGAGCAGGCAGGTGGGACTGGTTTATTGTGGGATTATGTTCGGCATGGTTGGACTGAAGAGTCCGTTTCCTTGCTGTATGACTCTGACTCTATGATTAATCATTTCTCTCTCTATGGTTCACTGGGATAATGGTGACTGTATCTTTAGTAATATCATCACTGCATCACAGTCTCCGCTTCTAACAAACTTGTGCTTAATAAAGCTGCAGTAGTTTATTTTCAGCACATTGAGGTCAAGAAACAGCCCAGCCAATTAATGTTGCTTAAATGTTATGGAGTTAAATTTTCCAAATAGCAGTGGCGTGGGCAGTTTGAAATTTGCACTCCATTGGTACACATTCAAAGACACGGATGTATACTTGAAGATTACCTCTTAGGATCCATCTTTCAGTAAAAACTTAAATAAATGAATGTGACAATGCAAATGAGTTTCCTAAATCAGGAGAACCCATTTAGCTCAATTGCATTTTGAAATTAGATTACATTACATTACAGTGTGGAAACAGGCCCTTCGGCCCAACAAGTCCACACCGACCCGCCGAAATCAGAGTTAGCGTTTTGGGTTGAGTGACCCACCCATACCCCTACATTTACCCTTACCTAACACTACGGGCAATTTAGCATGGCCAATTCACATTATCTGCATATCTTTGGACTGTGGGAGGAAACCGGAGCACCCGGGGAGAACGTGCAAACTCCACACAGTCAGTCGCCTGAGGCGGGAATTGAACCCGGGTCTCTGGCGCTGTGTTGCTAGATTTCTCAAAGGTTCGCTGATCTCACTGTCATTAGTATGTCTTGGTCTCTTTGAGTAATCTGGGAGAAGAAGCTTTTTGTTTCTACAGCCAATGCTGAAATGTCTTGTTTTCTCTCACAGGGTGAAGCATCCAAACATATTACAGCTGGTGGACGTCTTTGAAACACGCAAGGAATATTTCATTTTCCTGGAACTGTAAGTTAACATGCAACACAAAAGAATGCAAAGGTTAGGGAGGGAGAAGGGTCAACAGCTGTTTGACCAAAATGATTATATATTTCCAGTGTTAAAAATCAGTTTCCAACTTCAGTACTCAATTTTAGTTTTGGTCCTTGATGATTGGGGAATTTTCGATTGAGTTATGGTTTGAACCCTACTCCAGCCAACTGCGCTCTTAAATAGAAACCAAAAGAATTGCGGATGCCGTAAATCAGAAACAAAAAGCAGAAGTTGCTGGAAAAGCTCAGCAGGTCTGGCAGCATCTGTGGAGAGAAATCAGAGTTAGCGTTTTGGGTTGAGTGACCCTTCCTCAGTGACCCTTCCTCAATTCTGGGATTGAATGTTGACATCCAGAACTTTTGATCATGATCAACATCACTGGGATCCTTTGAGATTCCATGCTCACTAAAAGCTGATTTGATCAGCTGGTTACAGTTTTGTTTTGACTTGGCATTGTCTTTCTGGGATATATGGCAGAAACATTGTCACACTGGAATCCACTATGTGCCTACAAATCTTGTAAAATGCTTCCAACAATCAGTACTCTTCTGTTCATAGACAACACATCGGAAACTCCTTCCCAAAGTTTGGCTCATTTAGCTTTAAGAGGGTAACTTGTCTGTAGATGTTACACTTTCTTGTCGCTATTTTTGAACTATTCTGATATCCATCTGCTAATACATAATTCAACTGCTATATCAGCTGGCAAGAAGGTAGCTTACAGGTATTTTCTCAAAGCCAAGCCCCATTCCAACTCTACCACTCGCTTTGAAGATTCTTGAAATTTTTCCCTTTAACGTGAGCAGCAGCTCCTTAAAAGTTTCTAGGGTGTGTGGAGTAAAGGGTTAACTGCATGTTTACTCTAAAAATAGCTCCTAAACCTGTGCAAGAGAAAATGTGTCATGCAGAAATAAGACCCCATCAAACTGACCCAAGTCTGGAGGCTTTCAGAGATGTAGCCTTACCATCCCTTGTATATATTTATGCTCCGTAAACCCTAAATAGTGAAAGATGACCGAGCTCTGATTTGCGGAGGTATTTAGTATGTAAAAGGTTAGTATGCAGGGACAGCAAGTAATTTTGAAAGTCCGTACAGTATCGATTACCTTACTTAAAGAAGGGTACCTTACTTAAGGAAGGATGTTAATGTATTGGAAGCAGTTCAGTGAAGGTATAGAAGCTTAATGCCATGTTGGGTGTTTTATGAGGGAACATTGGGCAGGAAAGGCTTGTATCTGCAGGAATTTGGTAGAATTATGGACAGCTTCTTTGAAACAGATAAGATCCTGAGGGGTCTTGACGTGGTAGGCGTGATGTGGGAGAATCTCTTGTGGGAGAATCTAGGGGTCACTATTTAAAAGAAGAGGTCAGTATTTAAAAATAATAGAGATTTTTTTGTCCCTGTGGGTCCATGAGTCTTTGGAACTCTCTTCCTGGAAAGATGATGGAAATAGAATCTCTGAACATTTTTAAAGCAGAGATGGATAGATTCTTGGTGAGCAAGAGGGTGAAGAGTTATCTCGGGTAGGCGGGATTGTGGATTTGAAGTTAAATCAGATTAGCCATGGAATCACAGAACGGAATCCCTACAGTGTGGAAACAGGCCCTTCAGCCCAATAAGTCCACACCAACCCTCTGAAGAGTAACCCACCCAGTCCCATTCCCCTTGCCTACTACTGTAAATTTTTACCCCTGACTAATGCATCGAACCTACACATCCCTGAACACTATAGGCAGTTTAGCATAGCCAATTTACCTAACCTGCACATCTCTGGATTGAAGTAGGAAACCAGAGCACCTGGAGGAAACCCACGCAAACACTGGGAGAATGTGCAAACTCCATACAGATAGTCACCTGGATTCGAACTCAGGTCCCTGGTGCTGTAAGGCAGCAGTGGTAACCACAGAGCCACCATGCTGCCCATGACCTTGTTAAATGGCAGAAGAGGCTTGAGGGGGCAAATTGCTTACTTCTGCTTCATGATTGTGCTTGATATGTTGCACCACGTATCTTGTCTGCCCTGGTTCCTCATGCAGTACCTGTCCTAATGATTAAGGAAACAGCTTTTGGTCAGTGGTCAGTTCAGTTGGATGCTGTATTCACATGGCACTCGAAAGGCAGAGGTCCTACCCAAAAGCAAATCACATTATAGGAAATATTGATAATAGCAATCTTGGTCAGATATAGCTCATATACAAAGAACAAAAAAAAATCACAATGGCTTTTAATCCTAAAGAAGGATCTTCTAAAGAGCATCTTGAATCTACTTGGTATCTTTCACAAAAGTCATACAGTCACCTAGGAAAAAAAAATTAAACTTGTGAATGACATGTACTGAGTAGAACTTGTTTTGTATATCTCAGAATAGTGCTCCAGTATAATCAATATGTTCATTTCAAAGAATTACTGTTTTTTCTCCCTTAATGACCTGATTTTGGAATCTAATCATTGTGTAGCATGGTAGGAAATAGAGAGCGCGAACTCACATAAACAGGAATAAAATAAATTGTTGATTCAGACTTAAATAAAAATCAAGACAGCATTCAAAAGTCCCCTGCACTCCTTCATACTGTCATGAGATCTTTCATTTCCAGCTGAGACAGCAGAGAGAGCTTTAAACGAACACCTCGTCTGAGAAGCAACACATCTGACAATGCCTAGTCTCAAGGTCACACCAGGTTACAGCCCAACAGGTCTATTTGAAATCACAAGGATTTTAGAGCCCTGCTCCTTCGTCAGGTGAAGTCCTGAAGCTTATGATTTCAAATAAATCTGTTGGACTATAACCTGGTGTCATGTGACTTCTGATTGCACCCCCACCCCAAGTCCAAAACATAATGCCCAGTCAGCATAAATTATTGGATGCAATCTCCAGAGTAGGACATGACCCTATCAAGAACTGACTGATGCGACTTCTGTCCTTTGTTGCTCTTTTAGCTGCCTAGACTTAACCTTATCCACTCAGTGTCTCACAAACATCCATCAAGTTGAAACATGTGTTGATCACAGCTAAGTTTCTTCCAATGTTGGAAACAGCCCAAAACATCCATACTAAAATCAGTGTGTCAGGATGAGAGCTAAGTCTGCTGTGCCTTGTAGTTTGTTGTTTGTGGTGTAGCTCTGTACAGACACACACTGGATGGAAATTAAGTCCCAACAATATCAAACCCCTCAGTGGGATCAGTGACCATACAAGGTTGTGGTAAGTGTTTGAAGTAATGTGTTTACTGCAGGAATCTGAAGGCAGCTTTATGTGACAAATTCTTGATGTATGATTCATTGCACGTTCAAAGTGCTTCTGATTCAACATTTTCTGCCACTGTTTCCTCTTTTTGTTTAAGAAAACCTTTGGTTTTGAAAAAACTTTGAACAATTCTGGAAGCATCATGTTTGTTTCTTCCCAAACTTCATTCTATGGCATCATTAACTCTTGTATAAAATGAGTGCTTTTTTTTTGCCCCCACCTACCGTTGTAATATTCACATCACACAATTGCCGTCTCCAATAAGAGACAATCTAACCATCACTCCTTGACATTCAATGGTGTTACCATCACTGAATCCCTCCACTGTCAACACCCTGGGGGCTATCATTGACCAGAAACTCAACTCTACTTGCTGCAGTAGCTATAAAAGCAGGTCAGAGGCTCAGAATACTGTGGCGAATAACTCACCTGCTGACTCCCCAAACTCTGTCCACAATCTAAAACGCACAAGTCAGGAGTGTGATGAAATGCTCCCCACTTACCTGGATGGGTGCAGCTCCAAGAAGCCTGACACCATTCAGGATTGGCACCACATCCACTCCCTCCACACCAATGCTCAGTAGTAATAGTGTGTACTATCTACAAGATGCACTGCAAAAATTAACCCAAGATCCTTCGACAGCACTTTCCAAATCCACAACCACTTCCATCTAGAAGGGCAAGGGAAGTAGATGCCTGGGAACAATACAATCTGCAAGTTCCCCTCTAACACATTCATGATGCTAACTTGGAAATACATCTCCATTCCTTCAATGTTACTTGGTCAAAATCCTGGAATTCCCTCCCTAAGAGCATTGTTGGTCAATCTACTGCACATCGACTGCAGCGATGCAAGAAGGGGAAGTAGGGACAGGCAATAAATGCTGGCACAACTAGTGATGCCCACCTCCCAAGACAGAAGTTTTCAAAACAAAACCCGCTGCCATAATCTGTTTTTATTATAATCCTTATTAGTATCAATTCTGGAACTACGTATGGAAAAATATTTCAGAATGGTGAGGTTTGCTGGAATTAGTGTTGCTTTTGTGATTTCTCAGGACCTCCTCGACATGTTGGAGATTGCAGGTTTAACATGTAGAAGACCAAGGGCAGCAGGCATGTAGAAACTTCACTCTCTGTAAGTTTTCCTCCAAGTCACACACCATCCTGACTTGGAAACATATCACTGTTCCCTCACTGCTGCTGGATCAGAATTCTGGAATCCTCTCCATGCCTGCACTATGGGTATCCCTGCTTCATGCAAACTGCTATGATTCAACAAGTTAAAAATCGCACAACACCAGGTTATAGTCCAACAGGTTTATTTGGAAGTACTAGCTTTCAGAGCACAGCTCCTTCATCAGGTAGCTAGTCATGGTTCAAGAAGACAGCTCCCTACTGCTTTATATGTCAGAATTATCAATGCAGGTCCCGTTAAATGTCAAGCAGAACAGTTCTGAATTGATTGAGATCAAATAACGCTCACTGGACTTCATATGGAAGATCGTATGAGGAAAGACTGAGACACTTGGGGCTGTTTTCATTAGAGAAAAGAAGGTTTAGGGGTGACTTGATTGAGGTGTACAAGATGATTAGGGGGTTAGATAGGGTTGACAGTGTGAACCTTTTCCCGCGTATGGAGTCGGGTATTACAAGAGGGCATAGCTTTAAATTAAGGGGGGGTAGATATAGGACTGAAGTTAGGGGTAGGTTCTTCACTCAGCGAGTCGTAAGTTCATGGAATGCCCTGCCAGTAGCAGTGGTGGACTCTCCCTCTTTATGGGCATTTAAGCGGGCATTGGATAGGTATATGGAGGATAGTGGGTTAGTATAGGTTAGGTGGGCTTGGATCGGCGCAACATCGAGGGCCAAAGGGCCTGTACTGCGCTGTATTCTTCTATGTTCTATGTTCTATGTTCTATATTTAAGCACTGGGGACTTGTCCCCTCCTCCACTCATCTCTGATGGTTTGTATTTCGCTTAATGATCTTTGCATGTAAATTATTCAGTTGGAAACATGGGTGATTTACCAGTGGTTTGAGAAGATTTGTAGCTCAGGTTGAGGTTTTGGATGTAGGTTTGCTCGCTGAGCTGGAAGGTTCATTTCCAGATGTTGCATCATCCTACTAGGTAACAGCTTCAGTGGGCCTCAGGCAAAGCACTGCTGAAAATTCCTGCTTTTTATTTATAGAAAGAACCAAGAAACCCAAACATATAAATAGAAAGCAGGAATTTACAGCAGTGCTTTGTCTGAGGCCCACTGAAGATGTTTCCTAATAGGGTGATGAAACATCTAGAAATGAACCTTCAAGCTCAGTGAGCAAATCTACATCCATTACCAGTGGTTGTTAATAGACAAAAAATACCATGGGTGGAAGAGTACTCCTGGATATAAAAGAAAAGATGTGCAGGTCAGGTGAATTGGCCATGATATATTGCTCATAGTGTTAGGTGCATTAGTCAGTGGTAAATATAGGGTATGGGAATGCATCTGGGTGATTCGGAGGGTCAGTGTGGACTTGTTGGCCAAAAGCCTGTTTCCATACTATCGGGAATCTAATCAGGTGGGGAGACAATTGAAAAGATGAGTGATTTAATGGTGGCGGTTAATAGGCATATATGCCAGGTGATTTGATGGTTGAGAAATTAATTTGGTTATGTGTGAAAGCACTTTTGGATATTAAAATAGGGGAGAAAAGAACTAAGAAAGGAAAAATGCTAGCGAGAGATGCTGCAGTGGAGCAGTGGTAATGTCCCTGACATTGAACAAGGTGGCCTGGGTTCAAGTCCTATCTGCTATAGTGGTGTGTAACATCATCTCTGAACAGGTTGATTCAAAAATACAGAGTGAAGAATTGGTGAGCCTCTGTGGTGCAGTGGTAGTGTTGCTATTTCTGAGCCAAGAGATCTAAGTTCAAGTCCCACCTGCTCCAGGTTGATCAAAGAAAGCAAGTGTTGAGGAGAAAACATGGATGATTTACAGGTGATGGTTGATAGAGAGAGAGAGACAGAGACAGAGAGAGAGAGAGAGAGATGAAGACCTTTCAGTGATTGGGTGAAAAAAAAAGGCCATCCAATTGTGCCTCAGAGCCTTCCTGAGTATCGAGAGGAAGCAAGTGCTGGGGAGATTGGTGGTGGCTAACGGATGAAAGTTACCATAGGTGGTTTGTGGCCATTTGGTTGTGTGATAACACTTCCAGATCTGACCAAAAACCAGAACTGGAGAGACCTGACTTCAAGTTCCCATATTTCAGAGGTATTTTGTATCATGACTGATAAGGTTGATTTTTAAAAATATAACAGTTAGAAGACTCACTGTCCCAGACGGGCTGTAGGGATAGATGCTGAGAGCATGTTTCCCTGATCTGGGAGTCTAGAAGCAGAGGGCATAGTCTCAGAGTAAAAAGGCATCAATTTAAGACTCAGATAGAACACAGAACATAGAACAATACAGCACAGAACAGGCCCTTTGGCCCACAATGTTGTGCCGAACATTTGTCCGAGCTTAAGCACCTATCCATGTACCTATCCAATTGCCGCTTAAAGGTCACCAATGATTCTGACTCTGCCACTCCCACAGGCAGCGCATTCCATGCCCCCACCACTCTCTGGGTAAAGAACCTACCCCTGACATCCCCCCTATACCTTCCACCCTTCACCTTAAATTTATGTCCCCTTGTAACACTCTGTTGTACCCAGGGAAAAAGTCTCTGACTGTCTACTCTATCTATTCCCCTGATCATCTTATAAATCTCTATCAAGTCACCCCTCATCCTTCGCCGTTCCAATGAGAAAAGGCCTAGCACTCTCAACCTATCCTTGTACGACCTATTCTCCATTACAGGCAACATCCTGGTAAATCTCCTCTGCACCCTCTCCAAAGCTTCCACATCTTTCCTAAAGTGAGGCGACCAGAAATGCACACAGTACTCCAAATGTGGCCTAACCAAAGTCCTGTACAGCTGCAACATCACCTCACGACTCTTGAATTCAATCCCTCTGCTAATGAACGCTAATACACCATAGGCCTTCTTACAAGCTCTATCCACCTGAGTGGCAACTTTCAAAGATCTATGAACATAGACCCCGAGATCCCTCTGTTCCTCCACCTCACTAAGAACCCTACCGTTAACCCTGTATTCCGCATTCTTATTTGTCTTTCCAAAATGGACAACCTCACACTTGGCAGGGTTGAACTCCATCTGCCACTCCTCAGCCCAGATCTGCATCATATCTAAGTCCCTTTGCAGCCGACAACAGCCACCCTCACTATCCACAACTCCACCAGTCTTCGTATCATCTGCAAATTTACTGACCCACCCTTCGACTCCCTCTTCCAAGTCATTAATAAAAATTACAAACAGCAGAGGACCCAGAACTGATCCCTGCGGAACTCCACTTGTAACTGGGCTCCAGGCTGAATATTTACCATCTACCACCACTCTCTGACTTCGACCGGTTAGCCAGTTCTCTATCCAACTGGCCAAATTTCCCACTATCCCATGCCTCCTGACTTTCCGCATAAGCCTACCATGGGGAACCTTATCAAATGCCTTACTAAAATCCATGTACACTACATCCACTGCTCTACCCTCATCCACATGCTTGGTCACCTCCTCAAAGAATTCAATAAGACTTGTAAGACAAGACCTACCCCTCACAAATCCGTGCTGGCTGTCCCTAATCAAGCAGTGTCTTTCCAGATATTTATAAATCCTATCCCTCAGTACCCTTTCCATTACTTTGCCTACCACCGAAGTAAGACTAACTGGCCTGTAATTCCCGGGGTTATCCCTATTCCCTTTTTTGAACAAGGGCACAACATTCGCCACTCTCCAGTCCCCTGGTACCACCCCCGCTGACAGTGAAGACGAAAAGATCATTGCCAACGGCTCTGCAATTTCCTCTCTTGCTTCCCACATAATCCTAGGATATATCCCGTCAGGCCCAGGGGACTGGTCTATCCTCAAGTTTTTCAAAATGTCCAACACATCTTCCTTCCTAACAAGTATCTCCTCTAGCTTACCAGTCCATTTCATACTCTCCTCTTCAACAATGCGGTCCCTCTCATTTGTAAATACTGAAGAAAAGTACTCATTCAAGACCTCTCCTATCTCTTCCGACTCAATACACAGTCTCCCACTACTGTCCTTGATCGGACCTACCCTCGTTCTCATCATTCTCATGTTTCTCACAAACGCATAAAAGGCCTTGGGGTTATCCTTGATCCTACCAACCAAAGATTTTTCATGCCCTCTCTTAGCTCTCCTAATCCCTTTCTTCAGCTCCCTACTGACTATCCTGTATCTCTCCAACGCTCTGTCTGAACCTTCTTTCCTCAGCCTTATGTAAGCCTCCTTCTTCCTCTTTACTAGATATTCAACGTCCCTCGTCAACCAAGGTTCCCTCACCAGACCATCTCTTTCCTGCCTGATAGGTAGATACATATCAAGGACACGTCGTATCTGTTCCTTGAAAAAGTTCCACATTTCAATGACATCCTGCCCTGACAGCCTATGCTCCCAACTTATGCTCCTCAGATCCTGTCTTGAAGCATCGTATTTACCCTTCCCCCAATTGTAAAACCTACCCTGTTGCATGCACCTATCTCTCTCCATAACCAAGGTGAAAGTCACAGAATTGTGGTCACCATCACCAAAGTGCTCACCCACTAACAAGCCCATCACTTGTCCTGGTTCGTTACCGAGTACCAAATCCAATATGGCCTCCCCTCTGGTCAGACAATCTACATACTGTGTTAGAAAAGCTTCCTGGACACACTGCACAAACACTGCCCCGTCCAATCTACTTGATCTAAAGAGCTTCCAATCAATATTTGGGAAGTTGAAATCGCTCATGACTACTATCCTGTGGCTTCTGCACCTTTCCAAAATCTGTTTCCCAATCTGTTTCTCCACATCTCTGCTGCTATTGGGGGGCCTATAGTAAACACCCAACAAGGTGACTGCACCTTTCCTATTTCTGACTTCAGCCCATACTACCTCCAAAGGCAGGTCCCCCTCGAACTGTCTTTCTGCAGCTGTTATACCATTTCTAATTAGCAATGCCACACCTTCTCCTTTTTTACCACCCTCCCAAATCTTACTGAAACATCTGTAACCAGGAACCTCCAACAACCATTCCTGTCCCTCTTCTATCCACATTTCCGTGATAGCCACAACATCGTAGTCACAAGTACTGATCCACACCTTAAGTTCACCCACCTTATTTCTGATAGACCTTGCATTGAAGTATACACACTTGAACCCATCTCTGTGTCTGCAAGTATTCCCTGTCAGTGCTACCTTCTTCACAGCCTTCCTACATTCTCGAACATCATGAAAAACAGCTAACCCACTTGCTGGACTACAAGTCCGGATCCCATCCCTCTGCCAAATTAGTTTAAACCCCCCCGAAGAGTGCTAGCAAACCTACCCCCTAGAATATTGGTGCCCTTCTGGTTCAGGTGCAACCCATCCTGCTTGTACAGGTCCCACCTTCCCCAGAATGCAGTCCAATTGTCCAAATACCTGAAGCCCTCTCCCCTACACCATCCTTGCAGCCATGTGTTCAACTGCACTCTCTTCCTATTCCTTGCCTCACTGTCACATGGCACCCACAACAACCCAGAGATGACGACTCTGACCATCCTAGCTTTTAGCTTCCAGCCTAACTCCCTGAGCTCCTGAATGACCTCCCTACCCCTCTTCCTACCTATGTCGTTGGTGCCAATGTGCACCACAACTTCTGGCCGCACACCCTCCCCCTTAAGGATTCTGAAGACACAGTCCAAGATGAGGAGGAATTGTGTGAGTCTTTGGAAGTCCTTGCTACATTGAGCTGTGGAGGTTGGGGCAGAGTCCTTGTGTACATTTAATGCTGTGGTAGATTTACAATCAGGAAAATGGGCAGGAAAGTGGACATGAGGAATGTTAGATCAGTTATGATCCTGTTGAATGATGGAGCAGATTCAAGGGGCCGAATGGCCTACACCTCTTCCTATTCATGGGGACATGAAAGGTCCTTAGTTGGTAGGATTAGGGAAATCCCTAAGGCTTTCGAAAGGTATGTCAGGAATAAAAGAATGGCTAGGGTAGGAATTGGTCCAGTCAAGGATAGTAGTGGGAAGTTGCATGTGGAGGCTGAAGAGATTGGGGAGACACTGAATGAATACTTTTTGTCAGTATTCACTCAGGAACAGGACATTGTTGCCGATGTGAATACTGAGTCACAATTAAGTAGAATGAATGGCTTTGAGGTATGTAGGGAAGAGGTGTTGGAAATTCTGGAAAGGGTGAAAATACATAAGTCCCCTGGGCCTGATGGCATTTATCCTTGGATTCTCTGGGAGGCAAGGGAGGAGATTGCAGAGCCATTGGCCTTGATTTTTATATCCTTGTTGTCTACAGGAGTAGTGCCAGAAGACTGGAGGCTAGCAAATGTGGTTCCCTTGTTCAAGAAGGGGAGTAGGGATAACCCTAGTAACTATAGGCCGGTGAGTCTCACTTCTGTTGTGGGCAAAGTCTTAGAGAGAATTGTAAGGGATAGGATTTATGAACATCTGGATAGGAATAATGCGTTCAAGGATAGTCAGCATGGTTTTGTGAAGGGCAGGTCGTGCCTCACAAACCTTATTGAATACTTTGAGAAGGTGACTAAGGAGGTGGACGAGAGGAAAGCGGTAGATGTGGTGTATATGGATTTTAGTAAGGCGTTTGATAAGGTTCCCCATGGTAGGCTACTTCAAAAAATACGGAGGTATGGCATTGAGGGTGAGTTGGAGGTTTGGATTAGGAATTGGCTAGCTGGAAGAAGACAGAGGATAGTAGTTGATGGTAAAGGTTCATCTTGGAGTGCAGTTACTAGCGGTGTTCCGCAAGGATCTGTTTTGGGACCATTGTTGTTTGTCATTTTTATAAATGACCTGGAGGAGGGGCTAGAAGGTTGGGTGAGCAAGTTTGCGGATGATACGAAAGTCGGAGGAGTTGTTGACAGTGAGGAAGGATGTGGCAGGTTACAGCGGGATATAGATAAGCTGCAGAACTGGGCAGAAAGGTGGCAAATGGAGTTCAATGTAGGTAAGTGTGAGGTGATTCACTTTGGTAAGATTAACAAAAAGATGGGGTACTGGGCTAATGGTCGGATACTTGGTAGTGTGGATGAGCAGAGGGATCTTGGTGTCCATGTACACAGATTTCTGAAAGTTGCCACCCAGGTAAATAGTGCGGTGAAGAAGGCATATGGCGTACTGGCTTTTATTGGTAGAGGAATTGAGTGCCGGAGTCCTGAGATCATTTTGCAGTTGTATAAAACTCTGGTGTGGCCGCACCTGGAGTATTGTGTGCAGTTTTGGTCGCCATACTATAGGAAGGATGTGGAGGCACTGGAACGGGAGCAGAGGAGGTTTACCAGGATGTTGCCTGGTATGGAAGGAAGATCGTATGAGGAAAGGCTGAGGCACTTGGGGTTGTTTTCATTGGAGAAAAGAAGGTTTAGGGGTGACTTGATAGAGGTGTACAAGATGATTAGGGATTTAGATAGGGTTGACCGTGAGAACCTATTTCCACGTATGGAGTCAGCTATTACGAGGGGGCATAGCTTTAAATTAAGGGGTGGTAGGTATAGGACAGATGTTAGGGGTAGGTTCTTTACTCAGCGAGTCGTGAGTTCATGGAATGCACTGCCAGTAGCAGTGGTGGACTCTCCCACTTTATGGGCATATAAGCAGGCATTTGATAGGCATATGGAGGATAGTGGGCTAGTGTAGGTTAGGTGGGCTTGGATCGGCGCAACATCGAGGGCCAAAGGGCCTGTACTGCGCTGTATTCTTCTATTCCTTGTGGGCTCACAGTATTTTAGTTAGAAACATGAGAGGATTTGCAGGTGGTAAGAAAACATTCAGAGGTGTATAATAACATTTCTGGATAGAAATTAAAAGAAGAAAGGAAAGGCCTATGTTCAAGTCCTACCTTGCTCCAAAGGTGTTTCATAATATTCCTGAACAGGCTGATTAAAAATACACCGTTAGGATTTGGAATGCACCACCCTATAATGCAATGATTTAATTATGACTTTCAAAACAAATATCAGCAAGCATTTGAAAGAGAAAAAATTCAAGGAAATGGGAAAAGAGCAAAGGATTGGGACCAATTGCATAGCTGTTTTTAAGAGAAAGAGCTGTGTTCTTAGGGAGCATGGAGTGTCTAGCAGTACACTCAATGCTTTGAGAGTGAGATGGAGGAGCTGCAGTGCATTATCTCCTCCTCCATCAACACTATTTTGATTGAATTCCCTCCCTTCTGACACCACCTTTTCATTTTTGTTTCACTTGTGTTCAGTGTATGTTATTTGTTCATTGCTAATTAAGTAATTGGTTAACTTGGTGGTGGGTGTTCAATTTTTTTTTGTTTAAAGCGAGATGGGTTCTTCCCGATGGACAGCATTCGTAATTTAGACTCATTGTACAGCACAGAAACAGTACCCTTCAGTCCAACTCATCCATGCTGACCTGATATCCGAAATTAATCTAGTCCCATTTGCTAGCATTTGGCCCATATCCGCCAAAACCTTTCCTAATCATATACCTACCCAGATGCCTTTCAAATATAAAGCCTCCACCACCTCCTCAGGTAGCTCATTCCACACGCACACACACCATCCCTCTGTGTGAAAACGTTGCCTCTTTTAAGTCTTGTCCCTCTCACCTTAAACCTATGTCCTCCACTTTTGGATTCCCCAATCCTCGGAAAACAATCTTGGCTGTTCACCCTATCCATGCCCCTCATGATTTTATAAACCTCTATAAAGGTCACCTGAATGCTTGAATAATTGGAAAATGGTGGTGAGTTTCTAAACTAAAACAAAATCTGCTGAATTGCCTTCTGGACAGGGAAAGGGTGCTGAAGGGAAAGGTGGAAACAGTTGCTTGTGCTAAACTATTGATTTACAATTAAACTCCTGTAAATTTCTGAAAGTCTTTTGCTGCTTAATTCAGCATTTGGATATGGGCCTGTGAAATATTACCCACAGACATTACAAATATGTTCCTCCTCACCCAACCACTTCTCTATTGTTTGTTATAAGCCATTAGTGAATCCCTGGATAAAGCACTCTGTCTACATATAATTAAGTATTTGTATATACATTTAACAACCACCTTCTCAAGGATGGTTGGAGATGGGTAATAAATGGTGAGAGTGTTACTAACATCTTCTCATGAATAAATAAAAAATCCCTGTCTTAGATTAATCCCACTTCCCCATTACACCAAACCATGTAGACCCACAGTGGTCTTGTCCACCATTGTCCAGTTCAAACTCATCATCCTCAGCATTGAACAAACCGTGATGTAGCTTCTTCCAAAATTATGTTTCATCCAACTGAGGATTCAATTTTGTGAATTCGAAGCTTATTTTAGAGCAAGCAATTGCACTCTGACCCCCTGAACCTGAAGGTGTTGTGTTCAAGTCCTACTCTAGAGCCTTGTACACAAGATAGGCTTCAGATTGGTTCCACAGGTCAGTGCAACGTTGAGGGCTGAAGGGCCTGTACTGCGCTGCAATGTTCTATGTTCTAAGATCTAGGCTCAACACATCAGCTGAGTACCAATGGAGAGGGGCATAGCTGGAGATGCTGAATTTTGGAGAGGGAATTAGAGCATAAGTATATGAGAGCTCCACATTCTGCCAAGGATGACGTACCAGAGCCGGGATAAAGCTACAGCATTGTCATAATTCAACTAAGCAATAGAGAGCTGTCAACTGTTCCAACACATCTCACCTGTCTGGGCAATAGTGCACCAGAAAACTAGAAATTGACCATAAGCCTGCTCTGTTGTTCAATAAGATTGTGGCTGATATATTTGCTTTTCAAATTCCACATTCCCATTTACCCCAATAGCCTTTGGTTCCTTTCCCTAACCAGAATACATCAGGCAAAGTGTTCTAAAGCTGTACAAGTCTCTGAGAGGAAAGAATTCTCCTCATCTTTCTATCCTCAAACAAAACTGATCATGGTGCTTGTCTTGCAATCTTAACTCGACCAGAAAACCTACAGGGGACATTATCATTAGTGATGACAGAGATATCCCGAAGCATAGATCCAAGCTCCCCTACCGTGACAATCTAATTGCAAGGCCATAGGGCCAGATTCAGGCTGGTAGCTGGTTGCAAGAGGAGACTGTTCAGCTTAAAACAGCACGTGCCTCCCAGCAGGACTACCAGTTGCTGCAAATGTGACTTCACACACCTCACTGCAGGACTGTGCCTCTTAAAGCAGCAATGTGCTAAAATTGGCTTCGATGAATCATACAGCTGTACAGCACAGAAACAACACAGTTTGACTTGCTCCCTTGCTCTTTTCCCAGATCCCTGCAATTTTTCCTCTATTAAGTATTTATTCAATTCCCTATGAAATATTACTGTTTGTTTTTTTTCACACAGCGAATGGTTAGGGCCTGCAATGCACTTGCCTGAAAGATTGTAGAGGAGGCTGGTTTGATCAGAGCCAGGATTTGGTCCAACAGTTCTATTTAAAATCGCAAGCATTTGGAGCACTGTTCCATTGTCAGCTGAAGTTTGGAAGGTGACAAAGGAGCAATGCTCTGAAAGCTTGTGACTTCAAGTAAACCTGTTGGACTGTAATCTGGTGTCATGTGACCTCTGACTTTGTCCACCCTAGTCCAACACTGGCACCTTCACATCATGGTTTGATTAAGGCACTCAAAAGGGAGTTAGACTGTTATCTGAAAGTGAAACAATGTGTGCAGGATCATGAGGGAGAAGGAAGGAGAGTGGATCAACGTGGATGCTTATTGGAAGAGCTAGCACAGACACCATGGGTAAAATGGCCTCCTACTACATTATAGCAATTTGTAACTCTCTAAGTCTGTATCCACCACCTTATTAGGCAGGACATTCCAAATCCTAACTGTTCATCGCATAATTAAATCTTGTTCTTTCTCTTGTTACCCTCTGCCTCATTTGTTAATCGAATTAATTCTCTGTACTCTGATTCTCCAACCACTGGAAGTAGCTTCTGCATATTCACTCCATCGAAAAGAAGAGATACACCACTATGTTTCAATAATGCAGGATATTTGCTGGGTTTTTTTGACTAAAAACGTTTGTATCGCCATCGTTGTAAAAGCTAAAATGAATGAGTCATATCCTTGTTAAGCTCACCAGCCTTCCCAGCACAATCCTTTCTCACAGCACATGAGCAGTAGCCACTTTATTAGTCTATTTATGCTACTCATGTCCTTATCTACACAGAACTTCTTCCACATTCTTCATGGAAGAAAGTTTTATTGGACCTTCCTTCTTATTCTCAACTTTCTATTTTTTTAAAACTCAAAAAGCATAAAATTCAGAATGACAAAATTCTGAATTGGTGCAAACAAGTGCAGCAGTGGATTTCATGATGTTTGCCATGCTGAAGGAGGTGAGACCACAAGTGAGTGGAACCAGGGAAATACTGCTCCTGATTTACTCAGGAATAGAAGTCTATTTTGTGTGAAAATAGGATCAGATCTGATGTGGTTTAGTTTCTCTATTTTCTTTGAATGTAGTCCCAGCAAAAAACAAGATGCCAACATTCTGTGACAAAAAGTCATTTGAATAGATGAGAGAAACCACACTGTCTTCCTTGGCAAGAAGATGGTTAAGAGGGGATTCGATTCAGGTGTTCAAAATCCTAAGGGGTGTGGGCAGAGTAGCTAGGGAGCTGGTAAGATCAAGAGCAAGCAGGCATTTAATTAAGGGCTGTCTGCAAAAGGGCAACACGAGGAAAGAATATTTTTACGTGACAAGTTGTTAGGATCTATAACACGCTGACTGAGAATATGTTGGAGGCAGAGACAAAGACGGCCTTCTCAAGAGTGTTGAGAAACTATCTGAAGAAAAACAGTTTGCAGAGCTACTGGGAAAATGCAGGAGAGTGGAATGAGGTGAGTTGCTTTTTCAGACAGACAGCATGGACACGATGTATACCAGCACCCTGCACCTCTTCATATGTGCAAGGGGTTTAGAACAATTGTTGCAGTTGACAACTAATTAGCCTTAGCTGTCAGAAGCCTGAGAAGTTCGTACATGTGTAGCGAGACATCAGCTCTGTGAAGGTTATGAGAGGGAACCCCAATTGGACATACTGCTGGGGATTTCACCATATGCCAATGTTCCTCTATCCAACCTCCATATTATTTGTCAAACGTGTTTATCCTTGAGCAGGTAGCCTTCCTAAGTCAAATAAGAAACAGGCAAATGCATGACTGATTCACAATCACCCCTTATTTCTATCTCCTATTTTTAAATAACTAGTGGGCCAGAAATTTCCATAACACATTTTTTTAAAAACCTTGAGATGATTATATGCTAGCTTGCAAAAGTAGCTAGGAATCAAACTTCAAAACTCACATACTATCCTGAAGGATAGCAACTCCAGTGGGATTGGAAGAAATAGTCAAACCCTTTACAAGTAGCAGTAAGTAAAATACATAACTATTTGGCTTCAATCACTTTCTGCCTTAGTGAATTCCACAGGCTCACCATTCTCTGAGTGACGAAGTTTCTCCTCATCTCAGTCCTAAAAGGTTTACCCTCTGTAGTTAAACTATGACCCCTGCTCAGCACACCCCCACCATTAGGAACATCTTTCCAGCATCTAATTTGTCTAGTCCTGTTGAAATTTTATAGATTTGAGATTCCCTCTCATTTTTCTAAACTCCAATTAATACAATCCCAACTGGCACAACTCTCCTCTTACGTCAGTCCTGTCATCCCTGGAATCAATCCGTAAACTTTCACTGCACTCTCTCCATCGTAACAATATCCTTCCAAAGGAGACCAGACTGCACACAATATTCTAGGTGTGTCCCCACCAATGCCCTGTACAATTGCAGTAAGATCTCCTTGTTCCTGTACTCGAATCCTCTCGTTAAGAAGGCCACTGTACTGTTTGTCTTCCTTCCTGCCTGCTGTACCCGCACACATACTTTCAGCAACTGGGGCACAAGGACACCCAGGTCTCGTTAAAAATTCTCCTCTCTCAATTTACAGCCATTCAAATAATGATCTGCCTTCCTGTGTTTGTCACCAAAATGGATAACCTCACATTATACAGCATCAGCCATGCATTTTCCCACTCACTCTGCCTGTCCCATCACACAGCAACATCCCTGCATCGTCCTTGCAGCTCACCCTTCCAGCCAGCTGTGTGTCATCTGCAAACTTAGAGATGTTACCTTTAGTTCCCTCATCTAAATCATTAATATTTATTGTGGATAGCTGGGTCCTAGTAATGATCCCTACAGTACCCGTTTAGTCCCTGCCTGCCATTCAGTTGACCTTGTTGTTATTCTCAGAAGCCTCCATGTACTTTGACTCCAGAGAAAGATGTCACCTTGCACTCAGCACCAGAAATCCATGTGTTATCCTGACATACAGTCTCCCAAGTCTCATTCTACAAATGACTTAACATCAAATTCAGATTATAGCTAGAGAAAACCTCTTGGATTTAAACATATACACTCAAGTAATAAGTCTTCTGAATATTAACCAATACCAGGAGATAACTTTGGGACAGCATGGTGGCTTAGTGTATAGCACTGCTACCTCACAGTGCCAGGGACCTGGGTTCAGTCCCAGCCTCGGGCGACTGTCTCTGTGGAGTTTGCACATTCTCCCCGTGTCTGAATGGGTTTCCCCCAGGTGCTATGGTTTCCTCCCACAGTCTAGAGATGTGAAGGTCAGGTGAATTGGCCATGTTAAATTGCCCATAGTGTTCAGGGATGTGCAGGTTAGGTGCATTAGTCAGGGGTAAATGTAAAGTAATAGGGTAGGACAATAGATCTGGGTGGGTTACTCTTCAGAGGGTTGGTGTGGACTTGTTGGGCCAAATGGCCTGTTTCCACACTGTAGGGATTCTAAGATTAACTCACAACATTAAGAGCCAAGCACTTCTAAAAATGAAATTCTAATTCTCATGTATCATCAGCTGTCCAGTTTAATCAATATACTTAAGCTTCTGGTATTTCTTTGAATCCAAGGCCATGCCACGCTGTAAAAGACTCAGCATTTTATCTTTCAGAAATTTGTGATGATGAAAGGGGATACATTTAAAGAATTGAACTATTTTCTTCTCAAGTCATTCTGCGTCTGAGAGATCGACAAGATTAGATCTCAGGATGGGGGCTGACAAGTCAGGCTAATATTCCTTATCCATTTCTGGTCATTGTGACAAATGTCAGGGGTCGCCTTCCTCTTTTAATTATCAATTGTTTGTGAAGCTCAGTTGTTTGTTTTAATTTGTTTTAAAATTTCCTGACTGTATGTCAAGATAACAAATGGAATTCTGGTGCTGAGTGCAAAGTGACATCTTTCTCTGGAATCAAACTACATGGAGGCTTCTGATAGAGAATAACAATAAAGTCAACTGAATGGCAGGCAGTGACTAATGGGGTACCACAGGGACCATTACTCAGATCCAACTATCCACAATAAATGTTAATATTTTTCTTAGGTCGTGGGCATTACTTTCCATCCCTAATTGTCCTTGGGTAGATGTTGGAAAGCTGCCTGTGTGAACCGTTGCAGTCTTTGTGGTTTAAGCACACCCACAGTGCAGATAGAAACAGAATTCCAGGATTTTCCTTTAGTCACAGTGGAGAAAGGGATGGTCCTGTTGTGAGGTGATGTGCATGTACCTTTAAGGGGGCATATCTTAAACTGCTGCCCATCCCTATCCACCACAAGACCGGATATGGTGGATAACCCCAGGACTGAGCAGAAGGAGTATAACAACAGTCCTGCAAGTCAGATAGGTCCACCAAGCTTCCCATTTAACATTATTTGAAGATAACATTATACGCATGCAAAGAATTCCTAAAGTTTGTTGTGACTAGTACATGTAACATAAAGAGAAAACTGCAAGAATTCCAAGTCAAGATCAAGTACCTCTCTCTTCTCTCTCTAAAGGAGATGAAAGATTATAGGGGGCATGCGGGAATTTGGAGTTGAGGTTAACTTCAGATCAGCCATGTTCTTATTAAAAGGCACAAAGTCAAAGTGGCTGACACTTGACTCTTCTTCACGTGTTCATATGTTTGACAATCCTAAGACTGATGACTATCACCTGCTACATTATCGAGATCTTTCGTAGGTGCAAAGCAAAACCCATTCCTACGGGCACTGGCTGAAATGATTCTACATGGGGTAATAGGAGTGATTTGGGTGGAATTCCCGAAGTACCCCGAGGCTGACCCAGACACATCTCCAACTCGCTGTCCTTCTCAGCAGGGCACTGATGCTGTAGAGATGATGTCACCGGATTGGTGATGTCAATTATATATAGTCATGAGTTCCAATTCCTTTGAAGTAACTCCACTGAATTAACAAATGTCGTCGATAAAGCTAGCCTCAGTAATTCTTACCATGAAACTTGTTATTTTTTAAAATTAATTTGTGGGATTTGGTCGTTGCTGGCTGGCCAGCATTTATTGCCCATCCCTACATTCCCTCGAGAAGGTGGTGGGGGACTGCCTTTTTGAACCACTGCCATTGATCTGTTATGGGTTGACCCACAATGCCATTAGGGAGGGAATTCCTGGATTTTGACCCAACAACAGTGAAGAAATGGTGATATAATTCCCAGTTGGCATGGTGAGTGGCATAGAGGTAATCTTGAAGGGGGTGGTATTCCTATGTATCTGCTGCCCTTGTCCTTCTCAATGGAAGTGGTCATGGGTTTGGAAGGTGCAGTATGAGGATCTTCGGTGAATTTCTGCAAGGCGTCTTGGAGATAGTACACACTGCTTCTATTGAGCGTTGGTGGTGGAGGGAGTGGATTCTTGTGGATGTAGTGCCAATCAAGCAGGCTGATTTGTCCCAGATGGGGTCAAGTTAGCTGAGTGTTGTTGGAAACGCACGCATCCAAGTAAGCAGGGAGTATTTCATCATATTCCTGACTTGTGCCTTAGATGGAGGACAGGCTTGGGGGATTCAGGAGGTGAGTTACCTGCTGCAATATTCCTAGACTCTGACCTGCTCTTGTAGCCACTGCATTTATATGGTGAGTCCAGTTGAGTTTCTGGTCAATGTTAATTCCCAAGATATTGAAAATGGAACATTCAGTAATGGTATCACCATTGAATGTCAATGGGTTGTGGTTAGATTGTGTCTTATTGATGATGGTCATTGCCTGGCATTTATGTGGCACAAATGTTATTTGTCATTTGTCAGTCCAAGCCTGGATATTGTCCTGGATATTGTATTTGAATATGGAATACGTCAGCATCTGAGGCATTACAAATGGAGCTGAATGTTGTGCAATCATCAAAAAGTATCCCCATTTCTGACCTTACGATGGAGGGAAAGTCATTGTTGAAGAAGCTGAAGGTGGTTGGGCCTGGGATACTACCTTGAGGAACTCCAGCAGAGATGTCCTGGAGCTGAGATGACTGATCTCCAACAACCACGACCATGTTGCAATGTGCCAGGTATGACTCCAATCAATGGAGAGTTGCCCTCGATACTCATTGATTCCAGTTTTGCTAGGGCTCCTTGATGCCACATTCAATCAAGTGCAGCCTGGATGTCAAGGGCTATCACTCTCACTTCACCTCTGGTATTCAGCTCATTTGAACCGAGGCAGTATTACGGTCAGGAGCTGAATGGCCCTGGCAAAACCCAAACTGGATGGCAGTGAGCAGGTTATTGTTGAGCAGGTGCTGCTTGATAACACAGTTGATGACACCTTCCATCACTTTGATGATGATCGAGAGTAAACTGATGGGGCAGTTATTGACCGGGTTGGATTTGTCCTGCTTTTTATGTAGGGGACATATCTGGGCAATTTTCCACATTGTCGGGTAGATGCCACTGTTGTAACTGTATTGGAAGAGCTTGGCAAGGAGAGCGGCACGTTCGGAAGTGCAAGTCTTCAGTATTATTACTGGGGAGTGCTGTCAGGGCCCATAGCCTTTGCGATATCAATTTTCTCCAACCGTTTCTTGATATCATGTGGACTGAATCAAACTCGCTGAAGAGTGTTATTTGTAATGCCAGGGATCACTGCAGGAGGCTGAGATGGATGATCCACTCTGCAATTCTGATTGAAGACTACTGTGAATGCTGTAGGCTTACTTTTGCACTGGTGTGTTGGGCTCTTCTATCATTGGGGATGGGAGTATTTGCGGACTCTCCTTCTCCAGTGAGTTGTTTAATTGTCCACCACCATCCATGACTAGATGTGGCAGAACTACAGGGCTTAGGTATGAGCTGCTTGTGGGAACACTTAGTTCTGACTAACACCTGCTGCTTATGCTGTTTGATTAGATTAGATTAGATTAGATTAGATTAGATTAGATTACTTACAGTGTGGAAACAGGCCCTTCGGCCCAACAAGTCCACACCGACCCACCGAAGCGCAACCCACCCATACCCCTACATTTACCCCTTTACCTAACACTATGGGCAATTTAGCATGGCCAATTCACCTGACCTGCACATCTTTGGACTGTGGGCGGAAACCGGAGCACCCGGAGGAAACCCACGCAGACACGGGGAGAATGTGCAAACTCCACACAGACAGTCGCCTGAGTCGGGAATTGAACCCGGGTCTCTGGCGCTGTGAGACAACAGTGCTAACCACTGTGCCACCATGCCACCGTTTGGCATGCAAGTAGCCCTGTTTGGTGGTTCCAACAGGTTGACATTGTATTTGCAGGTATGTCCAGTGCTGCTCCTGGCATGGCCTCCTGCATTCTCCATTGAACCAGGTTTTGATCCCCTGGTTTGATGGTAATGGTTGAGTGGGGTATATGCCGGACCATGATGTTACAGATTGTGCTGGAGTACTGTTGATTGTTGTAAAAGTAAAACTGGTTCACTAATTTATTTTAGAGAAGGAAATCTTCCAGTCTTACACAAAATTCCACACCCACAGCAATGTGAATGACTTTTAACTCCTCTCTGAAAGAGCCTAGCAAGCCAATCTGGGGTACTCTGCACAATATTGGTCACCTTACTCAAGGAAGGATATAAATGTGTCAGAAGCAGTTTAGAGATTGTTTAGTGGTCTATTGACTGGGATGAGTGGTGGCCTTATGAGGAAACCTTGAAGAGGCTGCTGGAGTTTAGAAGAGCAAAAAGCAACATGATTGAAACATATAAGATCCTAAGGGGCTTTGACAAGGTGATTGCAGAGTGGACATTTCTTTTAATGGGACAATCTAGAACTCGGGGTCACTGTTTAAGAATCAAGGGCCACACATTTAAAAGAGAGATTAGGTGATTTTTGTTTCTCTAAGAGGGTCAGTTATCAATCTTTGGAACTTGCTCCCTGAAAAGGTGATGGAAGCAGAGACCTTGAATATTTTTAAAGACAAGGATCGAAGGCAAGGGTTTGAGAGGTTATCAGCAATAGACAGGAATGAGGATTGAGGTTCTGACCATGGAATGACCTGCCTCTGCTGCTGATCCGTATGTTCACACATACACTTGCCAGTGATATCCTACCCGTGCAAGAATAAGACAATAAACATTAGGGCGGCTCAGTGGTTAGCACTGCTGCCTCACAACGCCAGGTACCTGGGTTTGATTCCAGCCTTGGGTGACTGTGTGGAGTTTGCACATGCTCCCCCAGTGCTCCGGTTTCCTCCCACAGTCCAAAGATGTGCAGGTCAGGTGAATTGGCCATGCTAAATTGCCCATAATGTTGGGTGCATTAGTCAGAGGGAAATGTGTCTGGGTGGGTTACTCTTCGGAGGGTCAGCATGGACTCGTTGGGCCAAAGGGCCTGTTTCCACACTGTCGGGAATCTAATCTAATCAAAACAGGTGCCAGTCTGTTTCTCTAAATAGGGATTTCAGAAGTAGGGCAAATGAAGGAATGTGAAATATCTGGGTTCCATCCTAAATTTCTGGGCCCAAAAACAAAGCTCCAATTGTATCCTCCCCTACCTAAGAATTTCAGGCCAAAAGTTTCTCTAAGTATTAAAATCAATATCACATTGATGGATCAGAAAGACTGTTATATATTGTGACTCAATCTTTAATGAGATCCTTATCCTAAAGACAAAGTACAAAAGTAATCTTGGAAAGGATATTATAACAAATGTGGTGTGGTTGGGAGGAAAAGTAGCCTTGGGCTTTCCAACATTACAGCTCAGCTACTTCTGGAGTAGTCTAATTGATAGAGATTAATTTTGCTGTTTTATTCGGTGAATGTGGCATCACTGACAAGACTAGGATTTATTTCCCACCCCTAACTGCTTTGAGGAAGTGAGGACTGCAGATGCTGGTGATCAGAGTTTTCTAGC
This sequence comes from Chiloscyllium plagiosum, assembly GCF_037043375.1. Taxonomy (NCBI): domain Eukaryota; kingdom Metazoa; phylum Chordata; class Chondrichthyes; order Orectolobiformes; family Hemiscylliidae; genus Chiloscyllium; species Chiloscyllium plagiosum. The sequence goes on along the minus strand of NW_028270152.1, from coordinate 17,354,670 downwards.
ACCACACTCTTCAACCCTAACTGCTTTGAGTCAAGATTAGAGTGGTGGTGGAAAAGCACAGCACGTCAGGCAGCATCTGAGAAGCAGGAGAATCGGGCAAATGGCTAGGCCTTTTCAAGGAAGATCACAATGGGTTTGGAGGCACATGTCAGCCATTTAAGGACAGCAGCTTTCATTCCTTAAAGGACATTAGTGAACCAGATAGATTTTTACAACAATTGACAATGGTCATCAATAGGCTAGCTTTACTTCTCAGAATTTCCTTTATTAATTTCAAGTTTCACCAACTGCCACAGTGAGATTTGAACCATGTCCTCAGAGCGCAGCATAGGGTTCTGGTTTACTAGTCCAGTGACATTACCATTACACCACTACCTCCCCTTGATCACTTACGATTACTATGATAAGGTAGCACCTCAGTGTACCAGATCATATGTCTAACAGCATAGTAGAAGAAGAACTAAATGGACTATGGTTTATTTGTCTAGGAGTCCTCATATTATATAAAAAGATGCTTCCCTTTCCTTTTCTGTGGTATACCTGAATCAAGTTCAAAATCTGCAGTTGCAAACCCAATGTCCAACATTGGTCACCAGCACAGAGTGGGATCCATATTGAGATATCACTTTCTGTCCTTTATGGATATGGACAGTGGCGGCATCCCTTCCTCTTACACTGGCTGAGATGCATTTCTTCAGCAAAGATCCAAGTCTGAAACAAGAATGGTGCTAGTGTACAGAAAAAAAGCTAGGAAGTCCACAACTATTCCACTGGAGAAGAGTCTTATTTCTGATACTTTGAACAGTGTGCAGCTTGCAAGAGACTCTGTTACTTTGAGTAAATGAACTATCAATAATCATTGCTGAGTTAAGTCCATTCACACTTGCACAGTAGCTCGGAATGTGCTATGACTTACTGCCAGTAGGATGTTATAGATACACTCCATAACTGCTGACTGAACTAAATGATTTCTTTATAGGCAGTCACTGGTCCCAGCAGTATGCTCATCCAACCATCTGTAACTAAGTGAACACTGAATTTATGTGGCACACTGTGACCTTTTAAATCAATTATATTTGATGAATAGAACGGTCATAAATTAGAAGAGGAAAGGTCAAAATGTCCACTTACATTGTGATTATAACCGTATTGTTCAGAGAATATTCTCATGATCTTATTTTGATGTTCAAGTCAATTTCTCCTTTGTAATTTATGCACACAGTTTAGGCACAGTCTGTGCCAAGCAGACTGGTTATGAAGCACTCGAAACATTTGGTATCAATCCACGGGCGTGTGGAGCATATGCTCTGCTTGTAAATAGCCTTTTAAATGCTTCTGAATATAGAAGGATTATTTGTAATAATGCGTTTACATTAAATCAGTTACTTTACAAGAATATGTTCCTGGATATGACAATATATTATTACAAACAAGTGTCATAATTATAACACGAATGCAGGTTAAGAGGAATGATTCTGAATTTGCGATCAGTGTCTGAGTGAAAACAAAAGTGATTGGGAGATCAATCTGTTCCTTCAACAGGAAAAGCATTTGGAAAAGGCTTTCTAAAGCTTAAGAGGTAACGGTCATGATCAGGCAAACAGAAGCTTTGTGGGTTGCCAGTGGGAACACATGGGGAGATTTGTCTATTAGATTCCTTCCCCATAGACAAAGAAACAAACCAAAGTCAGCATTGTATTTGAATTTTGCACTGTATCCAGTTGAGCAACTTTAACTATCCCAGCATGCACTGCCATTTGGCAAAGAGTTCCAAATTTTCAACTTCCCATCTGTGTGATCCAGTACTTCCTGATTTCATTTCCGAGTGGTCGAGCTCTATGTTTAAAATTATGTTCTTCATTCTCTCAACAAAGGGAACAGCTTTTTTTTTTAAAATGATGTGGATAGTGCCAACATTTATTGTCCATTCCTGATTGTCCTTGAGAAGGAGACTGTGAGTCACTATAGTCCATGTAGTGAAGGTAATCTCATGGTGCTGTTGAGGTAGGAAGGGACTTAGTGGAGGTCGTTGAAAATTTACATGTTTCCATCCAAGCTAATGTGTGACTTGGAAAGGACGTTGCAGGTAATGGTGGATCAACCTCCCCATCTTGTGTGTGAGGTATGACTCCAGTCAGCAGAGAGTTTTCCCCATGGTTTCTGTTACCTTCAATTTTCCAGGACTCTATGATAACACATTTGGTCAAATCCTGCTTTGAGGACAATCGCTCTCTTCTCATCTCTGGAATTCAGTTCTTTTTTCCAAGTTTTACTCTCAGTTGAAATGATGTCTGAATTTAGTGGTCCTGCAAGAACCTAAGTGGAGATTAGTGAGCATCATATTGCTAACTAAGTGTTGCTCTTTAACACTGTCCAGGAGAGTGTATAGGGGGTAGCCTAATTGTATTATTGCTAGACTAATCCAGAGTCCCAGCTCAAGTTCTAGGCACCTAGGTTTGAATCCCACCAATGGCAGATGGTGAAATTTGATTCCAATATAAATCTGGAGTTAAGAATCTAATGATGACCATTACCGACTGTTGGAAAGATCTGGCTCGCTAATGGCATTTAGGGAAGAAAATTCTTACCCTCACTAGTCTGGCCTACAGTGACTCCAGACCCACAACAAAGTGGTTAACTCTTAACTGCCCTCTGGGCAATTAGGGATGGACAATAAATGCTGGCTTAGCCAGCAATACCCACATTCTATGAATGATTTTCAAATCACCTTCCATTACATTTGCTGACATGAGTCCCAAGGGCAATTAGGGATTGTCAATAAATACGGTCATCCCAGAGACACCCATGCTCCATCAATATTTTTCAAAATAGCTTGTCGGGGCAATGTATGAATTGCCTTGGATTTGTCCTGCTTTTCATAAGCAAGATATAGATAACTGGGCAATTCTTTCCAATTGGGCAACTTTTCCACTTTGTTGGATAGATGCCAGTATTGCAGCTGTACTGGACCAGCTCGACCAGAGGCACGGCTAGTTCTAGAACACGATTCTTCACTATTATTCAATGAGGCCTTTCATCCTTATTGCATCAAATGCACTAAACAATTACTTACTGTCATGCGGCATGAACTGAATTGGCTAAATACTGGCAGCTGTGATGATGGTCACCTCAGGAGGAGGCCGAGGTGAATCATGGACTCAACAACTTCTGGCTGAAAATGACTGCAAATGCTCCAGTCTTAATTCTCACTCATACACTGGGTGTAGAAGTTGCGTATGTTCACCCAACAGTTTCCTTCGCCTGTTGGTTGTTTAGCTGACCATTCGCACTCAGGATTAGACGACAGAGTCATGATCTGACCACAGGAATAAAAAAAAGGAGCAGGGGTAGGTTATTCAGCCCCTGCATTACCATTCAATAAAATCATAGCTAACCCCCTAACCTAGCTACAGTCTATCACTGTGTTCCTGTCCGCGCTGATTTCCTCAGTATTCAGAAATCTGGCAGTCTCTGTTTAGACAACTGTGGACGGTCAGATGTTGAATATCTTCAAAGTGAAGAATTCCAAATATCTGCAACCCACTGCAAGAAGATTTTCCTGTCCTGGTTCTCAATGTTCGATCTTGAAATCCGAGATTGTGACATCTACTTTCAGACTCTTTGTCAAATCCATTAAAAATGTTTAATTTATTTCAATGAATTCACCTCTCATTCTTCTAAGTTCTAGGGAATGTAAATCTACACTGGTCTTGTGGCACAGTGGTAGTGTCCTGAACTCTGAACCTGAAGTTCCAGATTTGAGGCACACTGCAGAACTGATAGTCAAGGAAGATGCATTTGTTATGATCTAGTGAACCCCAGTTGTTATGGGGTGATACCCTGTCAATATTCATACTAGACATCAGGTATCCGAAAGGAACCCGCCTGGATGGGTCATTTCTTTTACCAAAGTAACCTTTTAGAAAAACATAACCATGCAATATGGTAATCTTTGTTGCAACAATAAAACTGAACATAAGTTCATTAAAAACTGAAATGAAGATAAACAAGGAAAAAAACACTTTATTCCCTCATAGCACAGATTCAAAGATTTAAAAACACAATGTAGAAATAAAACAAAGAGGTTTTATAGATTGAACAGAAACAACAGTTCTATATTAAATGAATACACCCTGCAATGGTAACTAACATTGTTGAAATTTTAAGAAAGTCCAGTGCTATACCTTTCACAAGACCTAGCTCTTTTCCAAGGCAGAGAGACTTTTTTCAACATCTTGATGACTTGAAATAATTAAGATTCCAATTCATATTCTGGAAATGTAGACAGCTCTTCCTTAATTGTTATCGTGCTCTGACTTAGCTTCCTTCCAGTATTGTACTAACCCCAATGCTGCAATTCCTTCTCGTCTTTCCCATTTAAAAAGAAACTTCAAAAACTTCAGTTATTTTCCACTAATTGTATCCCAACACTGCAGTCTGGGAACTTCAAACTGCAAACTTCTTATTCTAAGATATTTCATTTTTTAACACTCCTTAAGATCATTGCTTACCACGTATTATTGATTGGAAAACTTCTTGGCTTCTTTTTGAAACTTCACTCTTGAACAACGTAGAGTCATTGTCATAGAGATGTATAGCATGGAAATAGACCCATCAGTCCAACTCGTTCATGCCGACCAGATATCTGAAATTAATGTAGTCCTATTTGCCAGCATTTGGCTCATGTCCCTCTTAACCCTGCGTATTTATATACCCATCCAGATGCCTTTTAAATGTTGTAATTGTACCAGCCTCCACCACTTCCTCTGGCAGCTCATTCCATGCATGCATCATCCTCTGCATGAAAACATTGCCCCTTAGCTCACTTCTTAATATTTCTCCATTCATCTTAAACCGATACCCTCTAGAATCATAGAATCCCTACACTGTGGAAACAGGCCCTTCGGCCCAACAAGTCCACACTGACCCTCTAAAGAGTAACCCACCCAGACCCATTCCCCTACATTTACCCCTGACGAATGCACCCAACCCACACATGCCTGAATACTATGGGCAACTTAACATGTCCAATTCACCTAACATGCAGAACTTTGGACTGTGGGAGGAAACAGGAGCACCTAGAGGAAACCCACACAGACACAGAGAGAATGTGCAAACTCCACATAGACAGTCACCTGACATTGGAATTGAACCTGGGACCCTGGTGCTGTGAGGCAGCAGTGCTAACCGTTACGCCACCATGCTGCCTCCAGTTTTGATCCCCCCTACCCTGGGAAAAAGACCTTGGCTATTCACCCTATCAATGTCCCTCATGATTTTATAAATCTCACTCCTCAGCCTCCAACTCTCCAGGGAAAACAGCCGTAGCCTATTCAGCCTCTCCCTATAGCTCAAACCCTCCAACCTCCAACCATTATTGTAAACTTTTTTCTGAACCCTTTCAAGTTTAATAATATCTGTACTATAACTTCCTAGCACCAACTAAAAAAAGAAAGTCAGAGTCTGTAAAGTTGACCCCTAACCCCTCTGTGTAGTTCTCCAGGAACTCTGGGTAACTTCCTCTCGCTTGGAATAATGAGTACTTTTTAAGAGCTAATTGTTAACTCCAAACACATAGACAAATGCATTTGTTCAACTTGGAAATTCAAGAACCCAAATTTGCAGTAAACTATATTAAAATACATATACAAAAACCTCACAGTTTCATCACACATCCCTGCATAGAAGAATATCTGAAAGAGAGATTTTCATTACACATCAAAGTTACCTTACCACTCATATTAATGATATACTGACACGAATAACCTGTTAACTTCAAATATACACCAGGAGGTACAGCAATCATTTTTATACTTTACACGGTCTCTTGACCACGTAACCATAAGAGAAAATGCTGGAAAATCTCAGCATGTCCAGCAGCATCTGTAAGGAGAGAAAAGAGCTGACGTTTTGAGTCTAACTGACCCTTTGTCAAAGAGCTTTGACAAAGGGTCAATTGGACTCGAAATGTCAGCTCTTTTCTCTCCTTACAGATGCTGCCAGACCTGCTGAGATTTTCCAGCATTTTCTCTTTTGGTTTCAGATTCCAGCATCCGCAGTAATCTGCTTTTATCCAGCTCTTGACCACATATCTCTACTTTCCAGGCATATGAAAAATGTTCAAAATATAGGGTTGGAATATTAAACTCCAGTGGAATAATCCTATGCTTTTGCCCTGAAATCTTACTGAGAAATTCAAAGGATTGTAGTTTCTTCTATGTTGTTATTAATGGCAGCTTCAAAATGATGTAGAGCCAACACAAGACCCAATATCTTGTTTTCCATATGTTCAGTTTCTTTGAAAATTATCCAGTAGGACATTCAATTGCCATCTTGTCGTTTTACTGTAAAACATTGCTGCCATCAACAGCCAGTTCTAATGGTTTTGTTTAATGCAGCACAGCTAACACTGGTGCTGTGGTAGGTACAGCTTTCAAATTCTCCAAGGCAATTTGACACTTTTGTGTCTGTTCAAGTCTATTACTTTGTTTCAACAAGTTTGTTAAAAATGCAGTAACCGAACTGTACTGTATGGTACTGAAAGTCAGAACTTGTGATAGAATCCATTCATGACAGCATAATGTAAAATTCCATGTTTGGTTTTAGGAATGGGAATATAACCCATACTTTGCTTCTCTCAGTATCATTTGGTTTTGACCCATGACATGGCCCAATTTAGACAGCTTGGCCTTGGCAAATTCATTCTCAACCAATTTCTTAATAAAATTAGGTTTTTGTAGTTGATTAAACAGTTGAGTCACATGAGGTAAATGCTCTCTCAGGTTTGGCTAAAAGCCACCAAATCATTGATATAAACAGTACAATAATTAAATCCTTCAATTGCTACATTGGTCAACCATTGAAATGTTGCTGGTACATTTTTTCATTCCAATTCATCTTACTTTGTACTGATAGCAACCATCTGCTGTCGCAGAAGCCAATATTTCTTTGACTCATTCTGTTAAAGGAACATGCCAAAACAGCTTAAGTCAATTTTTGTGACCAACCAAGCATATCCAATTTATTCTTTGTACAATAATAAATATAAAATCCCAGTGACCCATTTAGTTTTGGCATCATCATGATAGGTGAGCTCTCGCTACTTTGATTTGGTTCACCAATGTAAACATTTTTCCCTCATCAGAGCTAATCCCTTTGGATTGAGTCAGTATGGGTGTTTCTTTACAGGTAACGCATTACCCACATTAGCATCATGAACAGCAAAAACGATTTTCCCTGATCTAGTCCCAAAAATTTATTTATAGTTCTGTAAAAGCCTTGTAAATCACTTCAATAATTTTCTGGAAAATAAGACTTGACACGATCCAATCTTTTAAGCATCTCTGTGTTTTCTGAGCCAATCGTTGGAGGGTTAACTTTTGAAATTTCCATTTCAGATTCACTCTCCAATTGTAAGAGCAAATTAATGCAGATGCAGGAATCTGTGCTGGAAAAAAAAATGCTGGAAATCACAGTGGGTCAGGCTGTACCTGTGCAGAGAAAGCAAGCTAGCACTGAGTCTAGATGAGTCTTCATCAGAGCATCTAGACTCAAAACAATGGCTTTCTCCCTCTCCATGGATGCTGCCTGACCTGCTGTGATCTCCTACTTTTTGTTTTGTTTTCTGTCATTCTCCAGTTGCTCTGGCACTTCTATTTCATTTCTTATTTCCTTCACTTATACTTTGTTTTAGAGTTACAAGCACTCAAATGTTGTTTTTGATTAAGCTGTAGGGTATAAATCTGTCTGTTGCATTTCCCCTGGAGAAGCCTGGATAAATATCTCAGCCTCATTTTCTTTTCCTTCTTCCTTTTTAGGTAAATATTCAAACATTTATCCAATAACTGAACTTCCAAATTAGAACATAGAACATAGAACATAGAAGAATACAGCGCAGTACAGGCCCTTTGGCCCTCGATGTTGCGCCGATCCAAGCCCACCTAACCTATACTAGCCCACTATCCTCCATATGCCTATCCAATGCCCGTTTAAATGCCATAAAGAGGGAGAGTCCACCACTGCTACTGGCAGGGCGTTCCATGAACTCACGACTCGCTGAGTAAAGAATCTACCCCTAACATCTGTCCTATACCTACCACCCCTTAATTTAAAGCTATCCCCCTCGTAATAGCTGACTCCATACGTGGAAAAAGGTTCTCACGGTCAACTCTATCTAAACCCCTAATCATCTTGTACACCTCTATCAAGTCACCCCTAAACCTTCTTTTCTCCAATGAAAACAACCCCAAGTGCCTCAGCCTTTCCTCATACGATCTTCCTTCCATACCAGGCAACATCCTGGTAAACCTCCTCTGCACCCGTTCCAGTGCCTCCACATCCTTCCTATAGTATGGCGACCAAAACTGCACACAATACTCCAGGTGCGGCCACACCAGAGTCTTATACAACTGCAACATGACCTCAGGACTCCGGAACTCAATTCCTCTACCAATAAAAGCCAGTACGCCATATGCCTTCTTCACCGCACTATTTACCTGGGTGGCAACTTTCAGAGATCTGTGTACATGGACACCAAGATCCCTCTGCTCATCCACACTACCAAGTATCCGACCATTAGCCCAGTACCCCATCTTTTTGTTACTCTTACCAAAGTGAATCACCTCACACTTACCTACATTGAACTCCATTTGCCACCTTTCTGCAGTTTATCTATATCCCGCTGTAACCTGACACATCCTTCCTCACTGTCAACAACTCCACCAACTTTCGTATCATCCGCAAACTTGCTCACCCAACTTTCTAGCCCCTCCTCCAGGTCATTTATAAAAATGACAAACAGCAATGGTCCCAAAACAGATCCTTGCGGAACACCGCTAGTAACTGCACTCTAAGATGAACCTTTACCGTCAACTACTACCCTCTGTCTTCTTCCAGCCAGCCAATTCCTAATCCAAACCTCCAACTCACCCTCAATGCCATACCTCCATACTTTTTGCAGTAGCCTACCATGGGGAACCTTATCAAATGCCTTACTAAAATCCATATGCACCAAATCTACCGCTTTACCCTCGTCTACCTCCTTAGTCACCTTCTCAAAGTATTCAATAAGGTTTGTGAGGCATGACCTGCCCTTCACAAAACCATGCTGACTATCCTTGATCACATTATTCCTATCTAGATGTTCATAAATCCTATCCCTTACAATTCTCTCTAAGACTTTGCCCACAACAGAAGTGAGACTCACCGGCCTATAGTTACTAGGGTTATCCCTACTCCCCTTCTTGAACAAGGGAACCACATTTGCTAGCCTCCAGTCTTCTGGCACTACTCCTGTAGACAATGACAACATAAAAATCAAGGCCAATGGCTCTGCAATCTCCTCCCTTGCTTCCCAGAGAATCCTAGGATAAATGCCATCAGGCCCAGGAGACTTATCTATTTTCACCCTTTCCAGAATTTCCAACACCTCTTCCCTACTTACCTCAAAGCCGTCCATTTTAATTAATTGTAACACAGTATTCACATCAGCAACAATGTCCTGTTCCTGAGTGAATACTGACGAAAAGTATTCATTCAGTGTCTCCCCAATCTCCTATTTCACAGACTCCTTTTCTTCCTGCTTAGCTTTTGATGTGGCTTCCATAAAATTAGGAAATAATTCAGGATATTTTCTTTTAAACATTTCAGCCTCTTTTACCTCCAATGGTTGTCCCCTCAGTGAAGCTAGTATGTTTGAACCTGGCAGATAATTTCCCCAAAATAAATTTGACTCCTTCAATCGGAACTTCTTTCAATGCTTCCACTACAACTTCTCCGTTCATCAAGTCACACTTTAATCCCACTCTGTATATTGGTTTGTAACCTCCCTGTATACCTCCGATTAACGGCTTCTCATTCATTCATGCCTCTGCTAGACAAATAGCATCCATCCACGAGCATCAGTGGCTAACTTGCTCTAGAGCCTCTCAACTACTTTGTTGGGTTACTCTTTGATTCAAAGCATAAGGAAATACAGAATAGGATTTTAAAAACTCAGAACCTCCAGTAGTTTGCTTTTCTTTGTCAATCTCTGAAATGTAATTTTTATAACTTTCCTGTACCATCCACCCCGTATAGAGTCATACAGTCAGAAAGCACAGAAACAGACCCTTTGGTCCAACTCATCTGCGCTGACCAGACATCCCAATCTGACCTGGTCCTGTCTGCTAGCATTTGGCCCTTGTCTCTCTAAACCCTACCTATTCATAAACCCAACAAATGTTGTAATTGTCCCAGCCCCCATCACTTTCTCTGGCAGCTCTTTGCATTCATGCATCACCCTCTACGTGAACAAGTTACCCCTCAGGTCCTTTTTATATCTTTCCCCTCTCAGCTTAAACCTTGAACTCCCCCAACAGAGGGAAAAAGATCTAGGAAACAGGGAGTCAATTTGTAAATTCAGTTATTGGGTAAAATTATTCACCCTATCCAAGCCCCTCAAAATTTTATTAACCTCTATAAGGTCACCCCTCCGTCTCCGATGCTCCAAGGAAAAAAAGCCCAGGATACCTCTCCCTATAATTTAAGCCCTCCAATCCCAACCACACGCATGTAAACCTTTTCTGCACCCTTTCAAGATTAACAACATCCTTCCTATAGAAGGGCAACCAGAATTGCAGACAATATTCCAAAAGTAGCCTCATTCTTAGTACATTCTAAGGAAATGTTTTTGATTCTGTTTCTCAGGGAATTAAAGAAGCTTTGTTTTGGAATTAAAAGATTTCTATCAATCTGTATGTTGCATTTCTACTGAAGAAAATGAGCTAAACATTTCAGGTTCATTCTCTTTGCTTTTTTAGCACCTACTTCCTTTTCCTGACAAGCCCTTAGTTCCTATCACTACAATTGATTTCCCATTTAATTTCCAGCAATCTTCAGCTAGATGTGCTGAGTGCATACATCTCAATCTTCTCCGGAAATCCCCAGTACCACAGAGACCACTTTTTAGCTAATTTGATTCATGCTAGACCATGTTAATTTATGTTTTAAGAGAGCTAATTTAACATGGTTTTCTTGAGTTAACAAAAGAGTGAGTTTATCAGTTACAAAATGTGAGAAGAAATAAAAATTCAACACATACAGATACACGTTAGAAAATAGAAGTGAGTCCAAAGTAATGTTAAAGTAAAAAAAAAGATATACATTTGAATATTGGTTATTTGTCAAGAGTGTGTGGTCCTGGAAAAGCACAGCAGGTCATGCAGCATCCGAGGAGCAGGAGAATTCTGATGAAGGGCTCCTGCCTAAAACGCCGACTCTCCTGCTCCTCGGATGCTGCCTGACCTGCTGTGCTTTTCCAGCACCACACTCTCAACTCTGATCTCCAGCATCTGCAGCCCTCACTTTCTCCTATTGATTATTCGTGAAGCGTAGGTAGTAACATATTGATGACTGAACAGTACATTTTGTGACTTTGTGGGCAGGCTTTGCAGGTCAGTTAGAGTCCCACAGCATGGAGACAGGCCCTTCGGCCTAAACTGGCCCATGCCGACCAAAATATCCATCCATGCTAACCTCATTTCCCTGCACTTGGCCCATATCCTTCTAAATCTTTCCTATCCATGTATTTGTCCAAATGCCATTCAAATATTGTTAATGTACTCACTTCAACCACTTCCGCTAGCAGCTCATTCCATATGCGTACCACCCTCTGTGTAAAAAGGTTGTCCCTCAGGTTCCCTGTTATTCTTTCCCTCTAACCTTAAACTGATGCCCTCTAGTCCTCAACTCCCCAACCCTGGGAAAAAGACTGAGTCCATTCACCCTAACTATGCCTCTCATGATATTACACACCTCTATCAAGTACCCCCCTCAATCTCCTACGCTCTGAAGAAAAATGTTCTAGTTTGTCCAACCTCTCCCTGTAACTCAGACTATTGAGTGCCAGCAACATCTTTGTAAATTTTTTCTGCACTCTTTCCAGTTTAATAACATCCTTCCTATAGCAGGGTGACCAAAACTGAACACAATACTCCAAGTACAGTCTTACCAACGTTCTATATAACTGCAACGTAACTTCCCAACTTCTACATTCAATGCCTCGACTGATGAAGGCCACTGTACCAAAAGCCTTTACTGCCCTGTCAACCTGTGACTTGACTTTCAGAGAACTATGCACCTGAAGTCCAAGGTCCTCTATTCCACCACATTCCTTAAGGCCCTACCATTCACCATGAAATTCCTACCTTGATTTGATTTTCCAAAATGCAAGACCTCACTTATTTATATTAAACTCCATTTGCCATTTCTTGGCCCACTAACTTCTCCATGTTCCCAAGTCTTCATGTCTTTCTCAACTGTAAACACAGAGAAGAAATCTTTATTGAGGACCTCATCCATCTCCTGCATTTCTACACATACATGTCCACTTTGGTCCTTGAGGGGTCCTATTCTCTCTAGTTTTGTTTTTCCTTTAATATACTTAAAGAACCTCTTTGGATTCATCAACCAATCTTCTCAACTAAGGTTTTCTCATGACCCCTTTTTGCCCTCCTGATTTCCTTCTTCAGTAAACTCCTGTATCCCATGTATACCTCCAGGGATTCCCTTGATCTCAGCTGCCTGTACCTGAGCCATACCTCCCTTTTGCTGGTCAAAGCCTTGATATCGCTTGTCATCCAGGGTTTCCCTATTCCTGTCATCCTTACCCTTCTTCCTCACAAGTACATAAAGACCGAACTCTAGCTATCACACTTTTGAAGGCCTCCCACTTGCTGGACATCCCTTTGCTTGCAAACTACTCCAATCAACCTCTGCAAGCTCCTGTCTAATTTCATCAAAATTCGTCTTGCCCCAATTTAGAACTTGAACCTGTGGACCAGTTCTGTCTCTCTCCATAACTATTTTAAAATTAATAGAACTATAGTCACTAGTCCCAAAGTGTCATAGAGTCATAGAGATAGACAGCATGGAAACAGACCCTTCAGTCCAACCTGTCCAGGCCAACCAGACATCCCAACCCAATCTAGTCCACCTGCCAGCACCCGGCCTATATCCCTCCAAACCCTTCCTATTCATATACCCATTCAAATGCCTCTTAAATGTTGCAGTGGTCCCCCACTGTCACCTCGTTCACCTGTCCTGCCCTATTTTCCAAGTGTAGTTGAGTTTTGCCCCTTCCTGAGTGGGACCCTCTTATATACTGCTTGAGGAAACTTTCCTGAATGCACTTAACAAGTTAGTTGAAATTCTTTTGTCCTGTTTCCATATGGTGGTGACCTCTGGCTAGCTGGCATCTAGCATTCAGAGCAAGAGACAAATGCACCTGCAATGCAGGGGCAACTATTGGGTAGTTATTTGACTGTGACCTCCATTGCTGACCTGTGCTCGAACCCAAGCAAACGCACAAGTGTACTTCAGCTCACTGGCACACACGTGTACCTCCGCTCACTAGTGAACATCTATCCACACGCACACACAGACCAGGATTGAATTGGCTTGGTAAGCCTTGTTAAGTCTCCTCACTCTTCTTCAGCCAAGTCAGCAAAATAGCAAATTTCGGTTTGCTGGTATTCCTGCTTTCATAAGCCAGTTAATGGGAGGTCCATTGTAAGTCTCACTCACTTCTCCTTCCAATTCATCCCCTCTGATGTCAGAGGCCCCGTCCTCTAGAATCATAGAATCCCTGAAGTGTGGAAGCAAACCATTCGGCCCATTGAATCTACACTGACCCTCCAAAGAGTATCCCACCCAGACTGAGCCCTGTAACCCCACATTAACCATGGCTAATCCACCTAGCCTGCACACTGCAGGCAATTTAGCATGGCCAATCCACCTAACCTTAATATTTTTGGTCTGTGGGAGGAACCCAGAGGAAACGCATGCAGACACGGAGATAATCTGCAAACTCCAACAGTTGCCCGAGGCTGGAATCTAACCCAGATCCTTGGTGCTGTGAGGCAGCAGTGCTAACTATTGAGCCACCATGCCATCTTAGGCCAGTAGCAATGGGGCGGAATGTTTTCTACTCGTCCCCTTCTTGAAGTACAATTTTCTTGTTATGCTGAAATGATGCAAGTGATGATATGGAATTTTTGACAGTACGCCTGTGGACTAATTGATACGTACTTAAGCTCGTATTTGTAATGCCTTGAATCAGTGGCAATCCCTCAGGTAAGAGGGAGTCAACCTCATGTGCTTTGCCTGAAAGCATGCCCTGCTGTAATAAGGTTGAAACTTTATTGCTGGAACAGCACAGCAGGTCAGGCAGCATCTAGGGAACAGAAGATTCGACATTTCGGGCACATGCCCTTCTTCAGATTTCCTGAAGAAGGGCATGTGCCCGAAACGTCGAATCTTCTGTTCCCTAGATGCTGCCTGACCTGCTGTGCTGTTCCAGCAATAAAGTTTCAGCTTTGATCTCCAGCGTCTGCAGACCTCACTTTCTCCTGCTGTAATAAGGAGCAAGTTAGACGAAAAAGAACAAAGAACTGCAGTTGCTGGAAATCTGATGCAAAAAGCGAACATTCTGGAGAAATCCAGCGTCTGGCTGTGTTTGTGGAGAGTTAATGTTTCAAGTCAAAAGGGTCACTGGGTTCTGGTAGCATTCCAGCAACAATACTAAAGATGTGCGCTCCAGGACTACCACATGGCAAGTTGAATCCAAAATTGGCTTAGTGACAGGGGACAGAGGGTTGTGGTAAAGGCTGTTTGTGTGACTGGAGTCCAGTCTGTACTGGCATACCACAGCGCTCAGTGCTGGGTACCTTATTGCTTGTGATATTCATAAATGATATGGATGAGAATGTGGGGAGGATGATAAGTAAGTTTGCAGGTGACACAAAGATTGGCCAGGTGGTTGACAGTGAGGAGGAAGGTATTAGGTTACAGATAAACAGCTTGGTCAGATGGACAGATCAGTGGCAGATGGAATTTAACCCTGATAAATGTGATGCATTTTGGAAGTAGGAACAAAAAAAAGGAGTATTCAACGAATAGCAGGACACTAGGAAGCTCAGAGGAACACAGGAATAGAACATAGAACATAACAGTGCAGTACAGGCCCTTCAGCCCTCAATGTTGTGCCGACCTATGGAACCAATCTGAAGCTCCATCTAACCTACACTATTCCACTTTCATCCATATGTTTATCCAATGACCATTTAAATGCTCTTAAAGTTGGCGAGTCAACTACTGTTGTAGGCAGGGTATTCCACGCCCCTTCTACTCTGAGTAAAGAAACTACCTCTGACATCTGTCCAATATCTTTCACCCTCAATTTAAAGCTTTGTCCCCTTATGCTACCCATCACCATCCAAGGAAAAAGACTCTAAAATCCACTCAATCTAACTCTCTGATTATCTTATTTCAATTAAGTCAACTCTCAACCTTCTCTCTAATGAAAACAACCTCAAGTCCCTCAGCTTTTCCTCATAAGACCTTCTCTCCACGCCAGGCAACATCCTAGTAAATCACCTCTGCAACTTTTCCAAAGCTGACACATAATGCGGGGTGCTTGTCCCTCGATCTCTGAAGGTGGCAGGACAGGTTAATGTGGTAGTTAAGAAGGCATATAGGATGCTTGCTTTTATCAGAGTCATGATTATCAGAGCAGGAAGGTCCTGTTCCAGCCGTACAAATCTTAGGTTCGTCCAGGGCTGAAATAATGCATGCAGTTCGAGTCACCACAATACGGGAAGAATGCGATTGCACTGGAGAAGGTGCAAAGGAGATTCACCAGGATGATACCTGGAATCGAGCAATTTAGCTACGAAGAGAAGCTGGATGAGCTTGGGCTGTTTTCATCGGAGAAGAGGAAGTTGAGGAGGGAACCTGGTGGAGGTGTACAAGATTATGAGAGATGTGGACAGGGTGAACAAAAATCAGCTGTTCCCCTTTGTTGAAGAGTCAATATCAAGGGAATATAATTTTAAAACGGGAGGCAAGAGGGAATTTAAAGAAAAACTTTTTCATCCACTGGGTAGTGGGATTCTGAAACACACTGCCTGGGAGGTAGAAACCCTCACAACTTTTAAAGTGCGTTTGGGTGAGCATTTGAAGTATCATATCTTTCAAGACAGTGGGACGAGTATAAATAGTTGTACATTTTTGCCAGTACAGACTCAATGGGCGGATGGGCCTCTTCAGTACTGTCTGATTCAATGATTTCACCCCTGTCCAAGTTGTTCCAGTACAGCTTTAATCCAGGCATTTGCCCTGCAATGTGGAAAATGGTTCTGCACTCAACAACAGTACAAATCCAACCCACCAATTACCATCCATGAGTCTGTTCTCTATCGTCAGCCAAAGAACGGAGGGAATCATCACCAGTGCTATCAAGCAGCACTTACTTAGCAATAACCTGCTCACTATCAAGGGTTCCATCAGGGTCACTCAACTCCAGACTTCTTTACAGCATTGGTTCAAACATAAACAGAATAGCTGAACTACTGAGGTGAAGTGTAAGTACCTGCCCATGAAAGCAAAGCAGCATTTGTATATGTTTGGCATTGAGGAGCTCTTGGAAAACTGAACTGCATGAGAATCAGGGGAAAGGCTGAACTCTGGCAGTACTCATACATAGCACAAAGAAAGATGGTTGTGAAGTCAATTATCTTAGTCATGGGACACTACAGTAGGAGTTCCTCAGGCTGTCTCGCAGGTCCTAACATTTTCAGCTGCTTCGTCAGTTAGCTTTCCTCTATCATAAGGTCAGGAGGTGAGGATGTTTGCTAATGATTGTACAATGGTTGGCAGCCCAGATACTGAAGCAGTCCTTCTCCAAATACAGCAAGACCTGGACAATATCCAGGCTTAGACTGACAAGTGACAAGTAACATTTGTGCCGCACGAGTGGCAAACAGTGACCAAATTAACAACATTAACAAAAGATAATCTAACCATTGCTATTGACATTAAATGCCATAACCATCACTGAATCCCCCACCATCAACATCCTGAAGGCTACCAGAAATGAACCAGGAATACCCACTTAAATATTGTGGCTACAAAAGCAGGTCAATGGCCAAGAATCCTGCAGTGAGCAACTCATCTCCTGATTCCCTAAACCCTACTCGCATCTACAAGGCTCAAGTAAGGTATGTGATGGAATATATCCTACTTGGCTGGATGAGTCTGGCTCATAAAGCACTCAAGAAGCTTGACATTATCAAAGATAAAGCAGACAGTTGGATTAGCACCACATCCACAAACATCCACCTCCTTCACCTCTAAAGCATAGTGGCAGTAGTGTATACCAACTACAAGCTGCACTGCAAGAAATGACGCGGGTTGCTCCAAAAGCATCATCTAAACCTACATCCTCTAATACCTACAAGGCTTAGAACAGCAAATGCAAGGCGCCTTCTAAATCACACAGACCTGATTTGGAACTGTCTCATTTTTCCTTCACAAAAGCTAGGTCTGAGTTCTGGAACTCTCTTTCCAAAAGCAGAGTGGTGAATGTGCACCCCCCCAAGAACAGCAGAGATGGAAGAAGGAAGCTCACCACTACCTTTTCCAGGGCAGTGAGGGATGGGCAATAAATGTTAGTCTAGCCAGTGACAACTGCATTTCATGAACGATTACAAACGAAAGTCTGAATAAGGATGGCAGATTGCCTTCCCTGAACGTTGCTAATGTACCAATTGGGTTTTTTACCATAGAACATTAGTTTCATGATCATCATTGCTCATCTTTGCATTTTATTCCAAGTTTGTTTAATGAATTAATTGAATTTAAATTCCCCAGCTGCCTTGATGGGATTTGATTTCTCCACGTCATTATTCCTGGCCTTTGCATTATGAGCTCAGTTAAAAAAACAGTTATTCAACTTCTGCCCAACTCTTGACAGGTTGTACTCATAATTTAACCCTCTAATCCCCAATATCATTCGCATGGTCTGCACTGTATCCTGTACAATTGCTCAGACCTTTGAGTATAGGAGTTGGGACGTCTCGTTGAGGTTGTACAGGACATTGGTGAGGCCACTTCTGGAGTCCAGTGTGCAGTTCCGGTTGCCCTGTTACAGAAAGGATATTATTAAACTGGAGGGGGTTCAGAAAAGATTTACCAAGATGTTGCAAGGAATGGAGGGTTTGAGATCTAAAACTAGGCTGGAAATGCTGGGACTTTTGTCATTGGAACGTAGGAGATTGAGGGATGACCTTACTGAGGTTTATAAAATCAAGAGGGGTATACATAAGGTGAATGACAAGGGTCTTTTCTGTAGGGTGGGTGAGTTCAAAACTAAGGGACGTATTTTTAAGGTGAGAGGAGAAAGATTTAAAAAGGACCCGCGGGCAACTTTTTTACACAGAGAGTGGTTCGCATGTGGAATGAACTGTCAGAGGAAGTGGTGGATGCGGGTACAGTTAAAAGGCATTTGGATGTGTTCATGAATAGGAAGGATTTACAGGGATATGGGCTAAGCACAGGGTAGGTGGGACTAGTTTAGTTTATGAACATTGCTGGCATGGACTGGTTGGACTGAAGGATGTTTTCAAATTGTATGTCTCTATGAGTCTACAAAGTCAACTTATTCATTCTGAGCTGTGATGTCCAAAACAAATTAAGATACTTCAAATCGGGTCTCAGGGAGGTTCTACACAATTCCAAAGAGTAACAAGTATTAGAAGAAATCGGCAGACCAAAAATATGACCCAGCCTTGTAAAGCAAATGCTGCCACTCTCAACTTTGTGGTTATGTACTCTCTGACCAAATTAAAAATAGGAATAGGCCCTTTGGCCCCTCAAACCTGCTCCCCCATTCAATAAGATCAGGGCTGATCTGATTACTCCACATTGCCCCACAACGGGAGATGGTGGCAATCTAGAACAAAAGGTCATCGGTTTAGGCTAAGGAGTGGCAGATGTAAAACAGGGATGAGCAGGAATTACTTCTCTCAAAGAGTCATGAATCTGTGGAATTCACTATTCCCGAGTGCAGAGATACTGAATAAATTCTGTCTGAGGAGATAGATAGAATTTTATCCAATAATGGGTTGAAGGGCTATGAAAGGTGGGAAGGAAAGTGGGTTGAGGCTGAGATGAGATCAGGCATGATCTTATTTAATGGAAGAGGGGCTGAATATCCTATTCCTGATTAGATTAGTTTCCCTACAGTGTGGAAACAGGCCCTTCAGCCCAAAAGGTCCATACCGACCCTCTGAAGAGTAACCCACTCAGACCCATTTCCCTCTGACTAATGCACCGAACACTATGGGCAATTTAGCATGGCCAATTCACCTGACCTGCACATCTTTGGACTGTGGGAGGAAACCGATGCACCCGCAGCAAACCCACACTGATACGGGGAGAATGTGCAGACACAGTCGCCCGAGGCTGGAATTGAACCTGGGACTCTGGTGCTGTGAGGCAGCAGTGCTAACCACTGGGCCACCATGCCGCCCTTCCTGTTCCTACATAGAATCCCTACAGTCGAGAAACAGGCCATTTAGCCCAACAAATCAACACCAACCCTCTGAATCCACCCAGACCCATTCCACAACTCTATTACTCTACAATTTCCCTGACTAATGCACCTAACCTACATATCCCCCTGAACACTATGGGCAATTTAGCATGGCCAATTCACCTAACCCATACATCTTTGGACTGTGGGAGGAAGCCAGAGCACCCAAAGGAAACCCACACAGACACAGGGAGAATGTGCAAACTCCACACAGTCGACCGTGGCTGGAATTGAACCTGGGTCACTGGAGCTGTGAGGCAGCAGTGCTAACCACTGAGCCACCATGTAACCCCAAGTGTTCTTGTTCTTGTATTCTCCCCCCATAACCTTGTGTTCCTTCACTCATTAAGAATCTATGTACCTCCGCCATAAAAATATTCAGTGACTGCTTCCACTATACTTTAGGAAGTGCGTTCCATCGACTCACATCTGTCTATGCCAAGCGTTTCTTAAATGGGCAGTGGCTTAGTTTTAAACTGCAAAGATCCATTAATAATGCTCCTGATTTATTCTAGTGCCACAGGCCGAGAGGTGTTCGACTGGATCCTGGACCAAGGTTACTATTCTGAGAGAGACACCAGCAATGTGATCAGACAAGTATTGGAGGCTGTGGCCTATCTACATTCCCTCAAAATCGTGCACAGAAATCTTAAGGTAAAAGATGTTTAAACTAACAGTTGCCTCACACAATATTTTACAAAATTGTTATCAAGAAAAAATCAGCCATGTCCTGCAGAAAAAAAGGAGTAATAAGCCAGAAGAGAATGCTCTGTTCTATTACCCTAATACGCATGAGAATGATAGAATTCCCTGCAGTATGGAAGCAGGCCATTCGGCCCATTGAGCTCACACTGATCCTATCTCTGAACCCCTGCATTTCCCACGGCTAGCCCGCACGTACCTGGACACTATGGGCAATTTAGCATGGCCAATTCACCTAACCTGCACATCTTTGGACTGTGGGAGAAAGCCGGAGCACCCAGCAGATACCCATGCAGATACAGTGATAATGTGCTAACCCCACATAGACAGTCACCCAAGGATGGGATCAAACCCAGGTTTTGTTTTGCATGCTGTACAGATGGATCATACCATACAAAGTAGGGACGGCATGGTGGCTCAATGGTTAGCATTGCTGCCTCATAGCACCAAGGACTTTTCACTGTGCCTAGGTACGTAATAAATCAAATTTTAAAAATCATGTGTACCTTTAAGAGAAATGTCCACCTGAGTACCCCTTTAAGGAAATTGTCAACACCAGCACCCCTCTAAGCCCTCTGTTCCCATCGAGTCTATATGTAGATTTTCATTAAAATATTTTTATCTTAATGGTAGGTGATGACGGAACAGTTGCCAATCCTGCAGTTACCTGGAGGTTGACGCTACCGGCGATGATGATTAAACACAAAATACAAGCAAAATGTTGACTTTTCAGCCATTTTTTGTTTGTATTTTTTTTAACCATCAGCTGCTTAGATCTCTTCCCATGCAATCTGCCAATGATGTCACCAGCACTCATGATTTAAACAAAAGCGTTCAAAATATACCCCTGTTCAACAAACAGGTGCTCCATATGGCTGCACAACAAGCTCTATGACTAGCTCTTTAATTCTCGCTCTGCTGCATAAACAGGAGCTCCATATGTTTCACACAGAGATAGTCAGTGGTGCCTTAACCTTTGCCTTGCTGCACAAGAAGCATTGTGGAGATGCAGACGTTGATAGAGCGGGGAATTGCACAGCCTGTCCCATTTGTCAGATCTCTGAACTTGCAACATATTTACTGCTGTCTATCAATGAGATTTAACAATAGACAAATCATTCAGAGGTGCGATGGAGAGGGAAATACGATGAGTTAGAGTCAGATTAGATACAGACGGAGGTAAATAGAGAATAAAGAATTTGATAAAAGCAGAGAGGAACAAAAAAGACAAAATATTATTTTTCAAAAGACTTTGTTCTGCAATGTTAAAAGGAAAATGTACTAACTGCAGGAGTGCAATACCATGGTTTCAGTTGATGCTGTTCTCAGGTGAAATGTTATTTTAAGAAATCTTGTCACTTAAAGGGTCCTCTCCATATTAAGTACCAGCCATAATTTTCTGTAGAGGGCTCATTTCTTTTAGTATCCCCACATAGGATCCCTACAGTGTGGAAGCAGGCCATTTGGCCCCAATAAGTCCACACCAATCCTCTGAACAGCATCCCACACAGACCCACCACTACGACCACCACAACCGTGCCCCCTTCCCCCCCCCCGCCACCACCACCACCAATACTATCCCAGTAACCTTACATTTCCCACAGCTAATCCACCTAACCTCCACAGCCTTGGACACCATGGACAATTTAGCATGGCCAATCCACCAAACCTCCACATCCCTGGATCTTACAGGCAATTTAGCTTGGCCAATTCAAAGCACTAATGCAACCAAGTTAATGACACGCAATCTAAAAGTAGAAACTTCAATCACGTGCAGCTTGCTTTGGGATCAGAGGATGCCCGAAGCTTGTATCAATCCAGGATGTTCATGGGACTGAGTACGGCAAGTAGTGAGGTGAGTGGCAAAGATCTTCCAGCAGTTTCTGGCAATTTGCAACTCTCAGATAGTTAATGCACTAGTGACAAGCCTTTAGCTTAGTGTCATTTTTGCAGCAAGTTCTAGGCCACCATAATTGCTGCCTCCAGGGTTTGCATTCAAATTAATATCTATTTCTTGTATTTCTGTGCTTCTGACTTTAATTTGGCAATCCGGCATTTTGCCATGGACTGTCAGCTCTCGCTGAAGGGAAACTGATAATATGTGTGACAATCTGCAAATGCTAATAATAACTATGTTCTTTCTCTCTGTCATTCCTTAATCTGTGTTTCTCTTTTGACTATTTCGCTGTCAGCTGGAGAACTTAGTTTACTTTAATCGTCTAAAAAATTCCAAGATTGTCATAAGCGATTTTCACCTGGCCAAACTGGAGAATGGGCTGATTAAGGAACCTTGTGGAACACCAGAGTATCTTGGTAAGCCCACGTGGATGCAAGCAAGAAAAATCTCCAATGCCATTTTGCGTAAAACACCCATTAACTTTCATAATACGTTTTCCAAAAGGGAAGCATAGATTCATTTTCAAAAGCGATCATTGCCCAAGACCAACGCAAAATGAGCCTTGTATTGACAAAAGATGACATGGACTAAATTTGACTCTGATAATCGCACAAAATGGACAAAATTGAATTATTTTACACCCAGCACCATATGTTTTTCCTTTAACCTCAGATGCATGTGTAAGGGGACTTCATTGGCCATTTTGCACCTCCTCCTACAAGGAGTTGCATTTTAACTCAGTGGATTTTGTGTATTTTTTGAAGGAATCTCTTTATATTGAGAGTTTATTCCTGGGTGAGGGGGAGGTGGGATTATAATGGTAATATCAGTGGATGGGTAATCAAGAATTTCAAGCTAATGTTCTGGGAATATAAGTTCAAATCCCACCATAGCTGTTGGTGAAATTTGAATTCAGTAAAAATCTGGAATTAAAAAGTTAGCTCAAAGGTGATCATGTGATCATTGTCATAAAAACAAATGTCTTTAGGGAAAGAATTCTGCCATCTTAACAAGTCTGGCTGACATGTGACTCCAGATCCACTAAAAGATGGTTGCTTCATAACTATTGTGGGGATAATTTACACTAGTCTAGCCATTGATGGCCACATTTCATAAATGACTGGAAAAAAAATCTAGGTCTTTATATTATTAACTTTAAAATCTTTTCTTTATGACTTGAATCAAAATGTTAGACCAGGTTATACAAAGTCACACTCTTAGCAAAGGTCTTCATGCATTATATCTGGATTTCACTTCCTGTGGCTAACAGGTTCCACCTGATTTTCCCATCAATTTAAGTCACTGTTCAAATCATAGAGATGTACAGCATGGATACAGATCCTTTGGTCCAACTCGTCCATGTCGACCAGATATCCTATGTTAATCTAGTGCCATTTGCCAGCATTTTGCCCATATCCCTCTAAACCCTTCCTATTCATATACCCATCCAGATGCCTTTCAAATGTTGTAATCGTACCCACCCCACCACTTCCTCTGGCAGCTCATTCCATACGCACACCATCCTCTGCATGAAAAAGTTGCCCCTTACGTCCCTTTTATATCTCACCCCCCTCACTTTAAAACTATGCCCTCTGATTTTGGACTCCTCTACCACGGGAAAAGAACTTGGCTATTCATCCTATCCATGCCCCTCATGATTTTATAAACCTCCATAAGGTCACCCTCAGCCTCTGACACTCCAGGAAAAGTAGCCCCAGCCCATTCAGCTTCTCCCTACAGTTTGCAAGACACATGGACTATTGGAGCTGAGATGAGGAGATGTACTTGAAATACTGAAGTTCCACCATGAGTTTTGTGGCTCTGATTGACTAACAAGCCCTTTCCAAAATGATCAGCGGAAATTGCAGAGACACAAGCAAATACCTTTGAATATAATCTGGGTTCAGGTTGGTGCCAGAGGATTGGACGATTGCAAACATTACATTCTTCCTCAAACTATATTGTCACCTCAACTTCAATGATTGGAAAACATCCGGAAAGAATTATCCAGAATAACATTAATAGTCACATGGAAAAATGTGTATAGATTTGGAAATGTCAACATGGATTTGTTCAGGAAAAATCATGTCTAAGTTTCAGTAATTTTTTGAAGAGATAATATTAATGAGGGGCACAAGCACTTCTAAAAGACATTCGATACAGTGCCACAACAGATTTGTGAGGAAGGTAATAGGTCATGGAGTAAAAGGGACAGCAGCAATCTGAAAACAAAATTTTCTGAGGGAAAGGAAACAGAGAGTAATGGTTAAGGTGTATGCTGGGCTGAATCGTGAACCGTGTATAGAATCCCAGTCTTCTCTGGTAATTTTTAAAAATTACTATTAGACGTTAATTGTAGAAGGAGACATTAGAAAGAATGGACAGGGTTATAACAGCATTGGAAAGTACACAGATGTTTACAAGAAAGGTCGGAGATATTTATAGTATTTGTACTCAGTGACATGCAGCTGTATGTCATCATCATAAGCTTGCTCCAGAGTCCTGAAGCCATTACACAATACACTCACCTAACATTGAAGGAGAAGGCTGAGAGAAAATTTGATGAAAGTTTTCATAATCAGGAGGTGTCTAGACAGATTAGGCAGGAGAAATTGTTCCCATTTATAACTGAATTGCGAATCAGAGGCCACAGTTTTAAAGTGTTTTGCAAAAGAGCAAGTGTAAGGTAAGATGAAAAACCTTTTCACTCAGTGCGTAGTTAGGATATGTAATGTACTGCTTGGACTTGTGGTGAGGATGAGTTCAATCAAGGCATTCAAAAGGGCATTACTTGAGTATTTAAATAGAAACAATAAAGAAAAGGCAGGAAATTGGCACAAAGTTAAAATGTACAGTAATCCAGTACAGGCATGATGGGATGATGAGATGAATAGCATCCTTCTGCAGGGTAACAATTTTGTGATTCTGTGAATGACCAAAATGAATAGCCACTCCCTCCTCTTTCATCACGTGATTTGACACCTCGCCATGAATTTCCATTCTTTACAGACTGGTCAAGGAGGAAGCAAGGTCAAGGACTATTCTCACGCTTAGACTTCAAAATATATATTGTATACTAATACTAAATACTGCTGTACACAGTAATCATACTAGGCTCTGATCACATTGATACATTAAAGAAGGATTATTTGGTCTTCTTCTTGTACCATATTCACATGCCCTTAGAACTCTCTAAAGTTCTCATCTGTTGTTGTATTACACTGCATAGTTTGGTGTAGTAATCTACTGTAGTGTGGTCATTCTAACTCTGCCCACACTGTGGTGTTTGTACACAGTGATGTGCATCTCTATGTCATCATCGCAAGATTGCTCCAGGGTCCTGAAGCCTTTACACCATACCCTCTCCTAACTCTTCTTTATCTGTCATAAACATTGATTAACAGTTACATGGATTCTAAAATAATTTTCAATACTCCCAATTTTAAAACATTTACAGTACATTTTTCCTTATCTCTCCTATCCTTCCTCAAGTCTTTGACTTAATTCATCTGTGTCAGTAAGTGGGTAAGGCAAACTGGTGACAAGATATAGACATACTAGAGGTAAAGTTGGTGATTTTGCATTTTCTCTGCTGGCTTCTAATAGATCAGAGATTAAGAAGATCTGGCTGAAGGAACTACAGGAGTGTATGAAAATTTCAATGTGGTCTTACCACTTCTACTCTATTATTAGCCTCAGATACTGTTGCTAGCTTCTGTAGGAAGACACGAAATGGTACATCCATGTGTTGTCATTCTTCACATGAAGCTTATTCTCTTGCAGTACTGACTTGTTCTTCAAGGATCTGTTCCAAGCCATGAATGTACATGTTGTGTTGAGAACAATTTAAATTGTTGCTTGGTATGTTCCTCAGTCTGTAGTACATCTTTGAGAAATGACCTATTTTGCTACAATAAGTACATTCCTGGTGCAAAGCTGGTCAGTTTTGTCTTCACTGATATGGGATTTTAGAACCTCAATGCCCATAGTTTTATGCTGTTGTTGCCATATGCAGTATATTGTTCACGTAAGAGATCAGTCATGGGATGAGTCCTTTGCTAGCCAGGCTAGCATTTATTGCCCATCCTGAATTGCCCTACAGTCCATCTGGTGGAGGTAGACCCCAATGGCCTTCGGGAGGTTGACCCAGTGACACTGAAGATTTACGTTGCTTTATGTAGTCAATACACTGTGCAGAAGGTGTTCCATTAAATGCAACCTATGTTGTATAATGCTTCTTGAACAGTTACCTGAACGGTTATCTGCTGCAATTTGGTTTGCTCATTCTACAGCTCGGCCCTTTTTGATCGAACAGTCAATGACTGATTTATTCAGCAGATAATTCCATTGCAAAGTAGCTCTTGTTGTTAATTTTCACAATGGCATAGTTCCGGTAGTTTCATTAATGAACTGTATGCACAGTTACAGATTCCCTTTGGTGTGGATGCCAGCGATTGAAGTACACTGTTGTTAGTGTTCTCTTTGTCCTTGAGATAAAACATTGATCGACAGCTGTTAGGCAATTTCTCATAAATCTGCTGTCTATAAAACACACAATCTGATGTGCCTTCCATTTAGTGGAAAAGTGTGCTGAGCTGTTCAGCATTTGATTTGGTGTCCAATCCAGAAGGTTTGAAATCTTACGAATTGTGCTTTCCATATCTGCCAGTTCACTGACCTATTAAATGGATCTGAAAGCTTAAATCTTGTGGTTTTGCACCATGAATTTTGTTGCATTGTTTGATCGTTGACAGGCACTTGAAGTTGCTTTTTATTTCAATATTGGTAGGATGTTATTAGGATTTAGTACTCGTGGTCGTGTTGATTTTGACGTTTTACTATTGCAAGATCGTTGAGGTTCTAAAACTGAAAAATGTTTCTGCTGATTGCAAAGCTGTTTTCAATGTAAAGTCAGATTTCCTTTACCAGTATGGTGGCTTCATAGAGATGAATGAAGATATTCCTTTGATAAGATGGCTGAAGGATTTCCGAAGAAGCAGTAGGTAGCAAATCAATAAGATTCAATTAGTTTTTTGACTGTATTAAAGATATTTGCAATCATGCTGGGTTTTTTCAGTGTCCAAGACAGTTTTATGCCAAATTCGACACAACATGATTAAATCCGTGCTCTTTTTCTTGATACAACTTTTCATATTTGTACTAACTAAATTGACAAAACTTCCTAGGGGTCAACTAAAAATTGGAATTTGTCATTGAAACTGCCAAAATAATAAAGACTGCATTAGGGCTCTGATATTTCAAATTGATTCTTACTTCCAACCTTTGTTCCTTTTCTCAAATTGATGTTCTTTAAGCCAAACCTGAAGAATTATATTAACTTGTTGTTGTTAAATTTGCCATTGAGCAAATAGTTAAAAGATTTGTCAAGTCATTGTTATAAGTCTTAACTCTACTCCTCAGTCCAGCTTTGTCCCTTTTTTTTGCCCCTCCTTTCATTAAAGGGACTGAACCTGCTTTGGATGTCCACTAATTGGTTCCTTTTTACAGCATACTCCATTCAGATTTCTTCCCTTAGCAGCTAGTGAACTTTAACTTTTCTCCATTGTTTTTTAAAAGCTTGTTTCTCCTATAATGCATTTCTGAGACTTCAAATATTCTTGTGGCTTTGCTGAAAGAGTTATCGGTTCAGAGATGTCTCCTTCTCAGTGGCTGTTCAGCTCTGTGGTTTTGCTGGCTGCTAGAAGGCATTAAAGATGTAGCAGTGATTACTTGAAAAAATTATTTTTGAATTCTTCTCTTCTCCAGACAGTCTCAGGTCTGACTCTAGATCTTTTCCAATGCCACAATTTTCTAAGCAGTCATTGTCATCATTTCTTGTCATGTGATTTAATACCACATGATGAATTCAGACAGCCTATTTAAGGAATGGGCAAGGCTTAGACTTCAAAGTAATACTATATGTTATACATTGATGCTCATACTGTTATACATGGTAATCATTGATATACCATGTTTTGATCTTATTAGGTGAGGATTACACAATCTTCTTTGTTCATGTTAAGACTCTCTGAAGTTCTAGCCTATTGTAATGTAGTGTGGTGTAGTTTTCTAGTGTGATTAGATTAGATTCCCCACAGTGTGGAAACAGGCCCTTCGGCCCAATAAGTCCACACCGACCCTTCGAAGAGCAACCCACCCATTCCCCTACATTTACCCCTGAATAATCCACCTAACACTATGAACAATTTAGCATGGCCAATTCACCTGACCTGCACATCTTTGGACTGTGGGAGGAAACCGGAGCAACCGGAGGAAACCCGCACAGACACGGGGAGAACGTGCAAACTCCACACAGACAGTTGCCCGAGGCGGGAATCAAACCCGGGTCCCTGGCGCTGTGAGGCAACAGTGCTAACCACTGAGCCACTGTGCCACCCCAAGTGATGTTTACACTCAATAATGTTCACCTCTGTGACATCATTGCAATGTTGCTCCAGGGTCCTGAAACCTTTACACAACTCTTCCTAATGTAAATCTATAGTCTCAGAAAAACTACCAGTCAGTATTTTAATCCTCTTCTAATGGATGCCACTAAGCTGTAAAAATGGATTACCCTTTAATTCCAAAAGCTCTAATAACTGCCACTTAGAAGTTGGAATGTTCAGGGTCTTCCTTTCTCCCCCTCTCTGTCTTTCTGTCTCTCCATGATTCATAAGGTAATTATCAGTCCAGGAACATGCCAAATACAGGGCTCAGGAGGCAAACAAGAATGCATACTAGACAAACAAACCACACACATTGAGCCAAATACCACAAGAAACACTAAGAATTTCTAGTGAGTAATATTTAAGCTACCCTTAAAGTTCACTAATGTGTTTTAAGAAAGAGAAGCTGCCATCCCTACCTTGTCTAGACAACACATGCAACTGCAATAAAACATACACGTGAGATATGAATGAAGAGAAGACCATTCTTGAATCTGCCCTGCCATTTGATGAGGTTGTGACTCATCTGATTGTGGCCAATACGCCACACTCTGACCTACTCCCAATAACCTCTGAATCCCTTATTAGTCAAGATTATGTCTCCCTCTGCCTTAAGTGTTGGAGTTTTGACAGAGCAAATAATGAGAAACTATTTTCAATGGCTGAGTGATCACTGACGACAGTGCAGAGATGTGAGGTGATGGACTTGAAAAACATGAGACAAATCTTTCCTTTGAACACAACAAGCAGTTGGAATACACAGCCTGATAGGGTGTGGAAAAAAGATTCAATTGTGATCTACAAAAGGGGGGGGGAGGATTGCAGGGATCTTGGGCAAGAGCCATCTCATGGGACTAATTGGATTGCACATTGGAGGAGGCAGCACAGTTTTGATTGAACAAATGGTCTCATTTTGTGCTGTACTATTCTGTAATTCTTCGGGTCAGAATCACCTCATTTACCATAATCCTGTACTATTCTGTAATTCTTCGGGTCAGAATCACCTCATTTACCATAATCCATAATTCTGTAATTCTTTGAGTCAGAATCACCTCAGCACAAGCAAGGATAAGGAATAAATGGCAGGATTGTTCACATCCAATGAATTTTTTTCCTAAAGTGAGAAGGATTGTGGTAAATGAGACAATTTAACTGTTATGTCTTGAATTTTTATCACTGTGCTCATTATATCAGTGACAAACATCCACTCCTGGAATTCAAATGGCAGCCTAATGATCAACAATCAACAATTAGGACTGAAGTGTTCCACCTACAGTTTAATTTATGATGGTGAATTGCACAAAACACATGTTTTTCACATCACTGCATTTTGCTTACTGTGAGGTATCTATTAACTGATTTTTTTTTTAAATCAGAATTGAAGGAGAAAAGGCATTTTATAGTGGGTTTGCCCAATTTTGTTTTCTCTTTTCAGCACTGATTACAGAAAAAAAACACAATCTGGCGCAATAACTGAGACATTCCAGCCTAGTTTAAATATAGTTTAGTGAGAGTTCAATTGTCACATATAACACTAATGATGCGAAGGGATAGCAGAGTAGGATTAAAGGAACATCCGTCTTAGAGAAAGCATTTGGCTCTCTCCCAGGCAAATTATTTCAGTATTTTAACATTGCAAACACATAACAGTTGTTTGCTTTGATGATGTGTAAGTTTCTGTTATGTCTGCAGTTCCATCAACCATCTCCGCAATTTACCTCATTATGCATGCATTGCACCTTTCACCTACCGTGTGCTCAACAATGGTGATTTACTCACCACTGCAAGGACTTCCTAGGATTCCCAATGCCATACTTAAAGCCCAGTCATGTGCCAAGTCAAGCACTGCCAGCCAAAACCTGCCCTTTGCAGTGCACGTAGTGGGAAGGGAATGATAAAGAATGCTTCTGAGGACAAATAGATGGCACAAGTGACACTTCATGGCAAATACAAGCTGACATTCTTGAATATGTTGCTATTTTACATCATTTCTAGTCAAATTGACTGTCATTATAATTGCAGCAACAAGAATCAAGAGGCACAGGCCACGTATTCTTAGCACGATGCCATGTCAGAACACTGTACATGGCGCCATACCATGTCAGAACCCTGTCCTTCGCACAGTACCATGTCAGAACCCTATCCTTGGCATCGTACCATGTTGGAACCTAGTCCTTGGCACGGTACCATGTCAGAACACTGTCCTTGGCACCATACCGTGTTGGAACTTATCCTTAATACCATATCATGTCAGAGCCCTGTCTTTGGCACCATATCATGTCAGAACCCTGTCCTTCGATCATACTGTGTCAGAACACTGTCAATGGCACCATACCATGTCAGAACCCTGTCCATGAAACCTTACCATGTTAGAACACTGTCCACAATACTATACCATGTCAGAACCCTGTCTTTGGCACCATACCATGTCGAAGCCCTGTCCTTGGCACCATACTGTGTCAGAACCCTGTGTTTGGCACCATACCATGTCGAAGCCCTGTCCTTGGCACCATACTATGTCGAAGCCCTGTCCTTGGCACCTTACCAAGTCAATGCATTGTCTGAGGGTGTGCTTCCTCTTTCCCTGATCATGGGGTCATGACAAACTGGAAAGTCTTCAAATGGTTGAAAACATTCACTTCTATTCAGCAAAAACAAAAAGACAAAAAAAAGGCTGCATTTGCTTCAGGGAACAAACAAGGACTGCTTGCCTTTTGAGCAACACACAAGTCATGCTTAATGTATGACCACTGCACCCGGTTTACATCTATCAGAAACAGGTGCAGGTGAAGTCCTATCTGGCTTATTGCATCTGATACATCACTATAACATACCAAAAGTAATGTTTCTCCTGCTCAGTGTCTTCATTTTTCTTCTCAGAAAACTGCTGCTGTTCCCCCAGCTCATCAGCATTCATCACATCCTCTCTTTGTCAGTTCCTGTTGTGCCTGGTGCATCATGTCAGGATTATTTGGCCCACTCCATCGGGATTGTTTTTTACCCAGACCCCAAATTGATCCCAGCAGCAGCACCTCATCTTCAGGAGGACCATTGTCTACTCCACGATAGTCCTGATCAAAGAATGGACTGCACTGAATCTACACTTGGCCCCAGTCAAGGGTGTGTGTAGCACAGTCATTAGCCATGGTAGCTGTAGGTAGTCATATCGCCCAGTAACCCGTCCTTATAAGGCATCTGGCCCTTCCAACATGAGAGTTCTCAGGGATATAGGCACATGGTACTTTCCAATATAAGGTATGGTACCAATGATCATAGATGACTTGCACATTGATGGAATGGAATGTGTTTCTATTGATTCAGTCTGCTATATTATAATATGGTGTGTTCAACATGATGTGCATTCAGTCTATCGCAGCCTGCACCTTTGGGGGAAAGCCAGCTATGTTGGCAAAAACTCCTGCCTGGGCTCCAGCTCTGAGCTTATCACAGCCTGACAAGATGAACTGATACGACCTGGCACAAATTCTGCTCGTAACAGCCTTGATACTCTTCTAGGCTGAGGATTGAGAGATCTCACACAGGCTCCCAGTGGATCCTTGGAAACAACCTGATACATAAACATTCAGCACGACTATCGGCTTGAAGACCATCGAGAAAAAAATGGCCATTCACTCCTTCAGGCCACAAGCAATTGGCATAGTTCTGTGCTAGTGTCCCAGGACAGCCTAAGTCTGGGGTAGCAAAGCATCTCACTCATCTGGGGGAGATGCCATCAAGGACGTTAGATTTTGGGCATCCTGTACCACCACCTCATCCTGAGGGGACGTTCGGCTGTGATTTCTTCATGTGGAGGCTGTTCAGCAGCCACTGGAGGTTGCTGCTGCTCCTGGGTTTGCTGGCACATCTCTTTCTCCTCCATATCTTTGTGCCTTCATAGCAACTGCAATGATGACCCCTGCTGTGACTGGTTTCATTGGTTACAGTTCCAATGAACTCGTGTAGACAAAATCAGAAATAGAACTGCCATTTGGTCAAAGCACATACAGTGTGTTCGCCACAGAAGTTGCTGGCACATGGTGGGGGTGTGAGATTGTTGTAGCACAGTGATGTTCAGCAACATGTCCAATCCCTTGACTGGTCACTGCTGACAACCATGACTAGTGCCTGTCCAATGCCGACATCTGTTTGTGTTGGCGGGGGAGTGGGGGGGTGGGGGGCTGTGGTTGCAGACAGTCACTATTCTTGGAGCATAACCTGAGATATTAGGGATTATTGTCCAAGATGGTGGCCAGGAGGATCGAGAATTCAATGAGAGCTGCCAGGTGTACCATTCTGACTTTTACATTAGTTTCTTTCTGACATGTGGGAGAATAGGAAACTGCACATCAATGAGGTGAGATTGACATGTAAACTAATCCAATAAGCCACTTGCCACTCACTGGTGAGAATCTTATTGCACTGTTCAAACCTTGGTTGCATTTTTTTCATGACATTAAGAACTTCATTTCTCTGAAATCGCCTTATGTTCCCAACTGGATTACCATCTCACTCAGAGGCTGGGAAAGTTCAACCCTTAGTTTCTCTTCTTTCTTCAATCTTCATTCAAATATGGAAGAACATGTTTGGTTTATCAACACTGCCAATATACCATGAATATCTTCCCTCATTACTGGGAGGTAAAGCTCATAAAAGCTGATGTGAGTTTGTCATGCAAACACCTATTTTGGATTTAGCTCTGGTGGGTTTTGCAAGGACATGAGGAGAAGGGAGGGAAGCAACTCTTGAGAGGTGGATCAGTATATTTAAATGAGGTTGCATGCCTCAGGTTTTAGCTCATTAATCAACCGCAGACTAGGTTTCCCAGAGCTTGGGATATCCCACAGCTAAAGTGAGACCAGAACTGTTGGCCTCCAGTAAGTTTTCCTGCACTGCCTGTGAGTTAGAAGAAGCAGGAATTCTACCTTCACTGGTAACTGTCCTCTACTTCCAGACTTCCCTCCCTCCATTCAATCTGCCCCCAGCCAGGGTCTCTTAACCAATACCCACTTGGATTTTAATTAGGGTCTCACTCCTCAAGATCCAAGTCATCAAGGCCCCCACCACAGTCTGTCAATCTGCTTCTGCAATTTCTGTTGCCCAATAATCTCCACCTCTGCAGTTTATCCCCTACCACCATATCTTCTCCTCTGCATCCACCCTTCCTCTATCTCTCCCTCCTCTCTGGCCTTCAGCTGTAACCATGTACCATAGGCCTTGCTAACAGACAGTCTCTCAACCTGCTTGGCTATCGAGCAAGGAATGGAGAAAGCATTAATATCTTAGGTTAGTTCACCAAGAACTCCGGCTGATTCCAGGTAGTATATCGTGGTCTCTCAAGATCACCCCATTGCCTCCACCATAAACACTGGGGCCTATATATAGTGTGAATTAACTTCAGTCCATTTCCACCCCCCCCCCCCCGTCTTACCCCATAACCCTTATACCCTTTCCCTTCTCTTGTGAATGTTATTATTTTGGGCAACACAGACACAAAAGATTTCCAAGACAAAAAAAGTGTCCTCAGTCTCATCAGTTGGTTTATGAATTGTTTGAAATCCATGTCCTCGGTTTACTAAAGATGAAATTTTTATAGCTTCAGAGAGAGACAACCCGTGGCAGTTTAACCTGAGGGTCACCACACTTCAGATGAGGTTGAGAAACTGAGATTTTGGCGGTGAGCTCAGCCACTTTGGGAATTGAATGTTGTTGGCATCACTCTTTATTAGAAACTAGCCATCCAGCAAACTAAGCTGACTGACTTCTTACTAACATGTTACTAAAATGAACATCTTCTTATTCACTCTTTCAAAACCATTCATAATTTTGATGGATACATTTGTTTTAAGAGTGTCCAGAATTAATTACAGCATTATTTTATGGACACAGTAAAGTCATTAAACAAAGGACCGCATACTCTTAGGTATATAAATATACATAAACAATAATAGCAAAATAAATATGAACTAGACACTAATGGAGAGAGTGAAGGCTGTCCCGAAATCGCTCTGTTTTACAATTGTCATTTTCATGTATATTTTCAGCTCCAGAGGTTGTTGGACGACAGAAATATGGACGACCAGTTGACTGCTGGGCCATTGGAGTGATCATGTATATACTGTACGTACTAATTCTTCTGGGCTCAGGATTATAGGAGTGTTCGGGAATCAGTTTTTAACATTCTGCTTACTTTCAAGTATATGAAAACAAATTCTATAATAGCCCATGTATTAACATTTAACCGTCGGTATCACCAATTACATTTTATCTCCTTCGCAATTTTTAATGGGTCACACCAATTTTATTAAAATAGCATTCAGCATGTTAATCTAGATAGAGTTGTATAGATGGAATCATCCCTACAGAACAGGGGGAGAGTCAAGTTAAATTGTTCCTGTTAGAATATACACAGCAATACATTGCTTCATTTATTAAACATATATTTACATAAATTTTAAAAGAAAGGTAGGGACAGAAAACAGATAAGTGGTTCTCCTTTTTCCTAACCCAGATCAGATGCTGTAGAATACAAAATTTGACAATGTGATAAATTACAATGAGTATTACGCAAAATTGTAAAAGAACATACAAGCACCGGCAGCAAGAATATATAGATATCAGCAGGTTGGGCAGCTATGTGGGAAGTATAGCTCCAGTGCACGAAAATAGAAAGTAATACATTTCCAAAATGCAATGCCTTAGATTGAAATAGGTTGTTCACAGATATTGGGCAAGAGTAACCACATAATAACCATATGCAATAGATGTAAGTGCTGAAGGAACCATTGCCTAGTAAAAAGAGTTAGCTTCTTCACATGAGGAATGAACAAAATTGGGGACAAACTAAAAGAAGCTTCCTCTAATTCACAGAGTATCATCCCAATAAGACTCTGATAGAGAGGTTGGAGGCGAAAAGGAGAGAAGATTTGTTTTTACTAAAGAAGGCAGTGGCATAGTGGTCATGTCACTGAATTAGTATCTAAAGGCCCAGTTAATGTTCTAGGGGGTTTGAAATCTGCAATTAAAATCTAGTTTAGTGGTGATGATGTAACCACTATCAATAAAAAAAAACCCAACAGGTTCACTAATATCCCTTAGGGAAGGAAATCTTCCGTCCTTACCTGGTCTGGGCCCATTTGTCAATCCAGACCCACAGCAGTGTGATTGGATCTCAACTTCACCCTAAGATGGCCAAACAAACCAATCGTTCAAGGGCAATGACAGATGGGCAACAAATGCTGGCTTTGCCGGTGATGCCAACATCCCATCAAATATAAAACAAAATCTTGATTTATGAACATATAAATTAGGAGCAGGAGTAGGCCAATTAGCCCCTCAAACCCACTCCACCATTTAATAAGAGCTGATCTGATTGTGGTCTCTCAAACTCCATTTTCCTGTGAATACCTGACAAACTTTGAATCCATTGTTGGGTCAGAATCTATCTATTGCTGCTTTTAGAGTATTTAATGATGCTGCTTCCACTGTTTTCTGGGAAGAGAGTTTCTTAAATTCAAGACGTTCTGAAAAGGTGTGAGAGATTTCGGAACAATGTTTACATTTTGGGTTGTTTAGTGCTTTACCATTACTCCAAGAGGATCAAGCCTAGATGTTTCAGTTATTAAATTGCAAGAGAGATGCCAGTTATAGATTCATAGAGTCGTAGAGATGTACAGCATGGAAACAGACCCTTCGGTCCAACCCGTCCATACCGACCAGATATCCCAACCCAATCTAGTCCCATCTGCCAGCACCCGGCCCATATCCCTCCAAACCCTTCCTATTCATATACACATTCAAATGCCTCTTAAATGTTGCAATTGTACCAGCCTCCACCACATCCTCTGGCAGCTCATTCCATACATGTACCACCCTCTGCGTGAAAAAGTTGCCCCTTAGGTCTCTTTTATATTTTTCCCCCTCACCCTAAACCTATGCCCTCTAGTTCTAGACTCCCCAACCCCAGGGAAAAGACTTTGTCTATTTATTCTATCCATGCCCCTCATAATTTTGTAAACCTCTATAACGTCACCCCTCAGCCTCCGACGCTCCAGGGAAGACAGCCCCAGCCTGTTCAGCTTCTCCCTATAGCTCAAATCCTCCAACCCTGGCAACATCCTTGTAAATCTTTTCTGAACCCTTTCAAGTTTCACAACATCTTTCCAATAGGATGGAGGCCAGAATTGCATGCAGTATTCCAACAGTGGCCTAACCAATGTCCTGTACAGCCGCAACATGACCTCCCACTTCCTGCACTCAATACTCTGACCAATAAGGGAAAGCATACCAAATAACATCTTCACTATCCTATCTACGTGGGACTCCACTTTCAAGGAACTATGAACCTGCACTCCAAGGTCTCTTTGTTCAGCAACACTCCCTAGGACCTTACCATGAAGTGTATAAGTCCTGCTAAGATTTGCTTTCCCAAAATGCAGCACCTCACATTTATCTGAATTAAACTCCATCTGCCACTTCTCAGCCCATTGGCCCATCTGGTTCAGATCCTGTTGTAATCTGAGGTAACCCTCTTCGTTGTCCACTACACCTCCAATTTTGGTGTCATCTGCAAACTTACTAACTGTACCTCTTATGCTCGCATCCAAATCATTTATGTAAATGACAAAAAGTAGAGAGCCCAGCACCGATCCTTGTGGCACTCCACTGGTCACAGGCCTCCAGTCTGAAAAACAACCCTCTACCACCACCCTCTGTCTTCTACCTTTGAGCCAGTTCTGCATCCAAATGGCTAGTTCTCCCTGTATTCCATGAGATCTAACCTTGCTAATCAGTCTCCCATGGGGAACCTTGTCGAACGCCTTACTGAAGTCCATATAGATCACATCTACTGCTCTGCCCTCATCAATCTTCTTTGTTACTTCTTCAAAAAACTCAATCAAGTTTGTGAGACATGATTTCCCACGCACAAAGCCATGTTGACTATCCCTAATTAGTCCTTGCCTTTCCAAATACATGTACATCCTGTCCCTCAGGATTCCCTCCAACAACTTGCCCACCACCGAGGTCAGGCTCACCGGTCTATAGTTCCCTGGCTTGTCTTTACCGCCCTTCTTAAACAGTGGCACCACGTTTGCCAATTTCCAGTCTTCCGCCACCTCACCTGTGACTATCGATGGTACAAATATCTCAGCAAGAGGCCCAGCAATCACTTCTCTAGCTTCCCACAGAGCTCCCACAGATTTGCACTCATTAAAGCAGGTAAGGAGATTCTTCAATGTAATCACAGCAATATAGACAATGGAGAAGTCAGTGATAACAAAAAGGAACAGTGTCAGGAGTAGACAAGCATCCTGAAAAATTCCAGAAGTTGGAATATACGCTGGACAGCCCAGAAGTGCCATTGCATGATCGGAAAGGATAGGATCCTGGTTTGATTTAAGACCATAGACCATAAGACATAGGAGTGGAAGTAAGGCCATTCGGCCCATCGAGTCCACTCCGCCATTCAATCCTGGTTGATGGGCATTTCAACTCCACTTACCTGCATTCTCCCCGTAGCCCTTAATTCCTTATGATATCAAGAATTTATCAATCTCTGCCTTGAAGACATTTAGCGTCCCAGCCTCTACTGCACTCTGCGGCAAAATTTGCTGCTTATCTGGTCACGTATTACATCAAGGAAACTGGTAAATGGGAAAAATAAGCAGCATCTATTAAAACAGAGCTCAGCATTAATGCAATCAACAAAGCAGCTTGTTTGAAAAATTCAAATTAGACATTCCCTTAGTAACAAATCAGCAACACTTTTTTGTCAATTCCTATTTGGATGTTCAACAAAGCACCAGTTGACAGTTTATTTCCAAAAGATGGCAAGAACTGCATTCCGTGATAGTCTGTTCCAAGTGGGTTGGCAGCCAGCATGCTAGTTTCAGATAGCAACCTGTTCCAATCAGATCCATGTTCACTGTCTGAGGTGGCAGCTAACAGCTCTGAGTGTCAAGAACTTTGTCTTCAGATGCACTTACTCACACTCAGCCATTGAAAGTCGAGCTGCTCCTGGAGCATAATTTTTAACTCAGTAATTTATTGACCTCTCATGAATTCAGCTCTCCCCGGGTAATGCTGGGAGGAACTGCAAGGTTTGCAATAGACTCAATTTTTGGGACTTGTCACGCAGCTCACGGGGCACAGCAGTGTTGCCAAGTAACCAAATGTCTGTATTTACCAGGAAGAAGGAAACATAACAAACATAGAAAATAAAGTAATCCTTTGAGCTTGCTGTGCCCATTCGAATGATCATGGCTGATCACCCAACACAGGACGCTGTTCCCACTATCACCTCCAGCCTTCAATCCCTACAGCCTGAAGAGCTATACCTAACCTCTCCTTGAAAACATTCTATGTGTTGACCTCAATAGCTTTCTGTGACAAAGAATTCCACAGGCTTATCAATCTCTGGCTGAATAAAATCCTCTTCATCTTATTCCTAAATAGCCTTTCCCTCATGTCCTTAGTTTGAAACCCCTGGATCTGGAATCCCTCGTCATCAGGAACATCCTTCCTGTGTCCTGTTAGAATTTTATAGGAAAACAATGTTGAATGCAATATTCCAGGCATCTCGTCAGAGTCCCGTACAACTGCAGTAAGACATCTCTGCTCCTGTACTCAAATCCTCTTGCTAGGGAGGCCAACGTACCATTTGTCTTCTTCGCCTGCACGCTTATTTTCAACTTGTGTATAACGACACTCTGGTCTCATTGCACCTCCCCCTTTCCCAGTCTACCACCATTCGTGGTGCCAAGGCTTTATCCTGTTTGGTGTTGAGGTAGCATAGGCAGCATGATCAGAAGAGAGCACAAACCATTCAGTTTAAAATCTAGACTGAATGCAGCATGGATTGATGGAGTGAAATGCTTCTCTCTATCTTTCTGTCAATTTGTAAGGATCTCAGCTGAAATAAGGACTGAGCAAATCCAATGCAGTTTCCTGCTAAGGAAAGCAAAAATGACGGCCATTAATAAACTGAGCATCTCACTCAAGCAATTCATATGGATGGCCCATGTAGAAAGAGAAATCATGGTTTTTCCAAGTCTGATGTTAAGATTCATTGTTCATTCTCACATGGTTCTAGGTGTAATCTGCTGTCTCAGCAAACAATGCTGACAAAGTGGTACAGAAGTAGAATCAACAAGTTTCTGTCATGAACATTAATCCGGATAGCAAAGGCAGTGTTGTGTACCATCTCAATGTGCAGCACAGCAGCCCAGCAAGGCTCTTAGGACAGCGCTTTCTAAACTTGCAACCTCGACCATCTAGAAGGATAAGGGCTGGACATATATTGGAACACTGCTTCCTGCAAATTTTCCTTTTACATACCAATACTGAGTTGGAGCTAGTCACAGTCCTTTCACTGTCGCTGGTTGAAATCACGGAATTTCCTTCCTGTTGTCACTGTGGGTGTCCCGACACCAAATGCCCTCTTGAATATCTTTGGGCAGTGCTTTCTTGCTCTGTAGAAAAGATCCTCACCTCATATTTGCTTCTTTTGCAAATCATTTTAAATCTGTGTCCTCTCCTTCTTAATCCTTTTATGAACAGGAACAGCTTCTCCCCATATAATTTGTCCAAATCCATCATGCTGCCTCATCTTAGTTTGTGGGCTAAGTGTTGGTCAGGTCACTGGGGAGAAGTTCCCTGCAGCTCTTTGAAGACTTTGAAGGCTATGGGATATCTTTTGTTCATCTAAAGAACAGGATCAGTTTAAAATCCCGTCCGAAGGCTGGTACCACAACCTTGTAACATGTCCTCGTTATTGCATTGATTACTGTACTCAGGTTTGCTATTTGAATCCAACTAATGGAAACTCCTGCCTCACAGCACCAGGCACCCAGTTTCGATTCCAGCCTTGGGCGACTGTCTGTGGAGTTTGCACATTCTCCCTGCATCTGTATGGGTTTCCATCAGGTGTTCCGGTTTCCTCCTACAGGCCAAAGAAGTGCAGGTTAGGTGGATTGGCCATGCTAAATTGTCCCATAGTGTCCAGGAATGTGTAGGTTAGGTTGGTTAACCATGGAAAATGCCAGATTATAGGGTAGTAAGTAGGTCTGGATGGGATGCTCTTCAGACAGTGGGTGTGGATGCTTCCACACTGTAGGGATTCTAAGAATCTTTTAGAATTAAGGTTGTTCTTTTTCCGTCAGGTTATCAGGGAACCCACCTTTTTATGATGAAAATGATGATGAAGATTATGAAAACCATGACAAGAACTTATTCCGAAAAATTCTAGCTGGGGACTATGAATTTGATTCTCCATACTGGGATGACATTTCAGAAGCTGGTAAGCATTGAATTGGTGCTTTACGACATTGAAACAGGAGTAGGCCATTCAGTCCCATTTACTCTCCCTTGAAATCCCTTGAAATCCTCTCCAAATAGAAACCTTATTGATGTCAGCCTCAAAGTGATAATTATCCCCCATTAGGATCTTTTGATGGTGAGGACTCCAGATTTCTACTACTCTTTAAGTGTTTAATATTTTCAGTGTGCAACCCGAACTTTTCAAACCTTTTGGTAAAGTTAGATTCTCTCCCTTAAGATTTAAAGAAATACCAGTAAATCTCAGAATTAAAATTACCTAATGTAATAATTGTTCTCAGATTTCAATCAGTGAAGACAGTGTTGCTACTGGGAGGGAAGTTGTCATTGGATCTAATAATCGAGAATCTAAGTTTGAGGTTCCGACGACATGGGTTCAGATCTCATAATGACAGAAGGTGAATTCAATAAAAATCTTGAACAACAAAAACATAGAATCAATTCTTGTAAAAGCCCATCTGGTCCACTAATGTCCTTCAGGGAAGGAAATCTGCTGTCCTTGACCAGCCTACATGTGACTCCAGACCTGCTGCGATGCGGCTGACTGTTAAGTGCCCTATGGGCAATAAATGCTGGTTGAACCAGCAAAACTCACATCCAATGTACAAAAAGAAAAATACTGGATTTGGCTGAAAATTAACTGCCATCCAGAGATGTCATATTTTGATAGTACCTTTCAAATCTCAAAGGTGCCAATGTACTCAACAGCCTTTTGAAACGTAGTCATTGTTGTTTTGAGGCAAAACATGACATACAGTTCATCTACAACAGTAAGAACCCATGACCGGCCGACTACTCAGTTAATCCGATTCTGGTTGAGAATTACTGTGGTGAGTTATGCTGGTGAGGGGCATTTATGGGTTAATCCTTGATGAAAAGGCTTCAAAGCCATGTGTGTACCTGGGTGAATAGTATCAGTGGGCAGGCAGGCAGTATACTGTACTGTGGACAACACTACAGAAGGTGGCTGTTGGAAATCTAAAAGACTTAGTGGTTGGAATACAGTTGGTTACTGACTCGTTCAAGGAATCAGTGGTATTGATTGAATGAAAATGAGGGTATTTTTCCATACATATTGTCCATTTAAGAGAATCATCAAGAATAGAGCCACACAGAGACTCTGTTGAAAAAAGTATTATTTTTTTTCATTAATCGAAATCTTGCTTTTGAGTCTGAGTCTGATCCGCTACCTTCAGTATAATATTAAAGTTCAATCACCAAATCTTGATTTCCAGCCCCCTCTATTGGAAACTCTAAACACTGAATGAATATTCAACCTTTTTTTTCCCATGGAAGGTCATGACATGAGAAGGAATGTCTTTGAAGTTGCTCCCATTTAACCACTGTAACTTCTCTGGGAGTACAGAAGAAACCTTAAATACACGGAAAAATGCACACTTCTAACAAAGATGTGGAGATGCCGGTGGAAAATCAAAAGGTTATAGTCCAACAGGTTTACTTGAAATTGCAACCTTTCAGATTCACCTGAGGAAGGAGTGGATCTCTGAAAGCCTGCAATTTCAAATAAACCTGTTGAACTGTAACCTGGCATCAATTGATTTTTGATTTCTAACAAATTTAGGTCAAAGGAGGGAGAGGAGATCTAAAGAAATTTCTGGCCCAACTTCATACACCTGAAGATCCAAAGGCCAACAATTTTGGAGTAATTGTCAAGTTTTTTTTTACTTAAGCAGTAGCATTGTTTTTTCAAACACAATCATCATTCTTTGTGTTATTCATTTATGACTCATTAACTCTACATAATCAATCCTACACATTGTCGATAAACACTACATTAGTGAAATTAATCTGGAGCTGTTTCATTAATTCTAGTCTCTGGTGGCAGTTAAATGGCCCAAACAAAGTGCTGTTAACAAGTGAATCAGGGTTAAAAGGCAAGTAATTAGATTATGGTGCATAAATGCGATTCAACCATCTGTAGAGAGAGAAATGGAGTTAACGTTTCAGGTCTGTGACCACTCATTTGGAACTGAGAAAAGTTAAAAATGTGATGCAACTTGAGAAAGTGAAAGAGAAAAAAAAGATAAGGTCTGTGATAGAGTGAAAGACACAAGAGATTAAATAATAACAGCTTTCAAGGTTCAAGACATGGTGCAAGAGGAGGTGTAAATGGTAGGGTCCTGAATAGTTTATATCTGGAAGCGAGGGGAAAAAAGAATGAGAGAGAGAAAACAAAACTGGGAACAAAGGTTATAATCTAGAATTGTTGAAGTCTATAAGGCTGCAAAGTTCCCGAAGAAAAGTGAACTGCTGTTCCTCGAGTTTGCACTGAATTGCACTGAAATATTAGAACGGACCAAGGACAGAAAGGTCAGAGTGCAAGCAACAGGCACATTTAACACTGCCACAGGCAAGTAAAACAAATCAATCATAATTTTAGCTGGATAGCATACTGGACCTCAATATTTGGGAACAGAGAAATAAAGAAGCAATTGCATGGCTTTAAGAAAGACCTAGGAGTTTTCTCTGGAGGGGTGCTGTGACGAGGGGAATGTTGACTGAGACCAAGGACAGAATGGAATGGAGGGAACTGTCCCCTTGAAGTGTTAAGGAGAGGTCAGTATGGTGGAAGATGAGAACAAAGAAAGCCTTATCGTACTTCTGCGAGGGATGGAAAGGGGTAAGAGCCAAGCTTCATTAAATAGAGGTTGGGAGTTTTATGATGGGAGGGAATCTTTGGCTGAGGAAAAAGGAAGATGTATTCATTAATATGGAAAGTTGCATCACCTGAATAATTGGAGAAGCCGAGAGAATGGAGAATTCTCACCAGAAGCTTGTTGTAAGGAAGTCAATCAATGTGGTTGTCAATGATGAATTTTAAATCTGGAAACTGATCATGAGGACAGTTTTGTCAACAAAGTTGACAACAGGAAGGATAGCTTTGCCATGTCAATTTTTAAATATATTGTATTTCTAACCAGCAAAAGATCTGGTGAGTCGCTTGATGGAGGTTGACCAGGACACAAGGATAACAGCTCAAGAAGCCATAA
Source organism: Chiloscyllium plagiosum (assembly GCF_037043375.1). Taxonomy (NCBI): domain Eukaryota; kingdom Metazoa; phylum Chordata; class Chondrichthyes; order Orectolobiformes; family Hemiscylliidae; genus Chiloscyllium; species Chiloscyllium plagiosum. The sequence goes on along the minus strand of NW_028270152.1, from coordinate 17,310,870 downwards.
ACCATGAATGGTAAGCTGGAACTAAGATTTGATCAGCAAGAGGAAAATCATGCAGATGCTGAAAATCGGAAACTAAAACTGCTGGAAATACTCAGCAACTGAGCTATCGTTTCAAGCTGAAATGATCTGCTGAAAGGTCATTTTGATGTGAAACATTGAACAGGATCTTCTCTCACTGGTAATGAGCTCGAGAGCAGAATGGTTTAGACGGGATGGTAATGTACCTGAACCCCAACCAATTTTGCCAGAAATTACTTTCTAGGTTGGAAATGTCCATGGTTGACCTTGCTGCCCCTGCCATCAAATTAACCTATTGTGGCCAATTATAGACCAGTTAAGAGCCTTATATTGCCACCACTGGGATGAATCCAACTGTAAAGAAGCCTGTCACCTCCTGGTGTGTGGTCAAACTATGTGGCCACTTGTTACCTCAAACTGTAGGATGAGGGGGATGTTGGTGGCCCCTTGATCAAAGGCAATGAGTGCAACATTGGGCAGAGGGTGGCACTGTTTAGAGACACTCCCCTTGCCCTTGGGACACAATTCCCTCTTCTGCCCCTTTCCATGCAACATGAAGTCCTGAAACTAGACCCGTTTGGCCTGGGTCTATTATGACTCTGGGACTTGGTGGAGGGGGTGGGGTGTCGTTCTTGCAGCAGTCTTCTCTTCATTTCCTTTACACACAGAAATGCTATCACACAGAATTGAGTGACATTCCCAATGCCAATTCACCATGACTTTTTTCTAACTACCAACCATCACCAGCCAATTAAATATTTACAGGCAAAGCCCATTTTGGGCAATGCGAACCATCAAAAGTGAAAGGGGGAGAGGTAGGGAGAGCGGGAAGGGGCTAAATCAAATGGGGAGGGGGAAATAAAGCAGTGATGCCCACCTCTTTTTAAAGGCATGTAGAGCACTGGGAGACACTATATGCCCCCTCGGAGAAAGTGAGGACTACAGATGCTGGAGATCAGAGTCAACAAATGTGGAGCTGGAAAAGCACAGCAGCTCAGGCAGCATCCGAGAAGCAGGAGAATTGATGTTTTGGGCATAAGCCCTTTGTCAGGAATGTTACGTCTGCACCATATGCTCCCTTTCCAATGACACAGGGCAGTAGTCTTGTCAGTGGTGCTTCTAAGCACCTCTCAGCCTCTGATTGCCCATTAGCTCCCGTGAGAAAGGACGTGGGTTCTTGAAGCCATGGAAAGCTCTGCTGGTGACCTCACCACTGCCTTTTCAGCATGACCTCCCAGAGAGGCACCATGGGTCTCTCACCAACTCCCCAGCCAGCAGGTGAGACCCCTCGAGGCCTCGTAAGAATCTGCCTGTTAGTTCTGTTTTGCTCCATAATTACTGCCTAAACTGTTGAGTATTTGCAAGTTTTCTTTTTGTTTGGATAAGCAAAGTCTGTCAGAATACTCCAACTTGTTTTCAAGTGTCTCCTTGCTTGCCCACACAGGATTTCAGGAAACGCAGCTTCAGACAAGAACATCAAGGATGGTGTCTGTGCTCAAATTGAAAAAAATTTTGCCAAAGCGAAATGGAAGGTACTTGAAGTAAATACCATTTTTCCTGGCTTTAATCGTTGTTATGTGATCACATCGTTGTTGTTGTTGGTGTTTGTGTCTGCAGTGGAGTATGTTCTCATCTTCGACATTCCATCCACTTGATTTGTACATCACTTTCAATCTGACAGCAGCAGATAAGCAAGATAGTGACTCAAACAATACCAGCCACTTGAACCGGACAATTAGAGTGGGACTCATAAAATGAAGAACATATTATGGTTTAATCTCATATTGGAGTTCATTACTGAAGGTGTACTGCATTAGAGGCAATTTACCATCGTTCGGTTAAACCAGAAATGTACTTATTTGGATTTTATTTTCATTCATTCAATTGATGTTGGTGTCCAAAAATCAACATTAGCCAACCTGTTCAACCATTTTAATGAGATTTAAGAATCAACCACACTGCTGTTGGTCTGGAGTCACAGATAGAATCACTACAGTGTGGAAGTAGGCCATTTGGCCAATCAAGTCCACACTGACCCTCCAAAGAGTACCCCACCCAGACTCACCCCACCTTGTGTTTCCCATGGCTAATCCACCAGCAGCACCCTGGCTACTATGGGCAATTTAGCACGGCCAGCCAACCCACCTAGCCCTAGCCTGCACATCTTTGAACTGTGGGAGGAAACTGGAGCACCGGAGGAAACCCACACAGAATGTGAAAACTCTGTACAGTCAGTCACCTCAGGGTGGAATCGAACACAAGTCCCTGGCACTGTGAGGTAGCATTGCTAACCACTGAGCCACCATGCCACTGTAATGATGTTAATGAACCAGATGAGTCTGCCAAGTAAATCTGTTAGTATCATGATGACCAGTATGATGTTAGTTCTGTTTTAATTCCAGATGTATTTGTTTAATGGAGTTTAAATTTCACAGTTGCCAATGGTCAGTTTTGAACACGTGTCTCCAAATCATTAGTCTCGTCCTCTGAATTACTAGCCCAGTAACATAGTCATTAAGTTACTTTAACTCTAAATAATCCAATGTTGAAAATCCCATGGTAGAAATGCAGGGATCCTCCTGATATTCTAACCAATATTCTCCCTTCAACTGTACCACCAGAAATAATCTTCAATTGATATTCATTTGAAATTGGACTGGACATTCATTTCATTGTTTTCTTGTCCTGCTAGTCATCCCAAAAGCACCACCTCACCTTTTTCAAGATTAATTTCCATTTGCCACTGTACAAACCATCCATATCGTCCTGTAGTCCTGGCAGCAGCAGTTATTGAAAGACACCCACATGCTTTGCCTGTCACATGGCCCTCAACTCTGCAAATACCATTCCACAAACTGCATCCTGCCTTTACTTACCTGCATCCCGGGATCTAGCCAATGATCCCTGAAGCACTACCAGCAGCAGCTAATGCTCTTGGTGACACTGTCTCAGAGTGGCTGGTAGCTCTCAGCAAACAGAGTTTCCGCCACCAGTATCTTTAAACCCAGGGGAGGCCTGCACTGTTAATTTGAGCAGGTCTCTGAAATAACTGTACAGAGACTGGTATCCTATCACCATTTCACCCTTTATTTACTTGTGTACAGTATGCCAGCTGTGACCAGCCACCTCGGAATCAGTCCCTTAAGCGAGGAGATTCTGAACCCCAAGGTTAACAACCCCGGTCAAGAATCTCATAGTCAATAAGATCCACCTGGTTCCAATCACTACAGTCTGCCATGGAAATGACTCATGTTCCTACTGACTCTTGAATCAGTGATCAGGCCTTGCTGAAAATGTGTTGCTGGAAAAGCGCAGCAGGTCAGGCAGCATCCAAGGAGCAAGAGAATTGAAGTTTCGGGCATGAGCCCTTCTTCAGGAATGAGGAAAGTGTGCCAAGCAGGCTAAGATAAAAGGTAGGGAGGAGGGACTTGGGGGTGGGGCATTGGAAATGCGATAGGTGGAAGGAGATTAAGGTGAGGGTGATAGGCCAGAGTTGGGGTGGGGGCGGAGAGGTCTGGAAGAAGATTGCAGGTTAGGAAGGTGGTGCTGAGTTCGAGGGTTGGGACTGAGACAAGGTGGGGGGAGGGGAAATGAGGAATCTGGAGAAATCTGAGTTCATCCCTTGTGGTTGGAGGGTTCCTAGGCGGAAGATGAGGTGCTCTTCCTCCAGCCGTCATGTTGCTATGGTCTGGCGATGGAAGAGTCCAAGGACCTGCATGTCCTTGGTGGAGTGGGAGGGAGAGTTGAAGTGTTGAGCTACGGGGTGGTTGGGTTCGTTGGTCCGTGTGTCCCAGAGGTGTTCTCTGAAACGTTCCGCAAGTAGGCGGCCTGTCTCCCCAATATAGAGGAGGCCACATCGGGTGCAGCGGATGCAGTAAATGATGTGTGTGAATGTGCAGGTGATTTTGTGGCGGATATGGAAGGATCCCTTGGGGCCTTGGAGGGAAGTAAGGGGGGTGGTGTGGGCGCAATTTTGCATTTCTTGCAGTTGCAGGGGAAGGTGCCGGGAGTGGAGGTTGGGTTGGTGGGGGGTGTGGACCTGACGAGGGAGTCACGGAGGAAGTGGTCTTTTCAGAATGCTGATAGGGGAGGGGAGGGAAATATATCCCTTGTGGTGGGGTCCGTTTGGAGGTGGCGGAAATGACAACGGATGATACGATGTATATGGAGGTTGGTGGGGTGGTAGGTGAGGACCAGTGGGATTCTGTCCTGGTGGTGATTGGAGGGGCGGGGCTCAAGGGCAGAAGAGCGGGAAGTGGAGGAGATGCGGTGGACATCCGGACCAACCAACCCAACCACCCCGTGGCTCAACACTTCAACTCCCCCTCCCACTCCACCAAGGACATGCAGGTCCTTGGACTCCTCCATCGCCAGACCATAGCAACACGACGGTTGGAGGAAAAGCGCCTCATCTTCTGCCTAGGAACCCTCCAACCACAAGGGATGAACTCAGATTTCTCCAGTTTCCTCATTTCCCCTCCCCCCACCTTGTCTCAGTCCCAACCCTCGAACTCAGCACCACCTTCCTAACCTGCAATCTTCTTCTCCGCCCCCACCCCCGCTCCAGCCTATCACCCTCACTTTATCACCCTCACCTTAACCTCTTTCCACCTATCGCATTTCCAATGCCCCTCCCCCATGTCCCTCCTCCCTACCTTTTATCTTCACCTGCTTGGCACACTTTCCTCATTCCTGAAGAAGGGCTCATGCCCGAAACGTCGATTCTCCTGTTCCTTGGATGCTGCCTGACTTGCTGCGCTTTTCCAGCAAAACATTTTCAGCTCTGATCTCCAGCATCTGCAGTCCTCACTTTCTCCTTAGGTAACACTGAAGCCTACCCATTGAGTTATCTGCTGAGCATGTGATACATTGTGCAAAGATATTTTGACAGAATAAGGAGCAGATTGTAGATATGAAATTCACTCATCCCTGTTTTCTGATGGCCTGGAATATATTCATTATTCATATATTCATGCGGTAATAATAGGAGTTCATGAGAGCACTAAAATGCACTAAATAGTAATAGCACAGTCAGAAGAGAATGAAAACACATTGATACATTTTGCTGATATTGTGTTAGTTTTCTGATGCATATATCTATGTATGGTTGAGGTACTGTGCTTTAGTACTGGCATAATTGGAATGAAGGTTGCATTGGTAGAATTAGTATAAAGAGCACAGATGAGACTCTGTATGATATCAGAACCTTGACAAAAATCATGAGGGGCATAGATAAAGTGAATTGCAAATTCCCAGGGTAGGCGAGTTCAAAACTAGAGGGCATAGGTTTAAGGTGACAGGGGTAAGATTTAAAAAGGAACCAAGGGGCATTTTTTTTCACGCAGAGGGTGGTGCATACATGGAATGAACTGCCAGAGGAAGTGTTAGATGAAGGTACAATTATGACATTTAAAAACCATTTGGTCAGGTACATGAATAGGAAAGGTTTGGAGAGATATGGGCCAGTCCCAGGCAAGTGGGAAAACTGGTCAGCATGGATGAGTTGGAACAAAGGGTCTGTTTCTATGTTGTCTGGCTCTATGACTCTGTGGTTAAATCAGTCAGAATAAATCTGAAGCCACGTGAAGCCAAGAATTTGGTATGTCCATAAGGACCATCACCAATTTTTACAGATGCACCACTGAAAGCACATTGTCTGGGTGCATAACAGCCTGGTATGGCAGCTTCTCTGTCTAGGACTGTAAGAAACTACAGAAGGCTGTGTGCACACAGCCCCAGGCCATCACAGAAGCCAACCTTCCATCCATGGATTCCATTTACACCTCTCGTTGCCATGGAAAGGCTGCCAACATCATCAAAGAGCCCTCCCACCCCGGTAATGCTCTCCTATAACCTCTTCCATCCAGCAAAAGATACAGAAGCTTGAACACACGCATCAACAGGGTCAGGAACAGCTTCTTCCCTGCTGTTATTAGATTGATGAATGGACTCTCCATCTTCAAATAATGTTGATCTTGCTAATGTTGATCTTGCCTCGTGCATGTCCTGTGCAATGTAACCTGTATGCCTCACTCTGTCCAAGTTTTTTTCACCCTATGATCTGTATGTCCTTGTTTGCCAATATCTGCCTGTACTGCTCACAAAGCTCTTTACTGTACTTAGATAAATAAATCAAATCAATCAATCAACTAAATATGAGTCCAGAAACTGGGTTATGAAGGGTGACTATATGATGTAGGAGCAGAAGGAGGCCATTCAGCCCTTTGAGTCTGGTCCACCATTCATTGACAGCATGGCTGATCTGACAATCCTCAACAGCATTTTATGGCCTTTTCTCCACAACCTTTGATTCCTTTACTGATTAGGAATATCTATCTCAAGTCCACTGAAGCTTAGATAACTGTTGTGCGTTCATTCTGTCATCTAAAGCAATGAAGTGGATTAAAACAAGAAAGCGGTCCAACCTGTGGATATTTTACCAATCAGTCAATCCATCATTCATTCACCCATGATGTCCATACCTCTTGCCCTTTCCCTTTTTACTTTGTTTTCTCTCTCTCTGACATGCAGAAAGCAGTGAGAGTAACGACAATAATGAAACGCCTGCGGGCGCCTGAGCAAAGTGAGACCGCCAACAAATCACCGACAGCGGTGCCCACTCCATCAAGCGAAGCCGAGAACAAGTCAGCGAGTGACAGCGCGGCTTCACCCAGCCAGACGGACAACTCTGCGAAGGTCGGCGTGACAGCTGAGGCCTCCCCCCGGTGTAATGGAGAGGCGGTCAGCCCCCACAAACCCGCCGCCGAAGCATGGGAAGGACAAAATGGCTGAAACCGTCACCACCCACAGAGAGAACTTATTGTACAGAATTTTAAAAAAAAGTTTCACATTTTTAAAAGTTATAGAAGTGGCAGGCATGGTCAAACGGATCATACACATTAACAAGAAAATTAAATAAATTGAAGCATTATTCAGATATGATAATTGCCGTAGTTAGTTCCAGCGAGGCATGTGTTAAAAAGTGTGTGAGGTTTTGAAGCAATAATTGGCATGTGTGAATACTGTCTTTACTTAAAGTGAATCTAGGATGAGCAACTTGGAGGGAGTGCTGTAGCCAAAGCTTAAATCTGCCTGACATCTTTTCTTTTGCCCACAGTGTATCCACATAGTACACATCTAGGCTATTATTCTTTTCAATCATTTTACTTAGGGGAAAAAAAATCTATTTTAATTCCAGTTTTTGTTTAAAACCACAGATTTTACTTTTGCTCCCCCCTATTGTGGCCCTGCTCTGAACTGTCTATGGGTAGACCTAGTTAGAATGTTTAATATCAGGCTGCCCTTTTATTTTAGTGGAGCTGACACCCTAAGCTCTTGCAACTCAATTTCCAGTTTCTCACAGAATCACATAATTGTTATGGTGCAGAAGGATGACGTTTGGCCCATCATGGATGAGGTTGTCCTTCTGACCCACAGCCGTTGCGATTTTCAGTTTGGTGGAATTGTGTGCCAGGGATACTCGTGACTCCCCAGTCTCCCCGACCAGCCAGCCCCTGGTGCACTTGACCAGCATCACAACAGCAGGGTCGCCAATGTGTTCAGTGTGGAGACCACACTGTTGGACATGTCAGCCCTAGAGATCCTTTCTGGCAAAGCCATGAACCTAATTCCAACAGGTTAATGCCTCTGCTAAATCAACGAACCATTCCAAACCCCACATCTTAGAAGGGTTTTTGAAAATGAAACTCTTCATTGTACAATACAGCACATTCAAGTGAGCTCTTATGACACAATGGTACTATCCATAGATTGTGAGGCAAAAGGCCTGGATTTAAATCCCATGTCATCACACATCTGAACAGGTTGATCAAAAATATCTACACATTCTGCAGCTCCCCCATCCAGCAGAATTTTTGCAGCCCTTAGTGCATTCCCCATTGTATCGCAAAGTTTGGTTAACTTACAATACATCTCCATTCCCAGCAAATGAATCAATACATTTCTGTTGTTAATTATACTCTCCTTCATTTTGTACTCAAATTTGACAATTTGAGTCAAAAATGTGGGGGTCCTTAGTTATCTGGTAGATTTTTTAATTATATCTAGTATTGGAGTTGCAAGGTAACACTTAATCGGCCATTTTACGGTCCACGTGTCTCTTTAAGTCAGGTCCTGCATTTCAGATTTTGCAGAAAAAAATTGTTGACAGAAACTCTATGATATAAAATGTATGTATTTTGAAAGCTTTGGGGTGCAGATGAAGGGCATTCAGTGTTTCATGGTGTGAACTTCGTAGGCTGGTAATGGTAAAGCATTATTTTAAGCAAAGCTTTTGTGTATAAATTTCTACACAGCTTCTTTGGAAATATTCCAAAAACTGCCTGTCTGTTGGTGCCCTGGCACAGATTCATCACACACAAATTAGAAGCTGTTTGGAATTATGTATATAGCCAGGTGACAAACTGCGGAAACTTTCAAACAACAAAAGTTTAAATAGTTTAAAAAAGGCTAAATTTGTAACAATGTGTATGTATTTGGAAATATATTTGTTAAGAGATTAAAATATTTGTGGCAGAAATATGCAGAGTCTTCTGTGCTGTGAAGAAAATAGGATGCACAGAGGAAGGCTGTTGCATGTGGGCGACTTGTAATATGTACATGTAGTTGCATGCTCGTAGTTCTCACGCTTATATTTTGTCACACTAAACACGGTGGGGTTAACATGGTGTAATTTCTTGTGCTGTAACATGTAAAATAATCAAGTCAGTTTAAAAAGATGGTTTGAAAATTGGTGAAGATGTTTCGAACTGGTCAGTTACGCAACTACAGTTTAAAGAAAAGGTTTTTGACTCTTAAGAAAATAAAGAAAATCTTAAAACATGCCTTTTCTCCCCCTGCTGGATTTTAGCCACCCTTCTTCCATATCCATGCTTTCTTCACCTATCTTTGCTTCTAATACATCCTTGGTCAAAATGAACTCCAGAAGTTGACGCTAATGAAAGACCAAGAAAAATGCAATCTCGGCCTTCAAGTAGACCAACAACAGGCATTTACAATCAGGCACTTGTAAAACACCCCACTCCTCACTCCCATAATAATATTTTACCAGAATATTTTGCAGCCTCTGTAGTTACGCAGAAATTGCGACACAAAATCACCATTACCATCATCTGCTTTTGTGCAAATTTTAGAAGGTCAAAGAGTTAGATGGCAGGTCCTGGGTACTTCTAGGTGTCCACACTTAGAGATTACATCTCTCACCACAAAGTATGGAATATTGCGACTTCTGTATATTGTTTCTTAAAACCTTATTAAAATGTAACTTACGTCCCTCAATATTGCTGTTTCTGCTGGTAGTGGCCCGTGGATGTGGTGCCATTCCATTGGAGCTGTCTTCTTGTAAATGTTCTTCCCTGTGTGATCCCAGGCAGTGATGGACAATAAGCAATGTAGTTATGAGATCAATGAAGTTGGCCTCAACATTGCCATTATCTGTCATCTGGGTAGGTTTAGGCAAAAGTGAGGACTGCAGATGCTGGAAACCAGAGTTTAGATCAGAGTGGTGCTGGAAAAGCACAGCAGGTCAGGCAGCATCCGAAGAGCAGAAAAATCGACGTTTCGGGCAAAAGCCCTTTATCAGGGTAGGTGGTCTCTTGATCATCAGTGGGAACCCAGGATCCTATTTATGTTCTCTCCTCTGGTTCAGGGGACTAACTGTTGCAATCTCAATGGGATTTTGACTGAGATTACTTAACCCGTGACAGACAGGCTCTACTTAATAACTCCTATCATTTATTAAAAATAAAGTGGTCATAGTATGAAGGAGAATGGGTGCAGTCTAGGAAGGTTTATGGATCATTCTTAGAAGATCTGTCCTGGATTAACATATATCAGTCAAATTGGCAGTAAGAGTTCAACAATTCAAAAACAAAGATTTGTAAACATGAATCAGCCGACTTGTTTTATTTTGTATAAGCTTTTTTTGTATGTGCTTGGGGTGGGTAGGGAGGGTTGTAACTGCCAGTTTATTTCATGATACTGAACATGAATTGAAGTATCAGAGTCCTCAACCTTCCTGAACAAATGCAACCCTTTGAACCAGCGCTGACATCAGGATACAATTCCCAGTGCAATGGATGAGAAACATGCAACTTTGAACGGTTCCGTAAATTTATAACATATTTTCTGATCAACCTGTTCATTCTGGAGCGGGTGGGTCTTGAATCCATGCCACCTTATCCAGAAGTCACAAGGCCCCTATTCAAAAAGGATAGCCTTAAGTTAATCTTCTAGGCAAACGTGAGGACTGCAGATGCTGGAAACCAGAGTTTAGATCAGGGTGGTGCTGGAAAAGCACAGCAGGTCAGCATCCGAGGAGCAGAAAAATCGATGTTTCGGGCAAAAGGCCTTCATCAGGAATAGAGGCTGGAAGCCTCCAGGGTGGAGAGATAAATGGCGGGGGGAAGGGGGTGGGGAGAAGGTAGCAAAGAGTACAATAGGTGAATGGGGGTAGGGATGGAGGTGATAGGTCAGAGAGGAGGGTGGGGGAAGGTAGCAAAGAGTACAATAGGTGAATGGGGGCGGGGATGGAGGTGATAGGTCAGAAGGGAGGGTGGAGCGGATAGATGGGAAGGGAGATTGGCAGGTAGGACAGGTCAGAAGGACAGTGCTGAGCAGTGCTAAGTTAATCATCTATCAGTCTGCGTATGAGAATTTCGAAATGTTTCCTTAACATGAGGAAGAATTGTATTAATGTTTCAGTTCTGTAGTTAACAAGGCTCATTGAGTCAGTTTACAAAACCAAGTTTGAAGTGAGCTTGAGTATTGCTTGTGTTACTTTAAATCCTAACACTGGTTTTCTTTTCATTTGCCATTGAGAATTTTAAACTAATGTCTGAGCAGTCCTGGGATGAAAGCTTCAGTGATTGCATTGGTGGGAGCTTTGCAATATTTCTCCTCAGCGAGAGGAGTGAAATCTTGTGTGTAGGGGGCTAAAGATCTCGATGTTGAGAACAGACATTTTGAGAAAGTTTACAGGGCTCCTTCTGGGGTGCTGAAGAGTTTTATCTGTGCTCAAATAGATATATCACCAACTGAAATCCTCACAGACACAGCAAAGGGAACTATAACAATACCACAAGCTCCAGCAAGCTTTGCAAATATCCTATTGCAGTGAACCAAGTCCACACTACAAGATGATCTAATTATCATGTCTCTATGCAGCCAAAAGGCAAGGCTAATTTTTACTTTACATTGTAATGTAAGTCAAGTTAATTTAAATAAGACTAGAGACACAAAGCAGACGTGGGCCATTTGATTGATCCATGGCTGACCTGATAACGCTCCATTTTCCTGCCTTTTCCCCATAATCCTTGATACTCTAATCAGAAATCCATTTGTCTCAGCCTCAAATATACTAGATTACCCAGCCTCCACAGCCCTCTGCAGTAAGGGATTACATAGATTCATGATCCTCAGAGAAATAATTCCTCATTTCTGTCTTAAATGGGCAACTCCTGACAGTGAGGGTACACTCTCTGGTTCGAGCCTCTCCCATAAGGGCAAATAACCTTTCTGCATCTGTTCTGTTGAACCCCTGAAGAATCCTCACAGACACAGCAAAGGGAAGTTAGATAGGGGGTTAGATAGGGTTGACAGCGTGAACCTTTTCCCGCGTATGGAGTCGGGTATTACAAGGGGGCATAGCTTTAAATTAAGGGGGGGTAGATATAGGACTGAAGTTAGGGGTAGGTTCTTCACTCAGCGAATCGTGAGTTCATGGAATGCCCTGCCAGTAGCAGTGGTGGACTCTCCCTCTTTATGGGCATTTAAGCGGGCATTGGATAGGTATATGGAGGATAGTGGGTTAGTATAGGTTAGGTGGGCTTGGATCGGCGCAACATCGAGGGCCAAAGGGCCTGTACTGCGCTGTATTCTTCTATGTTCTAATCTTAGATGTTTCCATAAGGTCAGCTCTCATCCTTCTGAATTTCAATGAGTACAGGCTCAAATCTACTCAACCTCCCTCTGGAAAATCCCTACATACCCAGAATCAACCTAGTGAATCTTCACTGGACTGCCTCCAATGATGGCATATTGTTCCTTAGTTAAGGGGCTCAAAACTCTTAAACATTGTTCTAGGTGTCATCTATCTAGGCACTTGTAGAGTTTCAGCAAGGCTTCCTTATTTTAAAATTCCATTTATTTTGAAATAAAGGTCAATGATTCATATTCCTTCCCTACTATCCACTGAACTTGGATAAATTGCAATTTGCAATTTATGTGCAAGGATTCTCAAACCTCTCAGTGTTAGTTTTCTGCAAACTTTCTCCATTTAAAAAAAACATTCAGCTCCTGTATTATTCCTGCAAAGTGCATAACCTTACATTTACCCACACTATACTCCATCTGCTAATATTTTGCTCGGTCAATTAACTGTCTATATCCCTCTGTTCTTTTGTCTCTCTGTATTCTCAATATCTGCCTTCCAACTTATTTATTTTTGAGTCACCAGTAAACCTGGCAATTGTACATTCACTTCCCTCAAAGAAGTCATTAATACATATTGTAAATAATTGTTAATGAATTAGATCAATGTATGAATGTGAAAAGAGGCTGCTCTCCAACATTGGAGGTGCATCAATGTAAAAAGTAGGGCTGGGAGATAGCTGTAGAGGGAGGAACATTAATTCCTAAGGAGAGAGGAGCCGCTTTGAGGACAAGACTCTGGATATAAAACTAGAAAGAAGCAGTTTCAGGCTGCGAGGCTTTCAATCTGTTACACTTCATTATGTCACTAGAAGACATTACCGAGTCTGTCAATTTATGATTGTTAGGGTAAAATGAACATCATCAGAGAATGGGCTCCCCAAAACTGTACCAATATACTGAATTAACATGGGGTCATAGAGTCATGGAGATGTACAGCATGGAAACAGACCCTTCAGCCCAACTTGCCCATGCCGACCAGATATCGCAACCCAATCTAGTCCCACCTGCCAGCACCCGGCCCATATCCCTCCAAATCCTTCCTATTCAAATACCCATCCAAATGCCTTTTAAATGTTGTAATTGAACCAGCCTCCACCACTTCCTCTGGCAGCTCATTTTATACACTTACCACCCTCTGCATGAAAAAGTTGCCCCTTAGGTCTATTTTATATCTTTCCCCACTCACCCCAAACCTAAGCCCTCTAGTCTTAGACTCCTCGACCCCAGAGAAAACACTTTGCCTATTTAGCCTATCCATGCCCCTCATAATTTTGTAAACCTCTATGAGGTCAGCCCTCAGCCTCCAACGCTCCAGGGAAAACAGCCCCATTCTGTTCAGCCTCTCCCTGTAGCTCAAATCCTCCAACCCTGGCAACACCCTTATAAACCTTTTCTGAGCCCTTTCAAGTTTCAGAACATCTTTCCAATATGAAGGAGACCAGAATTGCACACAATATTCCAACAGTGGCCTAACCTACCAATGGGTTTCTCCAATCTGTCAGTATGATGTTAGAAGAAAATGATTTGCGTTTCTTATCACCACCAGACAAATATTCAAAGTGCTTTTTGAAGCCAAGAAAGGACAACAGGCAACGTGTGCACGGCAATCGTGTACAAGCAGCAGTGATAATTTTTTATCACATTGACTGAGGGAAAAATACGGGCCAGGACATTGAGGATAACTCTCACCTTCAAAACAATGCTAAGGTATATCTTAATCTACCTGAGCAGGCAGGTAAGACTTCAGTACATGCCTCATCCAAAATGTTGACAGTGCTGACAGTGAAGCACTCACTCAATACTGCACTGGAGTATCAGCTTTAATTGGAGCACTCAAGCCCTGCCTGGAGTGCATACCGCAACAAACACCTTGTAATTCAGATGCAAAACGGCTATTAGTGATAGAAAGAGATAGGCGTATACCACTGGGCAAGAGTTACAGCTGGGGGAAAGGCAATTACGATGCGATTAGGCAAGATTTAGGAAGCATAGGATGGGGAAGGAAACTGCAGGGATGGGCACATTAAAAATGTGGAGCATATTCAAGAAAAAGCTCCTGAGTGTCCGAGATAAGTATGTACCTGTCAGGCAGAGAGGAAGCTGTAGAGCGCGGGAGCCGTGATTTACAAAGGAAGTGGAATCTCTGGTCAAGAGGAAGAAGAAGGCTTATGTTAGGATGAGACATGAAGGCTCAGTTAGGGGGCTTGAGGGTTACAAGGTAGCCAGGAAAGACCTAAAGAGAGAACTCAGAAGAGCCAGGAGGAGACATGAGAAGTTGTTGGGGGCAGACAGGATCAAGGTAAACCCTAAGGCTTTCGATAGGTATTTAAGGAATAAAAGAATGACGAGAGTAAGATTAGGGCCAATCAAGAATAGTAGTGGGAAGTTGTGTATGGAGTCAGAGGTGATAGGGGAAGCACTAAATGAATATTTTTCAACATTATTCACTCTAGAAAACAACAATGTTGTCGAGGAGAATACTGAGATACAGGTTACTAGACTAGGTGGGATTGAGGTTCACAAGGAAGAGGGATTAGAAATCCTGCAGAGTGTGAAAATAGATAAGTCCCCTGGGCCGGATGGGATTTATCCTAGGATCCTCTGGGAAGCCAGGGAGGAGATTGCCGACCCTTTGGCATTGATCTTTAAATCTTCGTTGTCTACAGGAATAGTGCCAGAAGACTGCAGGATAGCAAATGTGGTTCCCCTGTTCAAGAAGGGGAGTAGAGACAACCCTGAGAATTATAGACCAGTGAGCCTTACTTCAGTTGTTGGTAAAGTGTTGGAAAAGGTTATAAGAGATAGGATTTATAATCATCTAGAAAAGAATAATTTGATTAGGGATAGTCAGCACGGTTTTGTGAAGGGTAGGTCATGCCTCACAAACCTTATTGAGTTATTTGAGAAGGTGACTAAACAGGTAGATGAGAGTAAACCGGTTGATGTGGTGTATATGGATTTCAGCAAGGCGTTCGATAAGTTTCCCCTAGGCTATTGTACAAAATGTGGGGGAATGGGATTGTGGGAGATATAGCAGTTTGGATCAGTGATTGGCTTGCTGAAAGAAGACAGAGGGTGGTGGTTGATGGGAAATGTTCATCATGGAGTCCAGTTACTAGTGGTGTACCGCAAGGGTCGGTGTTGGGTCCACTGCTGTTCGTCATTTTTATAAACGACCTGGATGAGGGTGTAGAAGGGTGGGTTAGTAAATTTGCTGACGACACGAAGGTCGCTGGAGTTGTGGATAGTGACGAAGGATGTTGTAGGTTACAGAGAGACATAGATAAGCTGCAGAGCAGGGCTGAGAGGTGGCAAATGGAGTTTAATGTGGACAAGTGTGAGGTGATTCACTTTGGTCGGAGTAACCAGAATGCAAAGTACTGGGCTAATGGTAAGGTTCTTGGTAGTGTAGATGAGCAGAGAGATCTCGGTGTCCAGGTACACAGATCCTTGAAAGTTGCCACCCAGGTTGACAGGGTTGTTAAGAAGGCATACAGTGTTTTAGCTTTTATTAAATTCCAGAACCATGAGGTTATGCTACAGCTGTACGAAACTCTGGTGCGGCCACACTTGGAGTATTGTGTACAGTTCTGGTCACCGCATTATAAGAAGGATGTGGAAGCTTTGGAAAGGGTGCAGAGGAGATTTACTAGGATGCTGCCTGATATGGAGGGAAGGTCTTACGAGAAAAGGCTGAGGGACTTGAGGCTGTTTTCGTTGGAGAGAAGAAGGTTGAGAGGTGACTTAATAGAGACATATAAGATAATCAGAGGGTTAGATAGGGTGGACAGGGAGAACCTTTTTCCAAGTATAGTGCTGGCGAGCACAAGGGGGCATAGTTTTACATTGAGGGGTGATAGATATAGGACAGATGTCAGAGGTAGTTTCTTTACTCAGAGAGTAGTAAGGGTATGGAATGCTTTGCCTGCAACGGTAGTAGATTTGCCAACTTTAAGCACATTTAAGTCGTCATTGGACAAGCATATGGACATACATGGAATAGTGTAGGTTGGATGGGCTTCAGATTGGTATGACAGGTCGGCACAACATCGAGGGCCGAAGGGCCTGTACTGCACTGTAATGTTCTATGTTCAACCAAGACATTTCTCCAAGTCAAGAGAGCTTCTTTCTGTGGTGCAAAACTACTGAAGGAGAAACTGCAAGGAAAATCCAAGAGTGAATTTTATACATAGAATTTAGTCATCAGCAACAAGCAGTTCTACTAAAAGGCTATTGGTACAGTGTAGTGATTGGTCTGAGGGCCATGTAGATCTCATTGAGCATGTGATCCCTGATTGGCCCAGTTTAACAGCCCCAATCAAGGAGCTCTGCCTGACAGATATAAACAGGAGTCACACCCGGTGCAGAGTGGGGAAGAGTAGGTCAGTGGACCTCCTCGTAGGCCTGGCCAAACTGACCATAAACAGGTCCGGGCAGTGGGCAGTGGAGGGGGTCGTTATGGCTGATTGCCTGCCCCTCTTCCGTGGTTACATTCGAGCCCGGGATCTCTGGAGAAGGAGCATGCAATGTCCACCAACACCCTTGAGCTGTTCACGGAGTGATGGGACCACAGGGAATGGAGTGTATTATTTCCCCCTCCAACTCTATTTTGATTCCCCCTCCAACTCTATTTTGATTTAGTCCCTACCCTCCCCTTCACTGTTTTGATCACACAGCACTGCCCTTTGATGTGAAGGGCAGTGCTTGCCACTGGCCACTCAGGTGTTTTCCTATCTTCCTGGTGGTGGAAATTGAATAAAGATTTGTGAACCTTGTGTCTCTCACTGTGTCTCACACAAAAAAAATAAACAGGGGCCGATTGCCCTTTGATGAGAAGGGCTCTGCCTGTCCCTGGCTACTCAGGTGTATCTTTTTTCCCGGTGGTGGAATATGAATAAAGAGTTCTGCACTCCTTGTTCTTTACTGTGTCCTACACCTGCACACACACAACATGGGTGCGGGGGAAAAATATAAGCACTACCGCAGTTAGGCGATAGTATGGGGGTAAGAGAGAAAAAAAAAGAACAGGAAAAATAAATAAACAGGAGTCACACCCGGTGCAGAGGGGGGAGAGTAGGTCAGCGGACCTCCTCGTAGGCCTGGCCAAACTGACCATAAACAGGTCCAGGCAGTGGGCCGTGGAGGGGGTCGTTATGGCTGATTGCCTGCCCCTCTTCCGTGGTTACATTCAAGCCCGGGATCTCTGGAGAAGGAGCACGCAATGTCCACCAACACCCTTGAGCTGTTCACGGAGTGATGGGACCACAGGGAATGGAGTGTATTATTTCCCCCTCCAACTCTATTTTGATTTCGTCCCTGCCCTCCCCTTCACTGTTTGATTACGCAGCATTGCCATTTGAGGAGGGCACTGCATATCACTGGCCACTTGGGTGTTTCCTTTCTTCCTGGTGGTGGAGAAGAGATTTATACACCTGTTGTTCTTCTCTGTGTCCGACACCTGCACACACGTCATGGGTGCTGGGGAAAAATAAGCACGACTGCAGTTAGGCGGTAGTGTGAGGAAAAAAAGAGAAGAAAAATATGAAGTCTCAGGGGTTCTGCTCAATCTGAGAACTGACTCTGAGGGAGCTGGATCAGTGTCGATGATTTCCCACAAAAACAAAATAAACAGGAGTCTGACAGAGTCACCTCATTCTAGGGACTGGCTCTAAGCTATCTAGTCAGAGTTCATGTACTGTGCACATATAAAGAAAAGATGACTTGGTGATGAGATACCTGCCTCCTTGGAGTTATTTCAAACAGAATAAGTGGGATAATGATTCTAAAATCACATCTCTGTAAGCTAGAGACAAAGACAGATTCTTTGGGGATGGAGAGACGTTGCATAATGTAAACAAGTTATAAATTATGAGGATTATCATGGAGGCTCCAGGGGTTCTATAAGCAAAACAAATGAAAAGTCAATGTGACATTTTCTTTTCTTTGAATGTGATTATTAGTCAGTTATAAGATCATTGGGGTTGTGAATTAAATGGTTCATTGCCTGGTTGGGTCACTTTGAGGCTGGAGGCCCCATGTTGAAACCTCCATGAAGATACCCAACCAGGAGGTGGGAAGTTTATCAAGCTACCCCTCCCTTCTTTTCTCAGAGAGTTGTAATCTTCTCTCAGAGAGTAGTGAATCTGTGGAGTTCTTGACCACAGATCACTGGGTAATTAAGTGTATGCAAAACTGAGGGAACCTTGCAAACAGACTCAACTAATAAAACACACAATTTGTAAGGTTTGCAAGGTTATGGGGAATAGGCAGTAAGGTGGAGTGGAGGATTATCAGATCAAACACAATCTCAATGAATGGCAGAGAAGACTCAATGGCCTATTTCTGTCTCTATGTCTATGGTCTTATCTTTCTCCTACTCTGTCATGTTGCTGTTTAAAACAAATCTCATTATCCTGGTCATGTTGCTGCTTAAAACTAATCTCGTTATCCTGGTCAGAATTTCCGACTCTTCTCCTATCCATTGCTTGGTCTCCAAGTACTTTCGCTCATTGCTACGAAGCACTTCAGGGCATTTTATTACATAAACAGCACAATAAATAGTCATGTTATTGCAGAAATAGCAGAGTTGAATTATTCATGTATTATCCAACAGAATGTGGTGTATACGCTGAAATCTAGCCTTAGAAACAACATGCCCATAGCAACTAAAAAAAAACATAATACCCAAGAGTGATGATGACTCAGTGGTTGGCATGGTTACAAGTTACTATATTTTTAATCTTTTCAGTACAGTTGTAATTCACCTCGCTGATGCATACTGCAAAGCTGTTCAAATATTGTATACAAAACTATAATTCCTGACCATTTCCAAATTACTTAATGAATTCTAAAGTGAAGCCATTTTCATTTAAAACTTTCTGCATTCTGAATGCAAAGCACAGTCCAAACAAAAGAAAACTTGTGATTTTTTTATTGACAGTGCAGACTTAAGCTGTGACTAGAATGTTGGTTTGCTTAAAGCTCGGTGACAATCTCAGGATGGATGATGGGCTTCTGCCCAAAACGTCGATTTTCCTGCTCCTTGGATGCTGCCTGACCTGCTGTGCTTTTCCAGCACCACTCTAATCTTGACTCTGATCTCCAGCATCTGCAGTCCTCACTTTTGCCTAACCTCAGGATGGAGCTGAGGCTAATATCTACTTACATGTAGACAGTCTCTCTAACTCAGAAAAATATCTCAACACCACAGAACTATTATCAATAAATGTTTTTGACTTTGAGCCCTGGCAGAAGGTATCAAGATAGGTGACTGAAGAGTTGGTTAAGGTGTACCTTCAAGATGGAAAGCAAGCTAAAGAGGTGCAGATGCTTAAAGCACATCCAGATATTGCAATCAGAAATCTTACAACTAGGAGTATGAAGAGATTTCTATAGCTTGTCGATCTAGAGATGACAGAGACGGGGATGGTGATGCAATAGAGAGATAAAAATACAAAGATGGTCATATTAAATTGAGAGGTTGCAGCCCGTGCGGGTAAGTAAGATCAGCACAGTGCTGTGCCAACTTTGAGGAGAGTGTATGGGGCAATAATTACAGGAGTGAGAAAAGGAAATCAGTTGACCACTGGATCAGTGTGAAATTGGTATTCGGTGCCATCGGGGGTTCAGATGACAAAGTGAACAAAAGGCTTATATCTTCTTAAGACAGAACCCTGGAGCCTGTACTTTGCAGAGTCAATATCTATAGGAAGAGTTGTGACGATCTATTCGCTACCTCCCAGTCCCATTACCTGACTTCCAACTCTTGTTAATTTTTAAAAATTCATTTATGGGCTGTGGATGTCACTGGCTGGGCCCAGCATTTATTGCCCGTCCCTAGTTGCTCCTTGAGAAGGTGGTGGTGAGCTGCCTTCTCAATCTGCTGCAGTCCACCTTCAGTGGGTTGACCCACAATACCATGAGGGAGGGAAGTCCAGGACACTCAGCAACAGTGAAGGAACAGTGTTAGATTTCCATGTCAGGATGGCTTGGAGGGGAATTTGGAGATAGTAGTGTTCTCATATATCTGCTGCCCTTGTCCTTCTGGATGGAAATGATCATGGCTTTGGAAGGTGCTGTCTGGAGGATATTTGGTGAATTTCTGCAGTGTATCTTGTAGACTGTTACAACTGTCAGTGGTGGAGGGAGTAGATAGAGTCGTAGAGATGTACAGCATGGATACAGACACATCGGTCCAACTGGTCCACGCTGATCAGATATCCCAATCCAATCTAGTCTCACCTGTCAGCACCCGGCCCATATCCCTCTAAACCCTTCCTATTCATGTTCCCATCCAGATGTCTTTTAAATGTTGCAATTGTAGTGGCATCTATCACTTCCTCTGACAGCCCATTCCACACACACACCACCCTCTGCGTGAAAAGGATGCCCCTTAGGTCTCTTTTATATCTTTCCCCTCTCACCCTAAACCTATGTCGTCTAGTTCTGGAGTCCCCCTGGGAAAAAACTCTCATGATTTTATAACATCTATGAGGTCACCACTCAGCCTCCGAAGCTCCACGGAAAACAGCTGCAGCCTGTTCAGCCTCTCCCTATAGCTGAAACCCTCCAATCCTGGCAATATCCTTGTAAATCTTTTCTGAACCCTTTCAAGTTTCACAAGATCATTCAGATAGGAAGGAGACGAGAATTGCACACAATATTCCAAAAGTGGCCTAACCAATGTCATGTATAGCCGCAACATGATCTCCCAACTCCTATACTCAGTACTCTGCCCAATAAAGGAAAGCATACCAAATGCCTTCTTCACTATCCTGCAACTCCACTTTCAAGGACCTATGAATCTGCACACCAAGGTCTCTTTGTTCAGCAACACTCCCTAGGACCTTATCATTAAGTGTACAAGTCCTGCTAAGATTTGCTTTCCCAAAATGTAGCATCTCGCATTTATCTAAATTAAACTCCATCCGCTACACCTCAGCCCATTGGCGCACCTGATCAAGATCCCATTGTAATCCAAGGTAACCTTCTTTGTTGTCCACTACACCTCCAATTTTGGTGTCAGCTGCAAACTTACCAACTATACCTCTTATGTTCACATCCAAATCATTTATATAAAAGATGAAAAATAGTGGACCCAGCACCGATCCTTGTGGCACTCCACTGATCACAGGTATCCAGTCTGAAAAACAACCCTCTACAACCACCCTCTATCTTCTACCTTTGAGTCAGTTCTGTATCCAAATGGCTAGGTCTCCCTATATTCCATGAGATCTAACCTTGCAAACCAGTCTCCCACTGGTAACCTCGTCAAACGCCTTACGAAGTCCATATAGATCACGTCTACCTCTTTGTTACTTCTTCAAAAAAACTCAACAAGTTTGTGAGACATGATTTCCAACGCACAAAGCCATGTTGACTATCCCTAATCAGTCCTTGCTTTTCCAAATACATGTACATCCTGTCCCTTGGGATTCTCTCCAACAATTTGCCCATCACTGACGTCAGGTTCACTGGTCTATAGTTCCCTGGTTTGTCCTTACCACCCTTCTTAAACAATGGCACCATGTTAGCCAACCTACAGTCTTCCGGCACCTCACCTGTGACTATCAATGATATAAATATTTCAGCAATCATTTCCCTAGCTTCCCACAGATTTCTAGGGTAGACTTGATCAGGTCCTGGGGATTTATCCACTTTTATGTGTTTCAAGAAATCCAGCACTTCCTCCTCTGTAATCTGGATATTTTGCAAGATGTCACCATTTATTTTCCTACATTCTATGTCTTCCATTACCTTTTCCACAGTAAACACCGATGCAAAATACTCGTATAGCATCTCTCCCATCTCCTTTGGCTCCACACATTGGCTGCCTTGGGGCCCTATTCGCTCCCTAGTTACCTTTTTGTCCTTAATGTATTTGTAAAAATCTTTTGGATTCTCCTTAACCGTATTTTCCAAAACAATCTCTTGTCCCCTTTTTGCCTTCCTGATTTCCCTATTAAGTATACTCCTACTGCTTTTATTCTCTTCTAAGGATTCACTCGACCTATTCTGTTTATACCTGACATGTGCTTCCTTCTTTTTCTTAACCAAATCCTCAATTTCTTTAGTCAGCCAGCATTCTCTATACCTACCAGCTTTTCCTTTCACCCTATCAGGAATATACTCTCTCGACTCTCGTTATCTCATTTCTGAAGGCTTCCCATTTTCCAGCTGTCCCTTTATCTGCGAATATCTACCCCCAATCAGCTTTTGAAAGCTCTTTCTAATAGCGTCAAAATTGGTCTTTCTCTGGTTTAGAACTTCAACTTTTAAACCTGGTCTATCCTTTTTCATCACTATTTTAAAACTATTCAAATTAGGATTGCTGGCCCCAAAGTGCTCCCCCACTGACACCTCAGTTACCTGCCCTGCCATATTTTCCAAGAGTAGGTCAAGTTTTGCACCTTCTCTAGTAGGTACATCCACATACTGAATCAGAAAATTTTCTTGCACACACTTAACAAATTCCCCTCCATCTAAACCCTTAGCACTATGGCAGTCCCAGTCTATGTTTGGAAAGTTAAAACCCCCTAGCATAACCACCCTATTATTCTTACAGATAACTGAGATCTTCTTACAAATTTGTTTCTTAATTTCCCACTGACTGTTAGAGGGTCTGTACTACAACCCCAATGAGGTGATTGTCCCTTTCTTATTTCTCAGTTTCACCCAAATAACTTCCCTGGATGTATTTCCAGAAATATCCTCCCTCAGTACAGCTGTAATGTTTGAGGAAGTGGTGCCAATTAAATGGGCTTTGTCCTGGATACTGTCAAGCTTCTTGAGTTGTTCGAGCTGCACACATCCAGGCGACTGAGGAATATTCCATCATACTCTTGACTTGTAGATGGTGGACAAGCTTTGGGGAGTCAGGTGGTGAGTTACTCATCACACTATTTCTAGCCTCTGACGTGCTCTTGTAGTCAATGTGTTTATGTGGTGAGTCCAGTTGAGTTTCTGGTCAATGATAACCCCCAGGATGTTGATAGTGGGGAATTCAGTGATGAATTCAGTGATGAGAACATGTCATGGAGCAGTGGTTAGATTGTCTCTTATTGAAAATGGTCATAGCCTCCTGCTTGTTTAGCATGAATGTTACTTGTCAGCCCATGCTGGGATATTGTGCAATTCTCATTGCATTTGAACATGGACTGCTTCAGTATCTGAGGAGTCGTGAATGATGCTGAACATTGTGCAATCATCCGTGACCATTCCTAATTCTGACCTTGTGATGGAGGGAAGGTCATTGGTCAAGTAGCTGAAGATGATTGGGCCTCGGGCACTACACTTAGGATGTCCTGCAGAGATGTTCTAGAGCTATGACTGGCCTCCAACAACCACGACCATCTTCCTCTGTGTCAGTTATAAGTCCAATCAACAGAGAATTTGCCCTTTGATATCCATTGATTCTGGTTTTGACAGGGCTCCTAGATTCCACACTCAGTCGAATGCAGCCTTGATGTGAAGGGCTATGACTCTTACCTCATCATTGGAATTCAGCTCTTTTGTCCACTTTTGAACCAAGATTGTAATGAAGTCAGGAACTGAGTGCCCCTGGCAGAACCCAAACTGGGTGACACTGAGCAAGTTATTGCTGAGCAGGAGCTGTTGATGCAACTTTCCATCACTTTACGGATGATTGAGAGCAGACTGATGGGGCAGCATTAATTGGGTTGAGTTTGTACTGCTTTTTATGTACAGGACATATCTGGCCCATTTCCCACATTGTCCGGTACATGCCAGTGTTATAACTGTACTGGAAGAGCTTGGCTAACGAAGCAGCAAGTTCTGAAGCAAAAGTCTTCAATACTATTGCCAGAACGTTGTCGAGGCCCACAGTTTTGCAGATCCAGTGTCTCCAATTGTTTCTTGCTACGACATGGATTGAACCAAGTTGGCTGAAGACAGGGATCTGTAATGCTGGGAACCATTGGAGGAGGCTGAGATGGATCATCCACTCGGTACTTCTAGCTGAAGATTGCTGCAAAAGCTTCAGCCTTATCTTTTGCACTGATGTGTTGGGCTCTTCCATCACTGAGAGCGGGGATATTTGTGGCAGGATTGTAGAATTTAGATCTGATTATTTGGTTGTGGGACCGCTTAGCTCTGTTTATCATTTGCAGGTAAGTAGTCCTGTTGGGTGACTTCACCAGGTTGACACTTCATCTTCAGGAATACCTAGTGCTCCTGCTGGGATATTCTCCTGCACTCTCCATTGAACCAGAGTTGATGGTAATGATTGAGTGGGGTGGTTGTTCTTACCAATACTGACATGGACAGATGCATCTGCAGCTGGCAGATTGGTAAGGATGAGGTCAAGTATGTCTTCCCCTCTTGTTGGTTCCTTCACCACATTCCGCAGACCCAGTCTAGCAGTCATGTTTTTGAGGACCTGATCAACTCGATCAGCAATGCTGCTGCCAGGCCACTCTTGGTGGTGAACATTGAAATCTCTCACCCAGAGTACATTTTGTGCTGTTGCCATCCTCAGTGCTTCCTCTCAACGTTGTTCGACATGGAGGAGTACCGATTCATCAGCTGAAGGAGGACTGTAGATAGTTATCTGCAGGATGTTTCTTTGCCCATGTTTAACCTGAAGCCACAAGACTTCATGGGGTTCGAGTCAATGGTCAGGACTCCCGACTGTATACTACTATGCCGCCACCTCTGCTGGTGAGACAGGACATATCCAGGGATGGTGATGGTGGTGTCTGGAACATTGTTTGTAAGTGTCATACCCATGGAATCATTTTGTCAGGCTGTTATTTGACTAGTCTGTGAGACAGCTCTCCCAATTTTGGCACTAACCCCCAGTGGTTAGTGAGGAGGACTTTGCAAGGTTGACAGGGCTGTTTCTACTGTTGTTTTTTCCGGTGTCTCAGTCGATGCTAGGTGATCCATCCACTTTCATTTCTTTGTGACTTTGTAGTGATTGGTACAACTGAATGGTTAGGCTATTTCAGAGGCCAATTAAAGATCAACCACATTGCTGTGGTTCTGTCCACATTCCTTTTATCTATTCCCTATACAACTTTAACACAAACTCTCCCACCATTTTTGAGGCCCTCTTGTGGCACATTAGTAGTCTCCCTACTTCTGGACCAAGAGGCCTGAGTTCAAATCCCACCTGCTCCAAAGGTGTGTAATAACATTTCCAAACAGGTTGATTTAAAAAAAAAATTAAACTAATGCTGGGATTCAGAGGCATTTGGATGCCCCTGAGGGTTACAAGGTAGCCAGGAAAGACCTAAAGAGAGAGCTCAGAAGAACCAGGAGGACACGAGAAGTTGTTGGCGGATAGGATCAGGGTAAACCCTAAGGCTTTCTATAGGTATTTAAGGAATAAAAGAATGACGAGAGTAAGATTAGGGCCAATCAAGGATAGTAGTGGGATGTTGTGTGTGGAGTCAGAGGAGATAGGGGAAGCACTAAATGAATATTTTTCAACATTATTCACTCTAGAAAATGACAATGTTGTCGAGGAGAATACTGAGATACAGGCTACTAGACTAGGTGGGATTGAGGTTCACAAGGAAGAGGGATTAGAAATCCTGCAGAGTGTGAAAATAGATAGGTCTCCTGGGCCGGATGGGATTTATCCTAGGATCCTCTGGGAAGCCAGAGAGGAGATTGCCAACCCTTTGGCATTGATCTTTAAATCGTCATTGTCTACAGGAATAGTGCCAGAAGACTGCAGGATAGCAAATGTGGTTCCCCTGTTCAAGAAGGGGAGTAGAGACAACCCTGAGAATTATAGACCAGTGAGCCTTACTTCAGTTGTTGGTAAAGTATTGGAAAAGGTTATAAGACATAGGATTTATAATCTTCTAGAAAAGAATAATTTGATTAGGGATAGTCTGCACTGTTTTAGGAAGGGTAGGTCTTGCCTCACAGACGTTATTGAGTTATTTGAGAAGAGACCAAACAGGTAGATGAAAGTAAACTGGTTGATGTGGTGTATATGGATTTCAGCAAGACGTTCGATAAGGTTCCCCACAGTAGGCTATTGTACAAAATGCGGAAGAATGGGATTGTGGGAGATATAGCAGTTTGGATCAGTAATTGGCTTGCTGAAAGAAGACAGAGGGTGGTGGTTGATGGGAAATGTTCATCCTGGAGTCCAGTTACTAGTGGTGTACCGCAAGGGTCAGTGTTGGGTCCACTGCTGTTCGTCAGTTTTATAAACAACCTGAATGAGAGCGTAGAAGGGTGAGTTGGTAAGTTTGCAGATGTCACTACAGGGAGAATGCGGGTAAGTGGAGTTGAAATGCCCATCAGCCATGATTGAATGGCGGAGTGGACTCGATGGGCCGAATGGCCTTACTTTCGCTCCTTTGTCTTATGGTCTTATGGACACTAGGGGCGGTAGAGTTGTGGATAGTGACGAAGGATGTTGTAGGTTACAGAGAGACATAGATAAGCTGCAGAGCAGGGCTGAGAGGTGGCAAATGGAGTTTAATGCGGGCAATGTGAAGTGATTCATTTTGGTCGGAGTAACCGGAATGCAAAGTACTGGGCTAATGGTAAGATTCTTGGTAGTGTAGATGAGCAGAGAGATCTTGGTGTCCAGGTACACAGATCCTTGAAAGTTGCCACCCAGGTTGACAGAGTTGTTAAGAAGGCATACAGTGTTTTAGCTTTTATTAATAGAAGGACTGAGTTCCGTAACCATGAGGTTATGCTGCAGCTGTACAAAACTCTGGTGCAGCCGCACTTGGAGTATTGTGTACAGTTCTGGTCACCACATTATAAGAAGGATATGGAAGCTTTGGAAAGGATGCAGAGGAGATTTACTAGGATGTTGCCTAATATGGAGGGAAGGTCTTACGAAGAAAGGCTGAGGGACTTGAGGCTGTTTTCGTTAGAGAGAAGAAGGCTGAGAGATGACTTAATAGAGACATATAAGATAAACAGAGGGTTAGATAGGGTGGACAGGGAGAGCCTTTTTCCAAGTATTGTGACGGTGGGCATGAGGGGGTATAGATTTAAAATGAGGGGTGATAGAAATAGGACAGATGTCAGTGGTAGTTTCTTTACTCAGAGAGTAGTAAGGGTGTGGAATGCTTTGCCTGCAACGGTAGTAGATTCGCCAACTTTAAGTACATTTAAGTCGTCATTGGACAAGCATATGGACGTACATGGAATAGTGTAGGTTGGATGGGCTTCAGATTGGTATGACAGTTCGGCGCAACATCGAGGGCCGAAGGGTCTGTACTGTGCTGTAATGTTCTATGTATATGAACCACAAAAAAGATAAATGATACATTAACTTTTATTGCAAGGGGTTTGTGGTATCCAATCAAGAAGTCAAGATCTTCAATTATATTGGACTTTGGCGAGGCTACAGCACGAGTGTGCAAAGATTCAATCTCCTTATTGAAGGAGAACAAAGAGACCTTGGAGTGCAGGTTCACAGTTCCTGAAGTCGCAGGTAAATAGGACAGCGAAGGTGCTTGGTATGCTTTCCTTTATTGGACACAGCATTAAGTACAGGAGTTGGGAGGTCATATGCAGCTGTATAGGAAATTGGTTAGGCCACTTTTGGAATATTGTGTGCAATTCTGGTCTCCCTCCTATCGGAGGGATGTTGTGAAACTTGAAAGGCTTCAGAAAAGATTTACAAAGATGTTGCAAGGATTTGAGCTACAGGGAGAGGCACAACAGGCTGAGGCTGTTTTCCCTGGAACATTGGAGGCTGAGGGGCGACCTTGTAGAGGTTTATGAAATCATGAGGGGCA
The DNA here is from genome assembly GCF_037043375.1 of Chiloscyllium plagiosum. Classification (NCBI taxonomy): domain Eukaryota; kingdom Metazoa; phylum Chordata; class Chondrichthyes; order Orectolobiformes; family Hemiscylliidae; genus Chiloscyllium; species Chiloscyllium plagiosum. The sequence goes on along the minus strand of NW_028270152.1, from coordinate 17,283,157 downwards.
TGGATAGGGTAAATAGAGAAGGTATTTTCCCTGGGGTGGGAGAGTCCAGAACTAGAGGGCCTAGGTTTAGGATGAGAGGGGAAAAATTTAAGAGAGACCTAAGGGGCAACCTCTTCACACAGAGGGTGGTGCGTGTATGAAATGAGCTGCCAGAGGAATTAGTGTAGGCTAGTACAATTACGACATTTAAAAAGCATCTGGATGGGTATGAATAGGAAGGGTTTAGAAGGATATGGGCCAAGTGCTGGCAAATGGGACTAGATTAGGTTTGGACATCTGGTCGACATGGACAAGTTGGACCGAAGGGTCTGTTTCTGTGCTATAAATCTTTATGACTCTAAGCAACAAGGTCGTCTTGTAAAGCCGTGGTAGTGAATTTACCTCTAGGCCAGACACCTGATGACAGCATCAGGACTGGAAATGTTTTCTAATACTGCCCTCAGAGCTGAATCGAGATAATGGATAGGCTGTGAAAGCAGAATATTATGATCATATTAATTGCAGAGAAGTTTCAAAGAACTACTCTGAATATGTTGTTATGTCATGCTCTCTTTCCCTCTGCATCTCCCTAAAACCTTTTCCAATTGCTCTGAGTCCCTCCTCCATTTGTTCACCTTCCTGTTCAACCCAGTGCAACTCCCTCCTTCCTCTCTCCCCCAAATTCTTCACCTCTCCATTCCTGTTTCCCTAATACTCATTCTAAGCTTAGTGTAATCCTAACCATTATTTTTGCTTACGAGCCTCTCACCATCCCTGTCAGCATTGCTGTCATCCCATTCCCTCATTCTCTTACCCAGGATTTTCCTGCCATTCTATGGGTCATACACTTCCCTCCCTCATCATTGTTCCAAGCCACTATTGAGTCAACCACTTTTCCCCCACCCCATTACTTATGGCCAACCGATGCACCCACCCTACCCATTGCCTACCCTTTCCCAACAATGCCCTTCCCCCACCCCAACCTTTGCCATTAATCTCCCTTCCCAAATCCACTCATTACCCCAAATCTCCATTCCCAGATTATCCCTATTTCCCAAACTCCCAATCACCACCCTTCTAAAATTATCACATTGCTCAAATCCCCATTCCCACATTATCCCATTACATCCACATTCCCACATTACAGCCACAACATTGGTATCTTATCTCACATTCTGCATTATCTCCCACATTTCCATATTACCCCACACTTCCCCATTACCCTCATATTCCTGTATTACTCCTGCATTCCTCCGTTATCACATTTAAACATTAACCTCCACATTCCCCCATTATCCCCGTTGATCCCCACATTCTCCAATTATCCACATTCCCCCATTGATCCCCACATTCTCCCATTATCCCCATTGACCCCCACATTCCATTACCCATTGACCCCCACATTCCCCCATTAGCCCCCACATTCTCCCGATTTCTACATTGACCTCCACATTCCCCCATTATTCCCATTCCCGCATTAACACCCACATTTCCCCCATTCCCACATTGACCTCCACATTCTCCCATTATCCCCATTCCTGCATTGACTCCCCCATTCCCACATTGCCCCCCACATTCTCCCATTATCCCCATTTCTACATTGACCCCAACATTTACCCATTATCCCCACTGACCCCCACATTCCCCCATTGACCCCCACATTCTCCCATTACCCCCATTCCCACATTGACTCCCCCATTCACCCCCACATTCTCCCACTGCCCCCATTCCCACATTGACCCCCAGATTTTCCCATTACCCACATTGACCCCCACATTTTCACATTATCCCCATTCCCCCATTGACCCCCACATTCCCCCATATTAACCCATTGACCCCCACATTCCCCCATTACCCCTATATTAACCCATTGACCCCCATTATCCCCATTCCTGCGTTGATCCCCACATTCCCCCATTATCCCCATTCCTGCGTTGATCCCCACATTCCCCCATTATCCCCATTCCTGCGTTGATCCCCACATTCCCCCATTATCCACATTCCTGCATTGACCCCCACATTCCCCCATTATCCCCATTCCTGCATTGACCCCCATTATCCCCATTCCTGCATATTCCCCCATATTAACCCACTGACCCCCACATTCCCCCATTACCCCCATATTAACGCATTGACCCCCCACATTCCATTATCCCCATGCCTGCATTGATCCCCATTCCTGCATTGACCCCCACATTCCCCCATATTAATCCACTGACCCCCACATTCCCCCATTACCCCCATATTAACCCATTGTCCCCCATTAACCCCATATTAACCCATTGACCCCCACATTCCCCCATTACCCCCATATTAACCCATTGATTCCCCCATTACCCCCATATTAACCCATTGACCCCCCCCATTCCGACTGCTCACTCTGGACTCTGGGGGTTTTGGGGGTAAATAAACCTCTCAAGCCCGCGCCGTGACGTCAACGGATGTTACGTCTGTTCCGGGCGGAAGTGATTCGGATTTTCAAATTGAACCGCGCAGGAGGAGAAGGTAAGGTGTATGTAAAAATAAATAAAATATAGATATATACACTCACATATATACATAGAGAGAGAACACACACCCAGATATCGAGGGGGAGGTGCAACACACATGAAATACCGGGGGGGGGGGCAGATACAAAATAACACAGAGAGGGAGAAAGGGGATAACAGACACCGAATACCTGAGAGAGAGAGATGGGGTTAAAATGCACCAAATACCAGCCCGGGGGAGGGTAACACACACACACACAATACCAGAGAGAGGGGGGTAACACACACACAATACCAGAGAGAGGGGGGTAACACACACACGCACACACACACAATACCAGAGAGAGGAGGGTAACACACACACACACACACACAATACCAGAGAGAGGGGGGTAACACACACACACACACACACACACACACAATACCAGAGAGAGGAGGGTAACACACACACACACACAATACCAGAGAGAGGAGGGTAACACACACACACACACACACAATACCAGAGAGAGGAGGGTAACACACACACACACAATACCAGAGAGAGGAGGGTAACACACACACACACACACACACACACACAATACCAGAGAGAGGAGGGTAACACACACACACACACACACACACACACACACACAATACCAGAGAGAGGAGGGTAACACACACACAATACCAGAGAGAGAGGGGTAACACACACCACATTCCTCAGACAGAGAGAGAGAGAGGTAATACATCCCAAATATCTGAGAGGAAGAGGTAATACGCACCAAGTAACAAATAGCAAGAGAGGGAGAACGCATACCAAATAGGGGGAGATAAATACCAAATAAGAGAGAGGAGATAACGTGCATCAAATAACAGAGAGAGAGGGGGTGACACACCAAATAACTGGGTGGGGGCATGTGTGTAATATACACCAAATAACAGAGAGAGTGGTGGGGGCATGTGTGTAATATACACCAAATAACAGAGAGAGTGGTGGGGGCATGTGTATAATATGCACCAAATAACAGAGAGAGTGGTGGGGGCATGTATATAATATACACCAAATAACAGAGAGAGTGGTGGGGGCATGTGTGTAATATACACCAAATAACAGAGAGAGTGGTGGGGGCATGTGTGTAATATACACCAAATAACAGAGAGAGTGGTGGGGGCATGTGTATAATATGCACCAAATAACAGAGAGAGTGGTGGGGGCATGTGTATAATATGCACCAAATAACAGAGAGAGTGGTGGGGGCATGTGTGTAATATACACCAAATAACAGAGAGAGTGGTGGGGGCATGTGTATAAAATGCACCAAATAACAGAGAGAGTGGTGGGGGCATGTGTATAATATGCACCAAATAACAGAGAGAGTGGTGGGGGCATGTATATAATATACACCAAATAACAGAGAGAGTGGTGGGGGCATGTGTGTAATATACACCAAATAACAGAGAGAGTGGTGGGGGCATGTGTGTAATATACACCAAATAACAGAGAGAGTGGTGGGGGCATGTGTATAATATGCACCAAATAACAGAGAGAGTGGTGGGGGCATGTGTATAATATGCACCAAATAACAGAGAGAGTGGTGGGGGCATGTGTGTAATATACACCAAATAACAGAGAGAGTGGTGGGGGCATGTGTATAATATGCACCAAATAACAGAGAGAGTGGTGGGGGCATGTGTATAATATGCACCAAATAACAGAGAGAGTGGTGGGGGCATGTGTATAATATGCACCAAATAACAGAGAGAGTGGTGGGGGCATGTGTGTAATATACACCAAATAACAGAGAGAGAGAGGTGAGGGGATAACACCGTACACCAAATAACAGAGAGAGAGGTGAGGGGATAATATACACCAAATAACAGGGAGAGGCAGAGACTGGGGGGAGAGGGCCAGAAAAGAGGGATTGAGGAGAGAATGGGGCGGATGAGGGTTTGAGGGGCAGAGTGAGGGAGATTTCAAGTTTATTGTTACTGAATCCCAGTGAGAAATCGCTGTACCCTGGTGGGGTGGGAAGTGATTTGGCAGCTGCTGTGCCCCTAGGATGGGAGGGATGGATTTGTAGAGGGTCACTCTGCTCCCCATTATGGAGATTTGGAGTGTCACTATAATCCTGGGATAGGAGATAGATGGTGGGCCGCTGTGTTCAGTGTCAGGGGACAGCTCTTCCCCTTTCACCAGCTGTCTGTTGATCAATTCTACCACAATTCTTTATTCACCAGAGACTGAAATTGTATTGATGATTGACTGCTCTAACCACCAACTGTATTTGCCCAAAGAAATTATCCTACAAAGTAATAATGTATATGTGTAGCCTACTGTCACCAACATATAAATTATTGGCAGTATGCAGCAGGTCAGGGCTGCCCCTGAGCCTGGATGGAGGCCCGTTGGATGTCGCTGCACCCCTGGGTTGGGGCAGGATGGGTGCGGTTGCAGGTCACTAGGACCCTAGGGTGGGTTCGGACATTGTGTGCCTGTGGGGTGAAGGTTTGGGAATCATAGTTCCATGAGATGTGGCAAACAGTGGATCCCTGTGCCTCTTGCAGATCATCCTGCTCAGGTGGTCAGCTCGGGTCTGTTGTCTCAAGCATGGGACATAGACAAAGATTGATGTTGACTCTGTGTCCTTAAAGGGGTATCAGGGAGGAAGGGTGCTCTGTTCCCAAGAAGGGAGAGGTAGAGTGGCATCAGATCTTATCACTGTGCCCCTCAGGCATGGAGTGGTTTCTGGTTTCTATAGTCAGAAAGTGGATGATCTGTGGAAATCATTGCCACAGCTGCAGAGATTAAATCATTGAGTGTATTTCTGACACTCTTTAGATCGGACTTCTAAATATTTCAGACACATTTTAGGTGTATTCTTGATTAGTAAAGGGATCAAGGCTTATGGGAAGAAGGCACAAGAATAGGGTTGAGAAGCATATCAGCCATGATCACATGGCAGAATAGACCTGATAGAGCAAATGGCCTAATTCTAATCCTACATTTTATAGTCGTGGTCACAGAGGTGGGATTCAGGGTCACTCTGCTCTTGAGGATTGGGGTTTGGAATGATACTATGATCCCACAGTTCTGTATAGGGCTCTCTGGGGTGGTAATGTAGAGGGTCACTCTGCTCCCCATTATGGAGATTTGGAGTGTCACTATAATCCTGGGATAGGAGATAGATGGTGGGCCGCTGTGTTCAGTGACAGGGGACAGCTCTTCCCCTTTCACCAGCTGTCTATTGATCAATTCTACCACAATTCTTTATTCACCAGAGACAGAAATTGTATTGATGATTGACTGCTCTAACCACCAACTGTATTTGCCCAAAGAAATTATCCTACAAAATAATAATGTATATGTGTTGCCTACTGTCACCAACATATAAATTATTGGCAGTATGCAGCAGGTCAGGGCACTGTAAAGAAACAAAGAGTTAGCATTTCATGTGTTCAACCTTCCATCATAACTGGAATTTGGCAAAGTTTTAAAAATTTTAAACAACTGCTTGGATGAGGAATTAATAATGAGGAAAGCAATAGGCATGCAAGGTTTGATGGCAAAGGGGGTGACGGTGTGCACCATGGGAATGATAAAACATACAAGCCTTATCTTTATTTTTCTGCATCTTTGATTGTGAAATGAGAAAAGGAACATTTTAAAAAAACCAAGGGTTGTTCTGGGTGACAGAACTGAGGGCATTGTTACTAAATTTGCCGATGACTCAGAGATGGGTAGAGGGCCGGGTAGTTTTGAGGAAGCGGGGAGGCTGCAGAAGTATTTGGACAGGATCAGAGAGTGAGCAAAGAAGTGGCAGTTGGAATACAATATGGGTAAGTGTGAGTTGATGCACTTTGGAAGAATAGAGGCATAGATTATTTTCTGAATTGAGAAAGGCTTTAGAAATCTGAAGCACAAACTGACTTCAGAGTCATGGTTCAGGATTCTCTTGAGATTAACATGCAGGTTCAGCTGGCAGTTAGGAAAGCAAATGTCATGTCAGCATTCATTTTGAGAGGTCTGGAATACAGGAACAGGGGCATGCTACTGAGGCTGTATAAGGCTCTTGTCAGACTGCCTTTGGAATATTGTGAGCAGTTTTTGGCCCACTATCGACAGAACGATATGCTGGTGTTGGAGGGGGTTCAGAGGGTTTTGCAAAAATGATCCTGGAAGCAAATGGCTTGCCATATGATGAGTGGTTGAGGACTCTTGATCTGTACTCTATGGGCTTTATAAGGGTGAAGGGAGATCTCATTGAAGCTTGCAGAATACTGAGAGACCTGGATAGACTGGATGTGGAGAAGATGCTTCCACTAGTAGGAGAGATCAGGACCCTAGGGTATAGTCTCAGAGTGAAGGGGTCACCCTTTCGAACTGAGATGAGGAATCTTTTCAGTCAGAGGGTGGTGAATCTGTAGAACTTATTGCCACAGACGGCTGCGGAGGCCAAGTTACTAAGAGTTTGAGAGAGAGAGATAAATACGGTCATGATTACTAAGCAGATCAAAAGTCACAGGGCAAAGGCAGGAGAATAGGGTTGAGAAATATATCAACCATGATTGAATGGCAGAGCCGAAGCAGTGGGCCAATAGCCTAATTCTGCTCCGATATCATATGGTCTTATGGATGAAAGGATGACTGCACTTTTTAAAAGCAAATAATCTGACAGTCATTGTCAGTGCTATTTATACTGCTTGTTCAAGCAGGGTGAGAAGGACTGCAGCCAGGGGGAGGATTTGGCTGGGAACAAGTAGCTGAGTGTTCTGTGGAATGGCAACCCAATGTTGACAACAAAAGCTGTCTGCTTCCCACTAACTGTGATAGCCCTTAAGTAACTGATAGCTTGCAGGTCAGGGGATAGCCTAGTGGCATTTTCATGGACTGTTAATCTAGAGACCCAGCTAATGTTCTGGGGATACTGGTTTAAATCCCATCATGGCAGATGGTGGAATTTAAATTCAATGAAGAATCTGGAATGAAGATGGAATGATGACCATGAAGCAGTTGTCAATTGTCAGAAAAAAAGTATCTGGTTCACTAATGTCCTTTAGGGAAGGACATCCGCCATCCTTACCTGGTCTGGCCTACATATGACTCCAGATCCACAGCAATCTGGTTGACTCTTAATTACCCTCTGGGCAATTAGGGACGTGTAATAAATACTGACTGGCGAAATCCACATCCCGTGAATGAAATTTTTTTTTAAAAAGTGTAAATGTTTGGTCAGAAGCCATTGGACCTCCAGAAAGGGATCGCTGTAGTTTAAAAAAAACACCTTGCACCTGAAAAAGGCCAGTTTATTTCCCTTACCAGTTACTGTAAGCTGTGACTTTTCACCAGTAAGTCTCTGTAGTGATAACCAGTCATCATCTCCTGTAGCAAGTAAAAGAATTTGGAGAAGAGAGTTGAAGAGTAAGAACAAACCAAAAGAATTGTCTCAGTGAGCCTTGTGGATAAGGAGCATTGAGCTGCCTTCCCAAGTTTTCCTGCCAGTCTGTTTTGTTTTGTGTTTGTTTGGGTGTCTATGTCGAGGCATTTTTAACTAGCAGAATTATGTTGACAGTTCATAATAATTTATCTGTGGCTAGAATCTGTTTATTTGTAATCATTGGTCATTTTTGTTAAGTACAGAAACCTGGTCCATGCTTTCTGTCAACCTGAGTCTAAAGAACTGGTAAATGGAGATTTATACGTCGTTATTTTTAATAAGTTCTCCACGATGACTGTGGAAATAACGAAGCTTGATTTCGAGCGTGCTACCCCAGTGAGGTATAATACATGGGACTGATAGCGAAACAAAAGTCAAATGTGGAGGTGTAAATGCAGGGTAACAGGAGCAGAGGGGCGTTAGTCTGAAAATGAGCTTAGAGAAAACCAGTTAAGGCTCTAGAGATGCAAAATACTCTGCTGGTCAAAGAGGGAATGCCAGCACAGAGAATTCGCCCACACTTATTACTTAAGGTATCCTGCATCTGCAGTATTTTGATTTGGGCACAGAGAGATTGTTCTGCATTAGTAGGTGACCATTCTATGCAGCCACTTGGATAAGAGCTTGTATAAATGCTTTCTTGTGGAAGACCCATGGAACCTTCTGCTCAAACTTCTAAAAGAGTGTATGAGCTTCCCCTAAGTGTACTTGCGGCATAAAATATTTGTATTTATGTATTTCCAATAACAGTATCCCAATTTGGAAATCTATTTGATAATACTATATGCTTGGTTGGAAATTTCCACAGTGAGCAGAATTGTGCAGTTGCTCAGACACTTATTTCCAAATACTACATGTAGTCACATGAAAGAGCACACAGAAGGATTTGCTTTAACATAATTGTATCATACAGCATGGGCCATTGTTTCAGGCTGCAATCTTCCGCATGAACAAATCTTTCAGGTGTCAATGTAAAACTAATGTTTACTTTCTTTCTTAAAATGCCAGGGGAGGACCACCACGGCAGTTGCTGTTGTAATAACGGATACAGGTTAATGGATCTGCTGATGTAGAAGGAGGAGAGCATGCCAATCCGCGCCCACTGCACAATTTGTGCTGATTACTTTGATAATTTCAGGGATGTGGCAGCCATCTATTGTGGGCACACGTTTCACAATGAGTGGTGAGTACTGAAAAAAGAAGCAACTAATTTCAAATGAGATAAACAGCCGTTCGAAAATGGCATAGCCCTGCAATTACTGGTCCTTGAAATGAGTGGAATGATTGTAGAGTGCAGATATAATGATACAACTTGTCAAGCCAAATAATGGAGATTGTATTCTGGATAAGCCTAGAGCTACCTCTATTATTAAAATGGCTGTTTATGTGCGATGCAGTGATTTGAACTTCCGGTTAACGATGTGATTGTGGGACTAGCGTCAATTGATGTTTTTTTTAATCTTCCCACTGCTCACCAGTAGATTGGCTGTTCTGCTGCTGGGTTTTTTTCAAGCCATGAACAAAGTAAAACTTGGTCATCTTGTTCGCGCCCTGTTTGTTCAGTCTTTACCCTTTATGATTAATACCAACGGCATCACGAGCAGTGCTTAAATGGTATGACAATAGGTGAATGGAGAAAAAGACTAATGTGGAACATAATCATCTATATGGGACACTTGGGCAGAATGAACTGTTTTGCTATTGCATTTTATATTTTAAATCTTTGAATTTCTGTATCCCAGACGCAGTGGAAGCTCAGTTGTTGAGTATGTTCAAGACTGAGATTGCTACATTTCTGCATATTAAAAACATCCAGGGATTCAGAGGTAGTTCAGGGAAGTAATGCTGAAGTAAAAGATTTCATTAATGAGTGATTCTGGGCTCAAAACACAAAATGGCTTACTCCAGTGTCTTGTGTTCTTATGTAATTCTGCTCCACTTAATTGTCTTTGCCGGTATTTCTGACCTGTTTCGTAGACGGCCACTGTATTTTTCATTGTTGTTTCGTGAAATGGTTTGGGAGGGATGGTCCTATATTCATACCTAGGTGATGATGCATTGTATTGGGACACCAGTGCACAGTGCAATGTGGAAGAGTTTAGTTTGGTTCTCTGATAACAGAGATGTTTCTGATCCCATGTAAGTCATTGGGGGAAAGGCACCAAGATCAATAGCCACCTCACGTGGGAGAATGAAAGAGTTGACCCAATTATTGCTGTTCAGTTCCGAGCGTTTGTTGAGAAGCAGTAGCAGAGACCAAGAGCAGATTACTGACTGGACACAGTTGTTGCATGGCCCACAGAGAGCAGATGAAAGAGAAAATTAGATAGTATGTATCCTGAGCAGATGCTTTTATCGATGCTGCTTAGCACTTTAAAGAACTGGACTGGATTGGAGTTGATATTTATCAATTATGAATTAATCAATTATGAGTTATAAGTCATCAATTATGAAAAAATCAGGTTAAAAATATCTGGCCGTTACTTATTCATAATGTCAGTATTCTCCAATATTCAAGATTAACCATATCCTCATGTACTAACTGACCCTAAAAATGTTCCTTATTCCATTCATGTCCAATCAACCTGATGATAATTTGTGAGTTAGGAAGGGTGGTTTTGAAATTGCTTGGAGTGAGTGTGCGAATTCAAATTGTGGAAAACTGAATTGTAACTTAAATGAAACCAAGAACGGTGGGAAGTCCTACTTCAGAAGCTTTCAAGGTTTAAATCTCTATCGCAGTGGTAAAACAGCTTTACAATTTGTATAACTTTTCTTGTCGGGGTTAATACTGAGAAACAAAGCAAGTAAACTGTTCAAACACAATAGGGCGTACTCTGAAACCATTTAATTGTTACTCAAGGCATTGCAAGTATTTAATTATTTTATTCTATTCAAGCGTGGAAGATTTTAGCTTAAAACCATGTTTATTTCTGTGATTATTCACTAACTTTGTTTTTGTTTTGCCCCTTACAGTCTCGCTCAGTGGTTTCACAGTGCTCCATCTCGGACCTGTCCTCAGTGTAGAATAAAGGTACTATGACGAATCATGTTAATAAAACTCCTTGAAATTGCATATTTCACGCAGTGCCTGTCTGGTGTAAGAGCATGAAGCTATTTTGACCTTTTTCATAAAATGGTCCAGTTATGAAAATTAGAACAGAGATGCACTGATGTAAGTACTGGGTTTGTCCTAGAGTACCAGGGTTTTATGGGTTGATGAAAATCAACCAGAATTGTTTCTGATAGAAAGTACACATAAGTGTGGGGGAATTGGTGAGAAGAGGGTTTGCCTCATCTGAAAACGACCTCATCTCTCATCCAGCAGTTTTCCAATAAACTCACTCTGAGTTCTTTCTTGAAGAATAGGTAGTCAGGCAGAGTACCTGCAGGCTGTTAATACTCACATGAGAAGAGAGAAAATGAAATGCGGTACTATGACTGATGAAAATTTAAAATAAAAATACAATATTATTGATTCTAAGTAAGGATCTGTGAGGAGTGAAAAGCAATTTAATGGTTCTGATCAAAGGTATTTTGGTTGAGGAAATACAAGTGTCAGGCCTAAGGTGTTGGGCATAATTTCTTCACCTATTGAACTCCAGTTTCTGAATGTGCCCTGTACCAAAGGGCAGAGGATCGGTAATTGGCTATCTGTTTGCATTAGAATGTTGCATGGAGAAAATAGAGACTAAATTAGAAATAGTTGTTATTTTAAAAGTGCAAAGGAGACAAATGTAACAATGGATTCTGTTTCAAGAATGTGCAATTTTAGGCCCATTTCTTTTTAGCTTAATGGAAGTATGTTTTCAAATATCTTGACACCTATCTTGTGATTCAATTGATTTTGAAGTTTGATACTTTAAAATTATATTTTCAGTGTGACAAGAAGAATTAGAAAATCCAAAATTGTAGTGAAGATGAATTAAAAGCACTCCTCTGTCTCACATCTAAACCTGGGAATCCAGGCTAGAAGTCCTTTCTATGTTAGTTTTTTGATAAAACATGAGTATTGCTGGCAAGGCAATCATTTATTACATATCCCTAGTTGCGCTTCAGAAGGTGATGATGGGCTGCCACCATTTTAAGCCATATTATCCATGAGCATTAGATCCATACACTATGCTGTTAGGAAGGAAGTTCTAGGTTTTTGCCCTCCTATGGTGTAAAAACAGTGATTATAGTACAAGTCAGGATGGTGTGTGGCTTGGGTGGGAATTTGCATCATCTGCCCTGCTGGTGGGAGAAATCATGGGTTTGGAAGATGCTGGCAGGGGAGACCATAAGATCATAAGAAAGTGAATAGGAGTAGGCCATTCAGCCCTTTGAATCTGCTGTGTCATTCTGTAGGATCAACATTTCTCGCATCCAGTTCCATGTCCTTTCCCTGTTATCCTTGATTTCCTGACTGACCAAGAATCTATCTCTCTCAGCCTGTACACAAGGACTCTGTCCCAACATTTCTCCATGGCAAGGTCTTCCAAAAACACTCAATCTTTCAAAAGAATATATTCCTCCCCATCTCAGTCTTAACTTTGTCCCTTAATTCTGAGACCAGCTGCTTTGGTCCTTGACTGTCCCATGAGGGGAAACGTCATCTCAGCATTTACTGTGTCAAGCCCCTTAAGAACCCTCTATGATCATCTCTCATTCTTGTCAACTCTAGTAGAGTCCCAACCTGTTTGGTTTTTGGGAGACTTGGTAATTTGCTGTCGTTCTTCTTGTAAATGATGCCCATTGCTGAGACAGCAGTGGCGGAGGTGAATATTTAAAGTGGTAGATGCGATGTGGATCAAGTGGGTTACTTTCATCTGAGCTTCTTCAACATCGTTGGCACCACATTCATCCAGCCATGTGGAGATTATTTCCATCATTTCCTTGTAGATGGCAGCGAGACTGTAGTTTGTTAACAGTGAAGATACTTGCTGCAGAACTCCCATCCTTTGACCTGCTGTTGTAGCCACAATATTGACTTGATGAGTTTAGTTCAGGTTTTACTCAGTGGTAACTCCCCAGGATGTTGATAATGAGGGGAATCAGTGGTGATGCTGCTGCTGAATGTCAAGAGGAGATGCCTAGATTCTCTGTCATTGGAGATGGCCATTGGCAGGCAATTGTTTGTCTTAAATATTACCAGTTTCTGGTGGTTGTAAGGGTCTGACAGAAAAAGGAGTAGAAAGTCACATTACACATGTTGCAAACAAGTGTCTCACACTGACAGTTTGCAACCAATGTCACCAAATTGTCTTGCTGGTGAAGGATTTATTTTTCAGTGTTTGGGCTAAGGAGCATTGCTGAACGTGAGCCTAGGGAACTTTACTGTGCATTTTGCTCTGCCATACCTCGCCTTCCATTGTGGGTGGGATGGAACAGTTTGCCAATGCTGACTTAACTCACCATGTCCTATTTTGAATTTCTTAAATCTAATATTCTCGATCCAGTTTTTACTAATGGTTTATTCCAAGGTTGTAATCTGTTTCAGCGGAGATAGCCATTGCCAAGCATCTGTTTGTTGCAAATATTAATCGATTATAGATATTATCAGAAGTATCGAAGGATTTAGGAACATAAAATTTACATTACATTGCTGCATCTCTGTCTGAGACATCTCAGTGGTTTTTCAGGTTAAATTTATATGTTAATGTTTATCATGAAAATTGTCTGTGTAATTTGTCATGATGTCAGTCATTGCAATCTCAATGGTGGAGGCACAGCCCCCTTTTTAGGTTTGTAGTTTCTTCATTTAAGTCACAATATTCCTTAATAGATCTACAGTAGAATGTATTACAGAAATAGTCTGCACAATAATTGGATGTCTTCCAATCAATTTTATAGAGTACTAAAGAATTAATTTTCACTTGTGTCACAGTACAGACTCCTTTTCCATTATGCATAGAATACTTATCTTCCTATGCTGTATTTATCATGGATCATCATTTATTCTTAAATTAAAACTCACTACAGAGGAATATGCTGTGCTTGCTTTTGATAGGTCAGTACAAAACACATCATCAACAAGCTGTTCTTCAACATAGGTGAGAGCGAGCAGGTGTTAGATGCCGAAACTCTCCAGGTAAGGCTACTTTTCGTGCTTGCAGTTTTGGTAATCAGATCAAATTTTCAGGATAACTCATAGGGTGCTGATCTTGAGTATTTTGTTGTTTGGAACTGGAGACAATTCCAGGTATATTGTCTCTGGCAGTTCTCAAAAATGAATATAAAATAATTTAAAGTGTGATTTGTGGTCTGCATATTTAAACAGTGCTTTAACTGAGGCAACATGATGTGTTTCAGTTTTGGTTCAGCTCAGCCAGAATGAACTCAGTGGCTTAAAGCTAGTGATGGCTTAGGACTGAGAGAAACCCGAGGCGGTTACAAAATTTGGGTTACTTTGCTCTTCAAATCAATTCACTCGCACTTAGTGTTGGCTGGACCTTTCTAGACGTTCCTGAGACTGTGAGAATAATGAATGATTGCAAGCCAATAATCTAATCAAAGGAATAAACTGTAATCTTAGGAAACACATCAAGGATTTTATAATTGCCTTTATGAATCCTAGAATAACGCTATTTGTCTTCAATCCACTTTCAGTTAATTTTTCAATTCATTTTGCCATTGAATTGCCACGTTTGTGGTCATATGGTGCATACACAAAAGATCAGCAACCTAATGTTTCAGTTGGAGGTTTGTTGGATAATTACAGGGAGTGAGATGACAGTGTTTTTGCTATGTAGAGAGATGAAAAGGAATGTTGGACCTTTGTTTTTTAAAAAAAAAATACAGATTGTGGAATGCACATGACCATAAAATAGTGTGGATTGTGCAATACTGAAATATACCCAGGACATGATGCTCAGAAAACCAGACAGCATCCGAGGAGAGAAGCAGAGTTAATGTTTAAGACCAGTGACCTTTTGCCAATGGGTTACCTTCCAAGGTTATGGATTAGTTCTGCTGAATACTTGACATTGCGCAATGGGATGAGCTATTTGGGCTGAGAAAGTAATGTTTCAAATGTTGCACTTTACCAAACTGGTTTTCACACAATTACTACATTTCTGGCTAGAAATTGTTCCTATACTTCAATATGGTTGAAAACAAACCTCCCTATTCAGCGAGCAAACCTACATCCAGAACCTCAACCTGAGCTACAAATCTTCTCAAAACTCGTTAATGGTTTACTTTGTTTAATTGGAAGGTTTATTTGCTTAAGAAGTTAAATGATTTTAAAAATTGAATTAAGCAATAACCACATGATCATAATTTTAATAGATATTTATAGAATTCAAATGAAGCCATTTCAAATTGGACTGAATTCAAATCACTTGTACATTGTTGCAGCATCTTATCAGCACATACTGTTTTTCAATACACCGACTTTCATTTGTATTTTCATAATCAATATAAAAGGTGTTTACTGTTGTTTCTGTTCTGTGCTGTCTGACTCTGTCAGACTGACTTCTTTCTTTTGATGTGAATTTCCAGAATGAATTGGACAGGATCAAGTCTCAGCTGTTACAGAAAGGTCAGAACTTAATTCACATTTAAAAGATGTTGCTTAGTGGTACTATCAGAGTAAATTCAGTGTAAAAAAGTGTTTAAATTAGACTAGAGTAAGGTGTCTGCATTTTTAGTAAAAATGTGCTGTATCTGACATACCTGTTTTTATTTTCATTTTAAAACTATAGTTTCCAAACGTGTTAATCTGAAACAGTGTTCACTTGTATTAAAAGGGCAAAATGAACAAGAACTGGCAGATTTGTTACCTTACCTGTGTGAAGTTGACCAAAAACAATTGCTAAGCTGTGGTTTGTATACTTAAGGCAGTTTTGGAAAGTTTCTGTTCAGTGGCCAGTGTTCTCTTTCTAACTTCACTTTTGGCTCTTGCATATCAGTTAGTAATTGACAGGTCAGGTAAAACAGCCCTTAAACTGCTGCCAGTTACTGGCTGTGGAGGAATACTCTAAGCTTTCTGTAATTGTCTCATTCAATGAAATACCCTGATGCTGTACAGAGCATTCACTGTCAGTTCTAAAAGTCACAATCTGTGCAATCTAATTTGTTTTTTTTTCAATGACCCCTGTTTTTTTTCTATCTCCACTCCACATAGATTCCATTCCATGATGAATCTTCTGAAAAATTATCTCTAATTTCTTTGCTAAAATTAACTTTAGTTTTGTTTTGGCCCACTTGCACAGCTAATTAAGTAATTTTCTAGATTTGACTTTAACTTACCAGTCTTGAGTATTGCTGAAACAAGGCACATGTTATCAAACTCTTCATCCTGCACCCATTAGGATAATTCACAAGAACACCGATGTGAAGAGAGACAGCATTTTATACTATGTGTCAACAGTGCTGATTATTGACGAGAGAAATCACCAGCAATATGTTTTCCCAGCAGTACTCTAATTCTGCAATACTAAATGATTGTTTGCAATCTTATATCCGCATCCCATGAAACGCATTTCCTAGAAATTTTACATTTGATAGAAACATAGAAAATAGGAGCAGGAGTAGGCCATTTGGCCCTTCGAGCCTCCTCTACCATCCAATTTGATCATGCAGTGAGCATTCAGCTCAGTGTCCTGTTCCTGCTTTCTCCCCATATCTTTTCATCCCTTTAGCTCTAAGAATTATAACCATCTCCTCCTCGAAAATATTCAATGGTTTGGCCTCAACTGATTTCTGTGACAAAGAATTCCACAGGCTCACCACTCTCTAGCTGAAGAAATTTCTCCTCATCTAAGTCTTAAATGGCCCACCCTGAATCTTTAAAATGTGCCCCTGGTTGTGGACTATACCATCATAGGGACATCCTTTGTATAATTACCATGTCTAGACCGTTAGAATTTTATAGGTTTCTGTGACACCCCTTCACCCTCATTCTTCTAAATTCCAGTAAATGTAGTCCTAACCAATCCAATCACTCTTCATACATCAGTCCTTCCATTTCAGGAAACAGCACTCTCCATATACAGAACATTCCTCCTCAAAAAAGGAGACCAAAACTGCATATGCTACTCCAGGTGTGGTCTCCCCAAAGACCCATGCAATTGCAGTAAAGCACCCCTGTTCCCCTGTACTCCAATCCTCTTACTGAGTGGCAGTGTATTATTTACCACCCTCACTGCCTGCTGCACCTGCATGATTTCAGTTACTGGTGTTCCCAATATATCACCATTCAGATTATAATCTGCTTTCTTGTTTTGCCACTAAAGTGGATAACCTCACATTTAACAACGTTATATTTAATCTCCTATGCATTTACCCACACACTCAACCTGTCACAATGAAGCATCTCTGCATCCTCCTCACAGTTCACCCTCCCACCCAGCTTTGTGTCATCTGCAAATGTTTAAGAGCCCTCATTTTTCCAGTCTTGCAGCTGGTATTTCCTAATGATGAGATAATTCTCTTTACTTGTTTTTGCATAAATTCTGAAGTTTCAATACCCCTCCTGCCCCATCTGTCAAAATACTCTGGGATGTGATCCCACTACAGTTTGCTTGTGACTTCCTTTGACCTGTATTCTAGTATTTTAGTAAATAATATGAAAATTTATTGACCTTACTGATTGTTTCTGCTTTCTATGATATTTTGACACGCTGACTCTCTGAAAACTCTTCTGCAGCTTTTTCAACTTTAATTGCTATTTCAGTACCTTCACAATGTATTTGGTTGACTTTTCCATCAAATGTGTCAATTATGTTGTTCTGCCCACTTGTGTGTTTTGTACAGTGAATAGAATCCATTCGGATTGTGGAGAGATCGGTCATTCAGCTCAGCAGTTCATGTTCACGTTTCTGCTCCAAATGAGTCTCCTTCAATCTTTCTGTCTTCAACATCTGGGTTTATGATTCTCTGTTTCTTTCTTTCTCACATACTTCTCTAGCTTTTCATTAAATGCACTTATTCCATTCACTTCAGCCATTTCTTATGTTCGTGCTTGAGGTAAATTGCATAGGATGGACTATTCCTTCACTCGTAGGGTATTTGCTACCACAGAAGACTATGAAGGCCGACTGACTGAGTATATTCAAGAGAGAGATTGATAGGTTTATAGATATTAAAGGCTTCAAGAGATGTGGAGCGAAAGCAGGAATATGGCGTGATAGAGGATTTGCTATGGTCAAATTGAATGGCAGAGCAGGCTTAAAAGACCAAATGACCCACTGGTTTCTTTGTTTCTGTCATGGCTTCTACATTCTCACCACTGAAGATAAAGGAATTTCTTCTGAATTCCCTATTGGATTTTGTGACCATATTCTCTTGACTGCCTCATTTCAGGTCTTCCTCATGAGAAGGGATATTCCCTCTTTGTGTCCATTCTATCCAAACCTTTAATAATTTTAATTATCTCTGTTAGATCATCTGTCAACCTCCCTTTTTCTGGAGGGACCCAACCTGTCATTCCTTTCCTAAATGTATCCCCGGGTATTTCTGCAATCATCCTCTAAATCTTTTCTTCATCTTCACCAGTGCTGCTATATCTTTTTTCTAATAAGGCGATCAGAATTGGACAAAATGTTCTAAATGTAATCCAATCTCTCATCAAGATTTGATGTAGATTTAGCATAATCTCCCTCCTTTTCAATTCTTTCCCTCTATACATCAAGTTTAGTGTGTCTTGAACTTATTAATGTCATGTTACTTTGTGATTGATAGTTGTGGATTTCACCAGTTTCCTCATTCCCCCTCCCCCACCACCTTATCCCAGTTCCAACCTTTCAACTCGCCACCGCCCTCATGACCTGTTCTACTGTGTCCATCTTCCTTCCCATCTATCTGCTCCACCCTCCTCTCCGGCCTATCACCATTATCCCCACCTCTATCTGCCTATCACACTCTCAACTACTTTCCCCCCAGCCCCAGCCCCTTCCCATTTATCTCACCACCCCCTTCACTCACAGCCTCATTCCTGATGAAGGGCTTTTGCTCGAAATATCAATTCTCCTGCTCCTCAGATGCTGCCTGACCTGCTGTGCTTTTCCAACACCATACTCTCAACTTTAAACTCCAATATCTGCAATCCTCACTTTGTGATTGGTCTACTGGTACTCTGAGATCCCTTTTTGTTCCTCTACCCAACCGAATGTCTATAGTCTAACTCTCACTTTTCCAGTAATAAGCTATTCTTCTTCCAAGCTGTTTTTGCAACACTTTCTCCAAATCTAATTGGCTTCCTAGTTTGATGTTATCTACCCAAGAGCATCATTAATAAGTTAGAAATTGTCAGAGGTCCAAGACTGATTCATTCTTGAAACCATTTCAGAGGGCAATTGAGACTCGCAACTAACGAGTCACTTAAATTGCATTGACAGCAAGTTTAGTAGAGCAAGATCCCGTAGACTATAAAATGAGTCAATGCACATATTAATTTGCTATTTTAGTGAATAAACGTGGTTGAGGTATAATACTTTTCAGGACATGCCATAGTAAAATTTTCAGCTCTTTGAGTAATGCCACAGAACCTTTATATTCATTTGAACAAACTGATGGGACCTAATCCAAAAGGTGGCATGACTAGCAATTCAGTACTTCCTCAGTATGGCGTTCAAATGACAGATTATGCATTTTAGTTTCAGAGTGGATCATAAACCCATGGTGTCTTGATTTGTATATCGCAGTATCAGCAACTGAACAAAGCAACCATCTATTTGTGAAGGGAATGTGTTGACTGTACAAGGAAGGTTGGGGATGGCGGTTTGCTCATAGATTGATGATTTGGTTTCAGAGAAAGAGAAGATAGACCGGCAATCAATCATTGATAAACTGAGGGGCACACTGGATGAGCGCAACGCAAGAGTGGAATCTTTGAGCAAGGAACTGAATGAAACAGAAATGCTGTGCTCGACTCTCAAGGTAATTTGTACATCTCCTTGGCTTTCCAATAGGATTGGAGGTTGCATGCTTGCATTTGTTGACTTTGCCTTTACTTTGCTCCTGGGTTTTATTTTCACAGAAGCAGGTGCGATATCTGGAACAGCAGCAAGATGATTCCAAATCTTCAAAAGAGGAGGCACGCAGGCTGCGACAGAAATTGCAAACATTGGAAAAGTATGGTGAAATCTGCTTTTTGATATTATGCAGTATACAGCACACACAGGGACCAGGACAAGCTGATAAATCAAAACACACAGTGCTTGCTGCTTTCTCATGTTTAATTGTGACATCATTCCCAATAAGTGAGCAAAGTATCCATCCATAATTGGTTATGACTGCATTAACCTAAGTCTAATTAATGGCAGTAGTGTAACCATCTTTGTCTAGAGTTCTTCAAGCTGTGCCTGTCAGTGTACCCTCCCCCCCCGCCCCCGACACACACACACACACAAAACAGCATTTGAGTGCTGACTTGAATCATAATGTTATCCAACAGTCTGTTGTAAGTTTGTGTCAGAAAGTCTTCCATTTACTGAGGTGCACATTGGTGATTGGGGGTTGTATTGAAGATGTCATTTAGGAGTATTCTGGTTTGAGGGGTTCTGGTTGTTGCAAATATGCCATAAACAGCCTTGTGAATTTCTTTGTTAATTACATAGAATGTGCAACAGCATGCAGCAGTAGCCATCAGAATAACAAGTTGCAGTTACCTTACATCTTTAATGTTGTTCCTTAGGCCAAAGTGT
This sequence comes from Chiloscyllium plagiosum, assembly GCF_037043375.1. NCBI lineage: Eukaryota > Metazoa > Chordata > Chondrichthyes > Orectolobiformes > Hemiscylliidae > Chiloscyllium > Chiloscyllium plagiosum. The sequence goes on along the minus strand of NW_028270152.1, from coordinate 17,262,634 downwards.
ATCACCAGAAGGGCATCAGACAAGGCTTGACTTTGAACCACATCTACAGGAGATGAGCAGGTTTTAAGGAGCATCTTATTCTTCTCCATCTCTTAACTATAAGAATGGAATTCCAGAGCACAGAGCTTTAGGCTGAAGGGATAACTATATATGGTGAAGGGAAGTTGTTGTCACAGTGGTCTTGCCAATAGACTAACAATCCAGAGTCCCAGGACCAAATTCTGGCAACAGGGGTTCAAATCTGGAATCATGTAACCATTGTAAAAAGAAAACCCCAGCTGGATCATTAATATCCTTCAGAGAAGGGATTCTGCCACCCTTACCTGGTCTGGACTATAGCAGCAGGTGGTCTCCGGGCATTTAGGGATGAGCAATAAATGCTGGCCTCGCCAATATGCCCACATTCTCTCATAATGTTATTTCCCTCAAACTGCTCCAAGGTCAAAAAGCCCAGCTTATCCAGTCCCTCGTCATAACAGACTTTTCATCCCAGGCATGATTCAGAGATGCTGGTGTTGGACTGGGGTGTACAAAGTTAAAAATCACACAACACCAGGTTATAGTCCAACAGGTTTAATTGGAAGCACACTAGCTTTCGGAGCGACGCTCCTTCATCAGGTGATTGTGGAGGGCTCGATCGTAACACAGAATTTATAGCAAAAATTTGCAGTGTGATGTAACTGAAATTATACATTGAAGAATTGATTGTCTGTTAAGCCTTTCATCTGTTAGAATACAGTGATAGTTTCACTTCTTTCATGTGTAAATCACAAAACCCTTTTTTTTAAAGTTGCATTCTCAGGTTAGCTGTTAACAATGGTGATAGCTAGACAATATGTTGAAGGTGTTAGCCCCCTGTGTTCTCTGTCTATGACCTGATGTTTAGATTGATTCCAATCTAAAAAGTGAGATAACAGAGTTTTACATAAATTCATGCAGTTTTTAAGCTCCGAGTTTTACATGAATGTACCACGAGGCAGGATACGGAGGAACACAAATCTCGAAGGTTGTAGGGCTGGAGAAGATTACAGAAATGGGGAGAGGCATCAGCAATGAGGATAGCAAACAAAATTGAACACGGGAGTCAACTCGAGCCACAAGCACAGGAGTGAGTGGGACTTAGTGTGAATTAGGCAATGGGCATCATGGTTTTGAATGATCAAGTTACAAGCATGCAGCAATTCTTAAATGGTATAACTACTTTACAGAAATTGTTGAAGTGAAATGGTCAGTAGATTAAACAAAAATTAAGTGTAGCTTAAACTTTTCCTTCTAGTTCTGTCCTCTCTCTTTCCAAGCTGTGCTGAGCACTCTGTGCCATCCTCAGACTATCGTACTACTTGGTTGAAGTCCCAGTGATTTAATGGGAATCATAAGGTGAAGCGGGACGAGAAGAGGCTATTTGACCCACCACACCTATGCCAAGATCCAGAATCATTGTTTCAAAGAAGATATAATTGGGATTTTGGGAGGTCTAATAAGGAAAGGATATACACAATGAATGCTGAATTCCTGGGGAGTACTGAGGAACAAAGGGACCAGTCCATAGATTCCTGAAGGCGTCAGCTTGGTTAGACAGGATGGTGAAGGCCACATGTGGGATGTTTGCCTTCAATAGCTGGACCATAGACTATAAGAGCAAGCAAAGTTGTCTTATAATTTTATAGACCATTGGTTAGGTCACAGATCAAAAACTGTTGCTGTTTTTGTCGCTACACTATCGGAGGGACATGATTGCAGTAGACAGAGTACAGAGGAGATACACCAGGATATTACCTGGAATGAAAAGTCTGTTATGACGAGAGGCTGGATAAGCTGGGTTTGTTTACCTTGGAGAAAGTGAGGACTGCAGATACTGGAGCTCAGAGCTGAAAAATGTGTTGCTGGAAAAGCGCAGCAGGTCAGGCAGCATCAACTGAAGATGGGACTCCTTCAGGACTCCTTAAGAAGGGTTTATGCCCAAAACATCGATTCTCCTGCTCCTTTGATGCTGCCAGACCTGCTGCGCTTGTTTACCTTGGAGCAGAGAAGGGTGGGATCTGATTGAGGTATATAACATATGAGAGGCATTGACAGATTGTGAGAATCTCATCCCCATAGCAGCTGTATCCAAGATCAGAGGGCATAAGTTTAAGGTGAGAAGTAAATGGTTTAGAGGAGATCTGAGGAAATTCTTTTTTCACCCAGAGGGTGCCTGAAATATAGAACACTCTCCCCGCGAGAGTGGAGGCAAGTGCTCTCACAATATTTAAGAAGCATCTGAATGAATACTTACTGAGCCATGGCATTGTAGGCTATGGGCCAAGTGCAGGTAAATGGGATTAATGTTGTTTGGTGTTTGTTTGTCAGTATAGATATGGTGAACTCAGGGGGCTGAGAAATAAATGGGAGAGGGGTGGCGTTGGGGGAAAGGTAGCTAGGAATGCAGTAGGTAGATGAAGGTGGGTGGGAGTTTGGTGATAGGTATGAGCAGATAAGTGGGCAGGAAGATGGACACATAAGACAATTCAAGAGGGCGGTACTGGGTTGGAGGGTTGGATCTGGGATAAGGTGGGGGGAGAGGGGAGGTGAGTAAACTGGTGAAATTGACATTGATTCCATGTGGTTGGAGGATCCCAAGGCGGAAGATGAGGCATTCTTCCTCCAGGCAGCGGGTGGCTAGGATTTGGCAGTGGAGGAGGCCCAGGACTTGCATGTCTTTGGCAGAGGGGGAGGGGAGTTGAAGTGTTTGGCCACAGGGCAGTGTTGTTTAGTGCGTGCGTCCCGGAGATGTTCTCTGAAACGTTCCGCAAGTTGGTGTCCTGTCTCCCCAATGTAGAGAAGACCACACCAAGAGCAACGGACACAGTAGATGAAGTGTTTGGATGTGCAGGAAAATCTCTGCCAGATGTAGAATGATCCTTTGGGGCCTTGGACAGAGGTGAGAGGGGAGGTGTGAGTGCAGGTTTTGCACCTCTTGCGGTGGCAAGGAAAGTTGCTGGGAGTGGACGGTGGGTTGGTGGGGGTCATGGAAGTAACAGGGGACTCTCAGAGAGAATGGCCTCTGTGGAATGCTGAAAGGGGTGAGGAAGGAAATATATCTCTGGCGGTGGGATCTTACTGTCAGTGGCAGAAATGGCGGAGGATGATGCGTTGTATCCAGAGATTGGTGGGGTGGAAGGTGAGGACCAGAGGGGTTCTATCCTTGTTGCAGTTGGTGGGGTGGGATTCAAGGGGAGAGGTGCGGGAAGTGAAGGAGATGCGCCGGAGTGCATCGTTAATCACGTGGGAGGGGAAACTGTGGTCCTTGAAGTAGGAGGCCGTCTGGGATGTTCTGGAGTGGAATTGATTCTCCTGGGAGCAAATGCAGCAGAGACAGAGGAATTGGGAGTAAGGGATAATGTTTTTATAGGAGAAGAGATGGAAGGAAATGTAGTCCAGGTAGCTGTGGGAGTTGTGGGTTTGACGTAGATGTCCCATGTTGAGTCATTTGCCAGAAATGGAGATGGGGAGGTCCAGGAAGTGGAGGGAGGTGCCTGAGATGGTCTAGGTGAAATTGAAGTCAGGATGGAAGGTGTTCGTGAAGTTGATGAGTTGTTCAACCTCCTTGTGGGAGCATGAGGTGACACCAATGCAGTCATCGCTGTAGCAGAGGAAGGGTGGGGAACGGTGCCGGTGCATCTGCAGAAGATGGACTGTTCCATGAACCCGATGAAGAGGCAGGCAAAGCTGGGGCCCAAGTGGTACCTTGTAAATTAAGAGCTTAGGAGAAAGTCTCAGAGGCATTCTGCGCCTTCGTGCAAAAATAATTATCTTGCGAAACAGAATTTCTACAAATATATAATCATAGACAAAGGAAAGGTGCAGAAAGTGTCTTGATTCTCAAAGGTTGCTAATGGATAGATTTCTTCCTCCCAGTTAGAACAATTTTTTTTTGTTTGTTTCTCATCAATATTTTGTCCTCCAAACTACCCTGAGGTGTTAAGTCTTTGCTAAGTGTCCATTCTATCTTCAGTTGCCTGGTGTCTTTTGTATGATTCTTGACAGTGAGTGCTGGCATCTTACTTGGTATTCACACTTAACACCTGAATGATGTATTTACTACTTGCAATAAGGATTGTTTGATTAAAATCAAGAGGAGCTACCTCAATCACTTACATAAGCAAGATTAGAATGGTGCTGGAAATGCACGGCTGGTCAGACAGCATCCAAGGAACAGGAAAATCGACGTTTCGGGCAACAGCCCTTCATCACCCTTCCTGATGAAGGGCTCCTGCCTGAAATGTCGATTTTCCTGTTCCTTGGATGCTGTCTGACCAGCTGTGCATTTCCAGCACCATTCTAATCTTGACTCTAATCTCCAGCATCCGCAGTCCTCACTTTCACCAATATATAAGCAGGGATGTCATTTGTCTAATGCCCACTATTCTAGACCTGTTGACAGCAGTTGTAACTCTGATTAACATGAGTTCAGCTAATGCAGTGTCAACCACAGTTCAGACTTAGTAACTTTCTACTCTGTATGGCTCTATTACTCATCTGACAATTTCAGGGGAATTGTGTACTCTCCATTTCTGTTTGTACTATAGATACTGCTGCACAAACTTTGAAATCTTAACCCATCTAGTGTTTTGTTCTTGTTTCCAGTATTCAGGTGCTGCTTCAAAGCCAGAGGCCAGAAGTTGAGGAAATGATCCGGGAAATAGGAATAGGACAGTCCGCAGTGGAGCAGCTGTCCATTTATTGTGTATCCTTAAAAAAGTGAGTGCAACTGTTCTATGTTAAATAATACAAGTATTTGAATCCAGCAGTCCAATGGGAAGCAAATGTCATACCCTGCACAAGCACTGAAGCATCTTCTGATTGAGCAAATTCAATGTAATTTCGAGTGAGTGGGATAAAGGAGTCTTTCTTGAGATGGCAGACTGTGACTAGTGGAAATCTGCAGCGGTCGGTATTGGGATCACAACTGTTCAAGTTGTACATTAATGATCTGGACAAAGGAATTAAGGGAATTATTGTTAAGTGTGCAGATGACACAGATAGGTGGAGGGATAGACAGTGTTGAGTAAGCAAGGAGGCAGCAGAGCACTTGGACAGTCTAGGAGAATGGGCAAACAAGTTGCTGATGGAATATAATATGGGAACGTGAGATCACGCATTTTGGTAGGAAGAAAAAAACAAACATTATTTTCTAAATGGGGAAAGGCTTCAAAAGTCTAAAGTACAAAGAGACTTGGGAGTCCTCATTCAGGATTCCCTTAGGAAGGCAAATACAATGTTAGCATTTATTTCAAGAAGTCAAGAATATAAGAGCGGAGGTCTACTGCTGAGGCTGTATAAGGCTGTAGTCAGACCACATTTGGAATATTGTGAGCAGTTTTGGACCCTGTATCTATGGAAGGTTATGCTGGCATTGAGTAAGGTCCAGTGGAGGTTCATAGATTGACCCTGTAGGTGAAGGGCTTGTCATATGAGGAGCAATAGAAGAATAAGACCATAAGACATAGGAGCGGAAGTAAGGCCATTCAGCCCATTGAGTCCACTCCGCCACTCAATCATGGCTGATGGGCATTTTAACTCCACTTAGCCGCATTCTCCCCGTAGCCCTTAATTCCTTGTGACATCAAGAATTTATCAATTTCTGCCTTGAAGACATTTAGCGTCCCAGCCTCCACTGCACCCTGTGGCAATGAATTCCACAGGCCCACCACTCTCTGGCTGAAGAAATGTCTCCGCATTTCTGTTCTGAATTTACCCCCTCTAATTCTAAGGCTGTGTCCACGGGTCCTAGTCACGGTGAGGCTTTACGAATTTTCTCACTGTTTATAAAGTAGTCCACACTTGTATTCTTTTTTCCAAAGTGCAAGACCTCGCATTTGCTCACATTGAATTCCAACAGCCATTTCCTGGACCACTCTCCCAAACTGTCTAGATCCTTCTGCAGCCTCCCCACTGCCTGTCCACCTAACTTTGTATCATCGGCAAACTTTGCTACAATGCCCCCAGTCCCTTCATCCAGATCATTAATATATAATGTGAACAACTGCGGCCCCAACACTGAACCCTGCGGGACACCGCTTGTCACCGGCTGCCATTCCGAAAAAGAACCTTTTATCCTAACTCTCTGCCTTCTGTCAGACAGTCAATCCTCAATCCATACCAGTAGCTCACCTCGAACACCATGGGCCCTCACCTTGCTCAGCAGCCTCCCGTGTTGCACCTTATCAAAGGCCTTTTGGAAGTCTAGATAGACCACATCCACTGGGTTTCCCTGGTCTAACCTACTTGTCACCTCTTCAAAGAATTCCAACAGGTTTGTCAGGCACGACCTCCCCTTACTAAATCCATGTTGACTTGTTCTAATCCGACCCTGCTCTTCCAAGAATTTAGAAACCTCATCCTTAATGATGGATTCTAGAATTTTACCAACAACCGAGGTTAGGCTAATTGGCCTATCATTTTCCATCTTTTGCCTTGATCCTTTCTTGAACAAGAGGGTTACAACAGCGATCTTCCAATCATTTGGGACTTTCCCGGACTCCAGTGACTTTTGAAAGATCTCAACCAACGCCTCCACTATTTCCTCAGCCACCTCCCTCCGAACTCTAGGATGTAGCCCATCGGGGCAAGGAGATTTATCAATTTTAAGACCTTTTAGCTTTTCTAGCACTTTCTCTTTTGTAATGGCAACCATACTCAACTCAGCCCCCTGACTCCCTTTAATTGTTGGGATATTACTCATGTCTTCCACTGTGAAGACTGATGCAAAGTACTTATTAAGTTCTCCTGCTATTTCCTTATCTCCCATCACTAGGCTTCCAGCATCAGTTTGAAGTGGCCCAATGTCTACTCTTGCCGGTCGTTTGTTTCTTATGTATTGAAAGAAACTTTTACTATCATTTCTAATATTACTGGCTAGCCTACCTTCATATTTGATCCTCTCCTTCCTTATTTCTCTCTTTGTTATCCTCTGTTTGTTTTTGTAGCCTTCCCAATCTTCTGATTTCCCAGTGCTCTTGGCCACTTTATAGGATCTCTTTTTCTTTGATAGATTTCCTGACTTCCTTTGTCAGCCATGGCTGTCTAATCCCTCCCCAGATAATCTTTCTCTTCTTGGGGATGAACCTCTGTACAGTGTCCTCAATTTTACCCACAAACTCCTGCCATTTTTGCTCTACTGTCTTCCCTGCTAGGCTCTGCTTCCAGTCTATTTTCGTCAGTTCCTCTCTCCTGCCCTCATAATTACCTTTATTTAACTGTAACACCATTACATCCGATTTTGCCTTCTCTCTTTCAAACTGCAGACTGAACTCTACCATATTATGATCGCTGCTTCCTAAGTGTTCCCTTACTTTAAGATTTTTTATAAAGTCTGGTTCATTACATAGCACTAGGTCCAGAATAGCCTGCTCCCTTGTGGGCTCCATGACAAGCTGTTCCAAAAAGCCATCCTGTAAGCATTCCATGAATTCCCTTTCTTTGGATCCACTGGCAACATTATTTACCCAGTCCACCTGCATATTGAAGTCTCCCATGATCACCATGACCTTGCCTTTCTGACATGCCTTCTCTATTTCCCGGTACATGTTGCGCCCCTGGTCCTGGCCACTGTTAGGAGGTCTGTACATAACTCCCACTATGGTTTTTTTGCCTTTGTGGTTCCTCAATTCCACCCACACAGACTCCACATCATCCGACGCTATGTCATTCAGTGCCATAGATTTAATTTTGTTCTTAACTAACAAGGCAACCCCGCCCCCTCTGCCCACCTCCCTGTCTTTTCGATAAGTTGAAAACCCTTGGATGTTTAACTGCCAGTCCTGACCCCCCTGTAACCACGTCTCTGTGATGCCGACCACATCATAATCATTCACGATGATTTGTGCCATTAGTTCGTCTGCTTTGTTACGAATGCTACGAGTATTCAGGTAAAGTGCCTTAATGTTAACTTTCTTATCATTAGAGATATTGGAAGTTATTAGATGTCCTAAGTTATCCTTCCTTTTTGCTGCATTCCCAGTCTGTCTCAAGTTTAAATCTGCCTGCACTATGCTATCCTGCCGCTTATAGAACATAGAACATAGAAGAATACAGCGCAGTACAGGCCCTTTGGCCCTCGATGTTGCGCCGATCCAAGCCCACCTAACCTATACTAACCCACTATCCTCCATATACCTATCCAATGCCCGCTTAAATGCCCATAAAGAGGGAGAGTCCACCACTGCAACTGGCAGGGCATTCCATGAACTTACGACTCGCTGAGTGAAGAACCTACCCCTAACTTCAGTCCTATATCTACCCCCCCTTAATTTAAAGCTATGCCCCCTTGTAATACCCGACTCCATACGCGGGAAAAGGTTCACACTGTCAACCCTATCTAACCCCCTAATCATCTTGTACACCTCAATCAAGTCACCCCTAAACCTTCTTTTCTCTAATGAAAACAGCCCCAAGTGTCTCAGCCTTTCCTCATACGATCTTCCTTCCATACCAGGCAACATCCTGGTAAACCTCCTCTGCACCCGTTCCAGTGCCTCCACATCCTTCCTATAGTATGGCGACCAAAACTGCACACAATATTCCAGATGCGGCCGCACCAGAGTCTTATACAACTGCATCATGACCTCAGGACTCCGGAACTCAATTCCTCTACCAATAAAAGCCAGTACGCCATATGCCTTCCTCACCGCACTATTTACCTGGGTGGCAACTTTCAGAGATCTGTGTACATGGACACCAAGATCCCTCTGCTCATCCACACTACCAAGTATCCGACCATTAGCCCAGTACCCCATCTTTTTGTTATTCTTCCCAAAGTGAATCACCTCACACTTAGCTACATTGAATTCCATTTGCCACCTTTCTGCCCAGCTCTGCAGCTTCTCTATATCCTGCTGTAACCTGCCACATCCTTCCTCACTGTCAACAACTCCTCCGACTTTCGTATCATCCGCAAACTTGCTCACCCAACCTTCTAACCCCTCTTCCAGGTCATTTATAAAAATGACAAACAGCAATGGTCCCAAAACAGATCCTTGCGGAACACCGCTAGTGACGGCACTCCATGAAGAAACTTTGCCATCAACTACTACCCTCTGTCTTCTTCCATCCAGCCAATTCCTAATCCAAACGTCCAACTCACCCTCAATGCCATATCTCCGTATTTTCTGCAGTAGCCTACCATGGGGAACCTTATCAAACGCCTTACTAAAATCCATATATACCACATCTACCGCTTTCCCCTCATCAACCTCCTTCGTCACCTTTTCAAAGAATTCAATAGGGTTTGTGAGGCACGACCTGCCCTTCACAAAACCATGCTGACTATCCTTGATCACATTATTCCTATCCAGATGTGCATAAATCCTATCCCTTACAATTCTCTCTAAGACTTTGCCCACAACAGAAGTGAGACTCACCGGCCTATAGTTACTAGGGTTATCCCTACTCCCCTTTTTGAACAAGGGAACCACATTTGCTATCCTCCAGTCTTCTGGCACTACTCCTGTAGACAAAGAGGACATAAAAATCAAGGCCAATGGCTCTGCAATCTCCTCCCTTGCTTCCCAGAGAATCCTAGGATAAATGCCATCAGGCCCAGGGGACTTATCTATTTTCACCTTTTCCAGGATTTCCAACACCTCTTCTCTACATACCTCAAAGCCATCCATTCTACTTATTTGTGACTCAGTATTCACATCGACGACAATGCCCTGTTCCTGAGTAAATACTGAAGAAAAGTATTCATTCAGTGTCTCCCCAATCTCTTCCGCCTCCACACACAACTTCCCACTACTATCCTTGACTGGACCTATTCCTACCCTAGTCATTCTTTTATTCCTAACATACCTATAGAAAGCCTTAGGGTTTTCCCTAATCCTACCGACTAAGGACCTTTCATGTCCCCTCCTTGCTGCTTTTAGCTCTCTCTTCAGGTCCTTCCTGGCTACCCTATAACTCTCAATCGCCCCAATTGAACCTTCACGTCTCATCTTGAGATAGGCCGCCCTCTTCCATTTAACAAGGGATTCCAATTCCTTATTAAACCACGGCTCCCTCGCACAACCCTTTCCTCCCTGCCTGACAGGTACATAATTATCATGGACACTCAATAGTTGCTCCTTGAACAAGCTCCACATATCATTTACACTCTTGCCTTGGAGTCTACTTTTCCAAGCCACACATCCTAAGTCATGCCTCACCGCATCATAATTTCCCTGACCCCAGCTATAACTCTTACCCTGTCGTACACACTTATCCCTCTCCATCACGAGAGTAAAAATCACCGAATTATGGTCACTATCCCCAAAGTGCTCACCTACCTCTAATTCTAACACCTGGCCTGGTTCGTTACCCAGAATCAAATCCAGTATGGCCTCACCTCTTGTTGGCCTGTCTACATATTGTGTCAAGAAACTCTCCTGCACACATTGAACAAACACTGACCCATCTAACGAACTTGAGCTATAGCTTTCCCAATCAATATCAGGAAAGTTAAAGTCCCCCATAACAACCACCCTATTACTGTCACTCATCTCCTGAATCACCTTCCCTATCCTTTCTTCAATGATTCTAGGACTATTAGGAGGCCTGTAAAAGACTCCTAACAGGGTGACCTCACCTTTCCTATTCCTAACCTCAGCCCAAACTACCTCAGATGGCAAGTCCTCATCCATCGTCCTTTCCACCACTGTAATACTATCTTTGACAAGCAATGCCACACCTCCCCCTCTTTTACCCCCACCTCTGACCCTACTAAAACATTTAAATCCTGGAACCTGCAACAGCCAATCTTGTCCCTGTTCTAGCCATGTCTCCGTAATAGCCACAACATCGAAGTCCCAGGTACCAACCCACGCTGCAAGTTCACCTACCTTATTTCGTATACTTCTTGCATTGAAGTATACACACTTCAAGCCACTTTCCTGTTTACAGGCACCCTCCTTTGAAATTGATGCCATGTTCCTAACCTCCCTACACTCCAGGCCCTGCACCCTGAAGCTACAATCTGGGTTCCCATGCCCCTGCAGAGTTAGTTTAAACCCCCCCCAAGAGCACTAGCAAACCTCCTGCCAAGGATACTGGTGCCCCTCAGGTTCAGGTGTAGACCATCCTGTTTATAGAGGTCCCACCGTCCCCAGAAAGAACCCCAGTTATCCAAAAACCGGAATCCCTCCCTCCTGCACCATCCCTGTAGCCACGCATTTAAGTGTTCTCTTTCCCTATTCCTCGAATCTCTATCACGTGGCATGGGTAACAAACCAGAGACAACAACTCTGTTCGTTCTAACTCTGAGCTTCCAACCTAGCTCCCTGAAAGCCTGTCTAACATCCTCGGCACTCCTCCTACCTATGTCGTTGGTGCCAATATGGACCACGACTTCGGGCTGCTCCCCCTCCCCCTCCAGGACCCGGAAAACATGATCAGAGACATCACGTACCCTTGCACCTGGGAGGCAACATACCAAACGTGAGTCTCTCTCGTTCCCACAAAACCGCCTATCTGTGCCCCGAACTATCGAGTCCCCAATTACTACTGCTCTGCTCTTCTTCACCCTTCCCTTCTGAGTAATGGGGACAGGCTCCGTGCCAGAGACCTGAGCCCCGTTACTTACCCCTGGTAAGTCATCCCCCCCACAAGTATCCAAAACGGTATACTTGTTCTTGAGGGGAACGGCCGCAGGGGGTCCCTGCACTGGCTGCTTCCTCCCAGTCCCCCTCACTGTCACCCATCTATCTGCCATCTTTGGAGTTACTACTTCCCTATAACTCTGATCTATGACCCCCTCTGCCTCCCGAATGATCCGAAGTTCATCCAACTCCAGCTCCAGTTCCCTAACACGGTCTTGGAGGAGCTGGAGATGGGTGCACTTCCTGTAAGTGTAATCGGCAGGGACGTCGATGGCATCCCTCACCTCATACATGTTGCAGGAGGAACATTGCACTGCCTTCACTGCCATCCCTCTAAAGCTAACTTTTATTTTAAAAAAAACTGGGTCTAAAGAATACAACAAGCAAAATTCAGCACTTACCTACTTACCACAACAGGTGTTATTATTAGGTTAGAGGAGGAGGGCGGGTGGGAGGCACTACCTGTGTAGTGCCTCGGGTTCCTCTCCTTCGCGCTTTTAAAGGGGGAAAAAACCTACCCAGGTAAGCTTACACTAACTGCTTCCGGGTCTCGGCTGCCCCTCTGGTCGTCGTCACTTCCCCCTGGTGCTCCCGCTCTTTCTGTGAAGAGAGAGTGAAAGAGAAAAAAAAACACCGCTGCTCGCTACCGGTAAGTACTTTTAAAACCAAACGGTCTTACCTTCGCTGCTGCTCGCACTGGAAATGACCGACGGCTTCGAAGGGTGAGTATAAATACTCACCGCTTTCCTTCCCGGCTGCCCCTCTGGTCGTCGTCACTTCCCCCTGGTGCTCCCGCTCTTTCTGTGAAGAGAGAGTGAATGAGAAAAAAAAACACCGCTGCTCGCTACCGGTAAGTACTTTTAAAACCAAACGGTCTTACCTTCGCTGCTGCTCGCACTGGAAATCTTTCCATTTAACTCCATACTCCCTGTTGCTTTCACTTTCCCATCCCCCAACTCAGAAGTTTAAAGTCCTACTGACTACCCTATTTATCCTCTTCGCTAGAACATTGGCACCTGATCGGTTCAGGTGGAGACTGTCCCAACGGTACAGATCCCCCCGGTTCCAAAACTGATGCCAATGCCCCATGAAGTGGAATCCCTCTTTCCCACACCAATCCCTTAGCCGCGTGTTTACTTCCCTAATTTTCTTATCCCTATTCCAATTGCCACGTGGCTCGGGCAGTAATCCAGAGATTATGATCCTTGAGGACCTGTACTTCAATTTCCTTCCTAGTGCTCGAATATAGAGTGGGAAAGATGTTTCCACTAGTAAGAGAGACAAGGATTCAAAGGGACAACCCTTTAGAACAGGGATGAGGAATTTCTTCAACAAAAAGGTGGTGAATCTGGAACTTATTGCCTCAGTGGGCTGTGGAGACCAAGTCACTAAGTATATTTAAGACAGACATAGGCAGGAGAATGAGTTGAAAGACACATCAGCCATGATTGAATGGCAGTGCAGACTCAGCCTTATTCTTTTCCTAGGTCTTATGGCTTATATCTCAGGTTTGTGGAGCAAGAGAAAGTTACAGAGATAGGGACGGAATGAGGTCATGAAGGAATTTGAAGTTTTAAATGTGTAATCTTGCTTGCCCAAATGTTGGTGTAGATCAGCGAGCACAGGGCTAATGGGAAAGTGGGATTTCTTGTTTGTTAAGACATGAACAGCAAGTTTTTTGGAGAGCCTCAATATGGGAGACCAGAGATGACTGCATTGGAATGGTGAAGTCTAGAGATAATAAAGGAATGAGTGAAGGTTCCAGCAGCAGACAACCAAAGACAGGCAATATTAGATGATGATAATGACATGGAAGTAGTGTTGCTATTGGCATGTATGTGTGGTAAACGGGTAATTTTGGAGTCAGATACAACACCAAGGTTGCAAAGACCATGTATGTCTCAATCCCGAGGTGAGGGATAGATTCAGTAGCTACGGACCAGATTTTGAAGTAGGGCCTTAGTTTTCTTAATATTTAATTTGAAAAAACAAAACAATTGAATTATTCACACTTATGGCAAATGCTGCTGAAGTACTGGAGTAGCTTGTAACCTTGTTGGTCTAGTTGTCTGTGACTCCTTGTGCTTTCGGTTAAATTGCTACAAGAATCCATTTGAGAATAAAAGGTAAGGATGTAATCTGCCTGGAAATGCAGGGTCATGTATCTAAACAACACTCAGTAGAGGCAGCGAGACTTGCAACTGAAGACAAGAACCGGTGCTTGACCTCTGTAACATAAATCTTCCTTGCAGCCTTTTACATGCCTCCTGCTCTCTAACGCCTGCTGATCTGCAGCTGCAGAATTATCACAAACCCTGTGCATTGCTACGATGTGTAACCCAGATAATTCAACTTGCTTAAACATGATGAACATCACAGTTAAGCTAAACCCTGTTCCCAAAAGAACACCTTTCATTGGTATTCACTGGTTAGTAATCTAGAACACACACCTAATTTAATTTTTCTCTCCCCATTTTCCAGCTGAGGGAAGTGTGGCCAATTATAACACCTCCACTGCTGTGGCTAAAAAAAAGGTCAACTCCAAATGGCTGCAAATTGATCTGTATAGATAGGATATATGGCATAGAAACAGATCATTTGGCCCAACCAGTTCATTGAAGATGTTCATGCTGCACTTGAGCTTCTCATGTTTCTTCTCCCTCATCTGGTTTCCCTTAAATACATCTATGCTATTGACTTCACCCACTTCCCTATGATATTACGTTCTACATTTTCATCATTCTTTGGGTAAGCAAGTTTTTCCTGAGTTCCCAATCGGATTTCTTGGTGACTCTTGTATTGAAAGCATTCTGATATTTTGTTGCCCATGATATGAAACATTCTCTTTGAATCCACTCTATCAAAATCTTTATTCATTTCAAAGGCCTCTGGTTAGTTACCCCTCAGCCTGTCAATCCCTTCCTAATGTGTCTGATGATGTAGTTCCAATGTCATCCTTGTAAATCTTTACTATGCCCTACCCAGCTTCTCTATATCTTTTATATTATTTGACAACCAGAACTGCAAGCATTTCTGTTATGCGTGTTCAAATCAGTAAAGTTGAGCATAACGTCCCTGCTTCTCAATCCCATCCCTTTAGAAACAAAAGTTAGTGTTTGGTAACCTCTGATGCAACTTTTATTGATTGAGTTCCCCAGTTCCTTTGACCCTCTATCCCACATGGACTTGCATCTTTGAGTAATAAGCGATCTTTCTATTCTTCCCACCAAAGTGTGCTACCTCGCACTTATCTGTATTGCCATTCATTTGAAAAATATTTGCACATTATGCAAGCTTATAATGTCCTCGTTTGATTTATTGCAGCCCTCCTTCGTATTGACTTAATTTGATGTCATCTCCAAATATAGAAGTTCTGTTTTGAGTTCCAAAATCTAAATTCTGAATATAAGCTGTGAACAGTAGTGGTCCCAGTGCTGATCCTTACGAAACGCCTAACTTCTGCCTTCTACTTTTACCTTTTACTCCTACCTTCTGTTTTCTGCCTTGAAGTCAGCTAAGCGATCTGTTCTGCTTTAACCCAAAAATGTGCTTTTCAAATGAGTTACTGGTTAAACACAAGCGTGTAGCATCTTGTAACCTACGTATAATCATGATTACCAGTCTGTGCTGGAATGCATTTTCATAGTACATCTGAGTAGTCTATTGTGACCACTTTTTAATGAAATGAAACCTTGATTAATCAGGATCCTGAGCTGCTTTTGAGGTCCAGGTGGCCATCTTCACTATCTCATCTTGTTCCTGTTGAATTTGTTCACAGGGAATATGAAAACCTGAAGGAGACATTTAAAACTTCCGTTGATGTGTCTGAGAAGCTGAAAAGAGAACATTTTTTAACCACCTGTAAGGTTAGTACGACATCAGGAAGTTAACAGTATGAAACGTCTATCACTGGTTTTTTGTCAATCTGGAAGTTTGACTCTGTGAAGTTGTGAAATTTAGTATAACTCCCATTATTGATTTTTTTTTATTTAAAAGAAGCACTCCAAACTTTCCACTTTTATTAAATACTTTAACAAGAATCTGACCGTACCATTCAGCCCATCACGCTTCTGCCTGCTCTTTAGGAGAGTCCCTGCACTTCTTCCATGCCCCTTCCAATTTTATCTTTTCAAATATATAACACTATTTCTTTGATAGTTATTTTCACCATGGTGTCCGGTGGTCGCACTGAATTACCCAGGAGATAAAGTACAAAAGCAGACCATTTGACTCACCCTGGCCATGATGTAAAATCCGAAAGTGCTTGAAAGTACTGTAACGGTCTGGCAGTATCTCCAGAGAGCAAAACAAAGTTAATGTTCCAGTTTATGAACCTGTAGGCATAAGAATTAGGGGCATGAGTAAGCCATTCAGCTCCTCTAGCCTTCTCCAACATTACATTAAAATCTGATTTGATCTGATTGTGGTCTCTACCCCACGTTCTGATGTATCCCCAAAAACCTGTGACTCCAGTGTTCGTCAAGACGCTGTTCGACCTCTGCCTTATTCAATGACCCTGTTTCCTCCATTCTCTAGGGAAGAGAATTCCAAAGACTTATAACCCTCTGAGAAAAGACAAAAACCTTCCTCATCTCTCTTTAAACTGGAAGACCCTTATTTTAAAGTGTTGGGTTGAGTCTCTCCACAAGGTAAAACATTCTCGAAGCATTCATCTTGTGAACTTAGAACAGAACATCACAATAACAGGCCCTTTGGCCCTTCATGACTGTGCTGACCATAATGCCATTTTAAACTAATCCTAGCTGCCTGCACATGGTCCATATCCATTTATTCCTTATCTGTTTGTGTGTCTATATAAATGCCTCTTACATTTTGCTAATATATCTGCTTCTACCATCTCGTACCCTCTGTGTAAAAAAAAAACTTTCCTCGCACATGTTTAAACTTCTCCCACTCTTACCTTAAATCTATGCCCCCTACTGTTTGACTGTTACACTCTGCGAGAAAGACTCTGTTTATCCACTCTATCCATGCCTTTCATAATTTTAAGTACTTCTATCATGTTGTCCCCTCAGTCTCCAATGCTGTAGTGAAAACAATTCAAGTTTGTCAACCTATCCTTATAGCTAATACACTACAGTACAGACAACATCCTGGTAAATCTCTTTTGCACCCTATCCAAAGCCTCCACGTCCTTCCTATAGCATGGCAACCAGAACTGCTATTCCAAATGTGGCCTAACTCAAGTTCACACAGCTGCAACATGACTTGCCAACTTTTATGATCACTGCCCCAAACAATGAAGGCAGGCATGCTATACACCTTCTTTACTACTTTATCCACTTGTGTTGCCTCATTGAGGGAGCTATGGACTTACAACTCAAGATCCCTCTGTCTATCAATGCTCCTAAGGACCCTGTCATTTACTTATACTTCCCTCTTGCATTTGACCTCCCAAAATGCATCACTTCACTTAAACTCCATTTGATACAAAGCTCCAAGATCACCTCTCATTCTTCTAAATGCCAGTGGATAGAAGTCAAGCCTATTCAACCCTTCCACATAAAATAATCCAATCCCCGATATCAGTTGAGGGAACCCTCTCTGAATTGCTTCTAACATACTAACATTCTTTTTTAAATAAGGAGGCCAAATCTGTAGACCGTACTCCCGATATGACCTCAGCAACACTCTGTACATCTGCTCTATAACATCCCATTTTTATATTCCATTCCCCCTTGCAATTAATAACATCATTCTATTCATCTTCTTGATTACTTTATGTACCTGCAAACTAAATTTTGTAGTTCATGTGTTAGGACTACCAGATCCCTCTCTATCTCCAACTTCTGCGATCTCTCAGCATTTAATTAATGTACTGCTTTTCCATTTTTCCCATCAAAATGGACAAGTTCACATTTTCCCACATTAAACTCCATCTACCCTTTTTTTTCCCCATTCGCTTTATCTATATCCCTTTGAAGATTCCTTCTGACCTCTTCACTACTTTCTTTCCTCTCTGTCTTTGTATATATGATTCCTGCATCCAAGTCGTTTATGTAGATTGTAAATAGTTGAAGCCTGAACACTGAACCCGAAGGCCCACCACTCGTCACATTCAACAATCTGAAATTGAACCATTAATGCCCACTCTCTGCTTCCTATTCGTCAACCAGTTCCCTATCTGAGTTTATATATTACCCCCAACACCGCAAGCTTTTGATTTACATTACAAACCTTTGATGTGGCACTTTCTTAAATTCCTTATGGCGAAGTACAGCACATCACCAGTTCCCCTTTGTCGTAACTTAAAGGGAATTCCCTGTCTACCTAAAGCACATGTACTTCAATGGTTTAAGAAGGAAGGTCACCACCACAAGGCAATAAGTGCTGGGACAGCCAGCGATGCCCATATCCCACAAGTGAATTAAAAAACTCTAATAAATTTGCCAAACATGATTTCCCTTTCACCAAAACCATGTTGACTATGCCTGACTGCATTAAGAATTTCTAAGAGTCCTGCTATAACCTCCTCAGTGGATTCACTATGGTAGGCATTAGGTTAAGCTGCCTGTGGTTTTCTCCTGTGTCAAAACCTTTCTGAAGAAGTGTCAAATTGGATTCGATGTTAACTGTTTCTATCTCCATAGGTTCTACCAGACCTACTGAGCTTTCCCAGCACTTTCTCATTTAATGTCGAGATGGATTTGGTTGAAGGAGAGCATGGGTGGTGTTCAGTCTTTCTAGTTTAAGAAACTTGCATGACTTTCTCATTCAGAATGGACTTCATCATGTCAGTGTCTCTTGTACTGGACAATAACTGGGTTGCTGCACCAATACGTTGGCCACTTCATAAACACTGAACACAGTGATGATTTGCAAGATGAGGAGGCGATACTCAGGAGATTAGATAAAGGGAAGAAATTTGAGCAGAACATTTACATCATATGGACAAGTTGAGTCAAATGGATTGTTTCTGTACATTAAATACTGTGTATAAGATTCACAAATATAGGGAAGGTCCATTTATGTTTCTCTGTTGCCCAATTTAGTGTCTTTCCATGTAATTAAATGGGTTAAGTATGTCGGTCTCTGAGCCAGTAATGCTGAGTGTCATAATCTTGTGTATTTTGTGGTGCTCAAAGCATAAATCAGTATGAGTAGGAGAAGGGATAAAATTAATTTGTGAATTGAGGTATTTCTCATTTGGTTTGGGATCTTGCTTTCTTCTATAGCTCAATAGCCACATCTGAAAATTATATTGGAGACTAGCAGCACGAGCTGATATTAACTGAATGAGACTCAAGGAGCTTCTGTTGTCTTCAGCGATGTTGGAAGTTGATGATAGACAGAAGCTGTGATGTTAATACCCCATGAAGGGGAGGCAAGTGTGTTTGCCATCCCATTTGCTGCTCGCCACACCCACCCCTCATATCCCAGATCTGTCTCGCTCTTGCTTCCACATTCTCTCACTCTGTCTGTGCCCAGACAAGTTTAACCAGACGTTCACTACCCCTACCAGTTGTTGAAACCCATCCCTGGCTGTGGCCTTATGTTGCTGGTCTTTCTGTCAGTGAAGCTGTGAGGCTGGTGATGCAGTTGGCATAGAAAACAGAATAAAGAATGCAAGCTGTCCTGCCATTAGATCAGAACAACCTCTGGCAAGCCCCAGTTGTGGATTCCTCAACTGATTCCAGACAACCTCACACCCTCCCTTAAATTAAACATTAGAACATCTGAAACCCAAGAGAAACATTTGGGATTATTTTTAATACTAAGCCTCTTCAGTCAGAAATTCACCGTTGTGACATTTCAATTGAACTGCCATTTCAGAGAAGGATTGCAGTTCACTGATGTTTATCACTGCCCTGAGCAGTGTAAATGTATATGATATCCGAGACAAAATTGGTGGCCAGTGTGCATCCTGCCACACAGTGAACAACTGCTGGGAAGGACAGCCTTAGGATTTGGTGGCTGCTCTTACAAGCTGGCCTTCAAAGCCCAGACACTCTGAAGCCTATCTGCAGTCATAGTTGCAAACTCTGGGTTGCCCTTTTGCGATTTCTGGCTGTTTGAAAAGGACTGTTTTTAATGCTAATTTGGGGATAATTATTCAATCAGAATGACGAGATCAGCAATTGAAATAATTAGGAATATGGATTTAAACTTTATAGGCAGCCACTGAGACCTCATTGTTATCCTCTTAAGTTCATGTCTCTATGGATAACTTAAAATGTCTCACTCTTTATTTGATATTTTTCATTGTGTTGTGCTGTCCCCACCAACATGACGCTGCCTTGTGTTGCAGTGCAAACCCTTGCCATTTTTAATCAGAAGCCAGTTTTTTTTTGTGCTTATTTAGTTGGAGAGAAATGTGTCACAGTTGGAGAAAATGAAAGAGGAGCTGCGTGCATCAAATGAGGATCTGCGCAATGCTGACAGAGAGATCACGGTAGGTTTGCAAATTGACCCAGAGAATTGAAGCCAATTCCTCCAGCATTTTGTTTTATCACTGAGCCTTTGTTGAGTCTATTTTGGAGGCAGAGAGAGGTGTGCATTTCTCCAATATTTGTTTTAAAGAGGGAAGGTGGTGTAGTCGCTGGATTGATAATGCACAGGCCCAGGTTAATGCTCCAGGGCCGTGGGCTCAAATGCCATTACAGAGGTTGGTGGGATTTCAATTCCTTACTAAATCTGGAATCTAGTCTCAGTGATGGTGAGCATGAAATTATAGGGAGGTTTCCAAATTACAAACATTTACTTAAGGCCTGAAACTGGAGCCATGATTAAAAATAGAAGGATGATCTAGATTATCAAATAAAATGACCCACTGATGTGGAGAAACTGTTTTTTTTTGATTAGTTGAAGGTAAGTTTTCCCATCTAAACCTAGGATATCTGATCAAAACAGTGGCTGTGCTGGTTCATTTGCTTTGAAATAAACCAAATAACGCAACCTCACCAGACCTAGCACTTGTTCTGTCTGCCTTCAGAGAGATTAAAAAAATACAGGTGAGCAATTTGAATGTCTAATCGAGGTCACAAAGAGCTAATGTTGTTACACCTCCCTCATAGGTTACATTCTCACGTGTTGTGGGATTTGACTATCAAGTCTTGTAAGATGTTCACTCAGCTACATGTGTGATTTAATTTGAGGCTCTGTCGCAAACTCTGATTTGTAACTCCAATTTGAGGCTTGTCACACCCTATAGATGGGATGCCACTAGAAGCATGGGCAGAAAAATGGCAGATCGAGTTTATTCTGGACAAACATGAAGTGATGCATTTTGGAAGCTCAAGTACAGGTGGAAATTATACAGTGAACGACAGAACCTTTAGAACAATCGATATTCACAAATCCTAAAAGTGGCAACGCAGGTAGATAAGACCAATGACATGATTGCCATCATTGGAAGAGGCGTTGAGTATATGGATAGGCAAGTTCTGCTGCAGCTTTATAAAACTTTAGTTAGAATACTTTGGAATATTGCGTTCAGCTCTGGTCACCACACCACAATAGGATGTTGATGCTTTGGAGACGGTACAGAAAAAGTTTACCAATATGTTGCCTGGTATGGGGGATTTTAGCTATGAGGAACGGTTAGATAGACTGGGTTTGTTTTCACTGGAACGCAGGAGGTTGAGGTGCGACCTTAAAAGATTGTGAATGGCATGGATAGAGTGGAACTTCTGAGGCTTTTTCCCAAGGTTGAAGGGTCAATAACTCGGGGACACAAGTTCAAGGTGCGAGGGGAAGGAGTTTAAAAGAGATGTGCATGGCAAGTTTTTCCACACAACGGGTGGTGAGTGCCTGGAACACGCTGGTTGAGGCAGACACAATAGCAGCATTCAAGAAGCACCTAGACGAATACATGAGTAGGAAGGGAATGAGGGATACGGATCCTGTAAGTGAAGGCAGTTTTAGTGTGGAAGGGCAAAATGTGTCACTGATGCCTTGGAAGGGTCGAAGGACCTGTTCTTTGTTCAAAGAGCTTCAGCAATGTCACAGAGAAGCTGTAAAGCCCTCCATCTCATACTAGTGCTTTAGTCTAAGTGGTTTCAGTTCACATTTGATGAGAAACTACAAACCTTTGTTTTGAAGTTATGCCCAGGAGTTAGTCTGCAATTGTATGACTTGTTATTTGAATATTCGTTAACAAATTTAAAATAAACCAGTCAATTTCATTGTCAAAATAAATGACCATCAGTGACACATTATACTATCCATAGGTCAATTTCACGGTCTTTTCTAGGCAGAGAAACATGGCTGTAGGCACAATTTTTGTTTAAAATAAAAAAGTCTCATTGTGGAATCTGTTCACTTCGTAAAGGGCAAAGTCCCCAACCCCATTCACATCTACCATAGTTTCGTTAAAAAAATTCATTTTTCTTTTTTTCTGCCCTTAAATTCATCCTACACACTTCCCCTCTCCCCACTCCATATTGCAGAGGACTGCACTTTCCAGTTCTGATAAATATATGAAATATTCATTTTGTAGAACCTAAAGAAGAAGGTGGAGTTCCTCCAGAAGTCCCTCAGTACGCCAAATCGCACCAACGAGGCAATCAGCCGCTTAATCTTCGAGAGGTGGGTGAACCAATTCTCGCTCTCAAGGTTCCATATCTGTTATTTTGTGGCTTTTGATTTATAACTATTCAAGAAACCTGGAGTTTCTCCCCATTCTCTTTTGTGTCTGTCCTACGTTGCATACCGTCCCTGGGGCTGGCAACGTAAATGTATTATTTTTCCCTTTACTGGGCTCATTGCTGTGGGAAGGTATTTCTGACTTCTTCAGTTTGCTTCAGTGACACTGCAGGTCACTTGGAAAGTTTGTGGCAGAGATGGAGGCCATTCAACCCATTGTGTCTATGCCAGCAGAAAAGAGCTTTCGGTTTAATCCCACGTTCTAGCACTCAGTTCACTGCCCTGTGAGTTACAGCACTACACGTGAGTTTTTGCTAGCTTCACAAATGATGTTGGTCTATTATTGTCAACTAATGCTGAAATGATTTCTGGTGCTTGCAGCCCTGCTCCCGTGGATTTACAATACCCTAAACTGCACAAGCCAGCTGTTGGAGAGGATATTGATTTGTCTCTGACATATGACTTTGATACCCCTGATCATGTTCCTCCGAAACCCCTCAGTACTTCGTTGAAGAAAATAAAACTAGATACAGCTGGGTAAGTGCAGTACAATAGTTCATTAATGTCTATCGGACTTGAAGTCAAAATATCTTTAGGGAGTAAACTGAATGCTATGTCACTACAGTATTTGGATTTCAAATAGTTTGATTCTATCATTTCAGAATATGCATCAAATTAATAATTCTTTAAATTGTTGTGGTTATATATTTTTGCTTAATAAACGTGGATCTAACCAGGATTCACACTATTTACATCACGGCACGGTGGCACAGTGGTTAGCACTGCTGCCTTACAACGCCAGAGAGCCGGGTTCAATTCCTGCCTGTCTGTGTAGAGTTTGCACATTCTCCCCATGTGTGTGTGTGGGTTTCCTCCCACAGTCCAAAGATGTGCAGGTTAGGTGAATTGGCCATGCTAAATTGCCCGTAGTGTTAGGTGAAGGGGTAAATGTAGGGGAATGGGTCTGGATGAGTTGCTCTTCGGAAGGTCGGTGTGGACTTGTTGGGCCGAAGGGCCTGTTTCCACACTGTAAGTAAGTAATCTATAATCTAAATTACCTTTTAGTAGGCTGGATTCAAATTATTCAGATTCAGCAATAGATTTATTATTTGATTAACAATAATCCACTGTTTCCATTCACTTTGAATCTATCAGACTAGCAAATCTCTTGATTTATATGTTTTCCCTCTTTGCTATGGAGCTTGTGTTGGTGCTCCCACAACTAAACAAATGACTGTCAATCTGCAACAGTGGTATTGCAATTAGGTAAGGAACACAAAAATAGACATGTAGGATCGAGTTGATGATTGGAAACCATGTTATAACCATGTTATACCCATGATTCTATAGGCTCCATGTTGTACTAATGGCAATGTGATTGTTATGCTTTTGTAAGGTACAGTATAATCCTTTTTGAAAGGTGTCAGTGTTGAGCCAGACCAAAATTACCTTTTTCTTAATGTGACACACTAATTGTATTTGGTCTTTTTTCTACCTTACCCCTTCTATTTTGTAGGTTACCAAGGTTAAATCAGTCTACTAAATCAGTGGACAAATCAAAGGCGAGTATTTACTTACAAACTTTGCATAACTAGTTGTTCCAACTCTACCTGTGACGATTGAGTTTGCTAAATCGTCTTGAAAATAAATAGCAATTGCCATGTAATCTAACCAGAGGTTCAGGTGTATGTCAAGGTTAGTTGCAATGTTGAATCATTGCAGGACTGTTTTTGGAACCCAGAACAAGCAAGCAAAATTATAGGAATTTTAACCACCTGGAACGTTGTACAATGTAGTTTTAAATGTTTTTGCAGCCTACTATAAATACACCGTCATTAATCAGTGCCCTTTAACTGATGCGTGGAAATCATACTTGGTTATTAATAACTGCAAAGTTAACACCGTCATCAATGAATCTGCTATTTACTGTGAAATTTAATTTGAAAATACAAGGAAGAAAGATACCAAGACTCAAAGCTATGAATGTTAACAGGGCATGAACTCAATAGGTCAAATGGCCTCCTTTGTCATAATTACTCCATGAACCAATCTTTGTTCAGTGATCTTGCAATGTAATGCAGTTCTGTGCTCAACGGGAGCACTTGCAAGCAAATCGTGTTACTGCCCTAGTGAAGCTCCTTGCTGGGCCCACAGGGTGGCAGTATACTCCCTCTGTTGGCACCCTCATTGGTCTTCCTAGAAGTGAGTATGCCTAACTTCCATCCAATATTCACTTCAAAACTGATCAATTTCTTCCCTGTCTAAGGACATTCTGAGATATACTTGCATTCCATTGCTCGTGTTATCATGTAATTATGATGCATCAAAATTACACAATGGCCTCAGGAGTATAATGCGTACGCAGCCTGAGCCTGAAATTCAGTGTCAGTTTGTGTAAGGTTATTTCAGGTCATTTGTCCCATCCTACTGACATGTTTTGAACCTGACATGTGACTCCAAAAATGAAACTAATATGGCAAACAAAGGTGTGTTGAGACAAAATGTATTTGGTCCTTCATGCTAAATGGGTGGTGTTTTGAATATTAATCACCAAACATCAGCCAAAAATGCTCCTTTTTCAACAATGGTTGTGAGCAAATTATAAGATAGTTTATGATCTATAACAGACAAGAATGGGAGTCATATCAGGATGTTTGGCCATTAGCAGCTATTATGCTGTAAAAATAAGATTATTAATAAAGTCACACTCCAACCTGACTGGAATTATGTTCCACTCTGTCACAAAATTTAGGTTTGAATGAAAGAAATCCCTTGGAGTACCCACACCCCAAAGGTTATTGCAGTTCAAATGTTGGTACAGCCAGCAATGCTGATATCTCATTACAGAATAAAAACCAAAACAGTCAAATTGTAGCATATCTGAAGAGCTTTGATGACTTATAGCAATGCTGTTGAAACAAATACAACATGTGGAGCAGTAACTGTATGAAATACTTGCCACCAATGTAATTTTGTATATGTCATACTTAATAAAGAGTCTCGATGCTATTATGTGATATTTAAATATTCACTTTAGCAGTCAACATTGAAGCCTGTTATTCATGTTCTGATCTCAGCTGAGATTTTTTGACCATTTTAAATTACCTCCTTTTCACAGGAGCAGCTGCTTTATAAATCCGCCTTCTGCCAAGCTGTCCAATCAGAAACGAATAGGTTTTTTTTGTCCCCAAGCTATGGGTATTTCTTGTAAGCCCTCAAAAAAATTCCAGAATCTTTTATTTGAAAATCTTAGGCTTGTTCACTGAAACACTCCCAATATAAACAAATCTCCATGAACCTCCACAAACTATCTTTTTTTTTAAAGAAATCATCAGGCCTACAGAAATACCTATAAATTGGTCATTAAAACCCATTACACAGAAAACCCAAATGTCACAAGATCAAAATTCCAAAATATATGTTAAAATATGTCAAATCTATCTGAATGTTGACACCTTAAATCACACTTATCCCTAATTGTCCTTGAATTCTGATTTGCTGGGGCGGTTTCAGATGGCAGTTAAGTATTAATTGTAAAGGGCAGGCGATGGCCTAGTGGTATTATCATTAGACTATTAATCCAGAAACTAAGCTAATGTTCTGGGAATCTGGGTTCAAATCATGGCAGATGGTGGAATTTGAATTCAATACAAAAAAAAGTCTGGAATTAAGAATCTACTGATGACCATGAAACCAGTTGGAAAACCCAACTGGTTCAATAATGACTCAATTGATCAAGACCTCTTTGCAATCTTGGATAACATTTTTCACTGTACACTAATTTTAGTAGCATTAACCCGTGTGTCTGGATTGTTAATCCAGCAGCATTACCCACTGTGCCATCTGTTTTGTGGGAAACCTGACAAATCTGTGCCAGAGTTCCAGCAGGGTCGTCATTCTTGACTCAAACTATACACATACAAATGTAAAAATGTCCCTTAATAAACTTTTAATGTGTTTATTTGTACAAATGTGGCTCACTATGAAATCTTGTACTGTGAATAATTGTTGCCTCTCTATGGTAATGTTCAGTATCATAAACCCAAATATTAGACAAAATTGTTGGTGAGGTTGGAAGCAGCTCTCCTGATGGATTGGACCAAGAGGCATCTGCCTTCTCCCAAACTATTAGAAACTGGTATTCTGTATTTCACTTTAAGTTATTGTCATTACTATTATGTTTGTGTATGAAGGAAAGGCAACCTGATGCATGTACTTTAAAAATCTGGATAAAAATCTGAAACATCTAGTTTTGATTTGAAACTCAGCATTTACTTTATCAACCTGAACATGAGTTAGGTTTGACAATTTGATTGGCTTTATCTGGTTAAGCGATGGGTGGAGACTTCACCTCAAGCAATTTGTGGGTGGCACAGTGGTTAGCACTGCTGCCTCACAGCGCCAGAGACCCGGGTTCAATTCTCGCCTCAGGCGACTGACTGTGTGGAGTTTGCACATTCTCCCCGTGTCTGTGTGGGTTTCCTCCGGGTGCTCCGGTTTCCTTCCACAGTCCAAAGATGTGCAGGGTCAGGTGAATTGGCCATGCTAAATTGCCCATAGTGTTAGGTAAGGGGTAAAGGTAGGGGTATGGGTGGGTTGCGCTTCGGTGGGGCGGTGTGGACATGTAGGGCCGAAGGACCTGTTTCCACACTGTAAGTAATCTAATCTAATCTAATCTAATCTAATCTAATCAATTCAGATCTGAATTGCAGCAACCTTAAAAAAGCTTCTCTTTTATCTTTAAGAAAATGAACAGTGATGAGGATGATCATATTCTCCCAGCATTCCTCAAAAACTCAATGCTCTTCCAAAAAAAACCTTGTGGCAGCTTCATGAATCCACACGCAAACCAAGGATCAGTAAGTGATGGGATTGTTTCCTTCCTATTCTCATGTGCTGTAGGGACCAAACTGAGCCTAGCTTCCTTCAGACCTAATGAGAAAATCACATATTTGTTACACTGTACTATTGTTAACCTTATTCTGGATTAGTGGTGCTGGAAGAGCACAGCAGTTCAGGCAGCATCCAAGGAGCTTCAAAATCAACGTTTCAGGCAAAAGCCCTTCATCAGGAATAAAGGCAGTGAGCCTGGAGCGTGGAGAGATAAGCTAGAGGAGGGTGGGGGTGGGGAGAAAGTAGCATAGAGTACAATAGGTGAGTAGGGGAGGGGATGAAGGTGATAGGTCAGGGAGGAGAGGGTGGAGTGGATAGGTGGAAAAGGAGCTGGGCAGGTAGGACAAGTCCGGACAAGTCATGGGGACAGTGCTGAGCTGGAAGTTTAGAACTAGGGTGAGGTGGGGGAAGGGGAAATGAGGAAACTGTTGAAGTCCACATTGATGCCCTGGGGTTGAAGTGTTCCGAGGCGGAAGATGAGGCGTTCTTCCTCCAGGCGTCTGGTGGTGAGGGAGCGGCGGTGAAGGAGGCCCAGGACCTTCATGTCCTCGGCAGAGTGGGAGGGGGAGTTGAAATGTTGGGCCACGGGGCGGTGTGGTTCATTGTTGCGGGTATCCCGGAGGTGCCCAGTCTCCCCAATGTAGAGGAGATCGCATCGGGAGCAACGGATACAATAAATGATATTAGTGGATGTGCAAGTAAAACTTTGATGGATGTGGAAGGCTCCTTTAGGGCCTTGGATAGAGGTGAGGGAGGAGGTGTGGGCGCAGGTTTTACAGTTCCTGCGGTGGCAGGGGAAAGTGTCAGGATGGGAGGGTGGGTTGTAGGGGGGTGTGGACCTGACCAGGTAGTCACAGAGGGAACGGTCTTTGCGGAAGGCGGAGAGGGGTGGGGAGGGAAATATATCCCTGGTGGTGGGGTCTGTTTGGAGGTGGCGGAAATGTCGGCGGATGATTTGGTTTATGCGAAGGTTGGTAGGGTGGAAGGTGAGCACCAGGGGCGTTCTGTCCTTGTTACTGTTGGAGGGGTGGGGTCTGAGGGCGGAGGTGCGGGATGTAGACGAGATGCGTTGGAGGGCATCTTTAACCACGTGGGGAGGGAAATTGCGGTCTCTAAAGAAGGAGGCCATCTGGTGTGTTCTGTGGTGGAACTGGTCCTCCTGGGAGCAGATCCAGCGGAGGCGGAGGAATTGGGAATATGGGATGGCATTTTTGCAAGAGGTAGGGTGGGAAGAGGTGTAATCCAGGTAGCTGTGGGAGTCGCTGGGTTTGTAAAAAATGTCAGTGTCAAGTCGGTCGTCATTAATAGAGATGGAGAGGTCCAGGAAGGGGAGGGAGGTGTCAGAGATGGTCCAGGTAAATTTAAGGTCAGGGTGGAATGTGTTGGTGAAGTTGATGAATTGCTCAACCTCCTCGCGGGAGCACGAGGTGGCGCCAATGCAGTCATCAATGTAGCGGAGGAAGAGGTGGGGAGTGGTGCCGGTGTAATTACGGAAGATCAACTGCTCTACGTAGCCAACAAAGAGACAGGCATAGCTGGGGCCCATACGTGTGCCCATGGCTACCCCTTTGGCCTGGAGGAAGTGGGAGGATTCAAAGGAGAAATTGTTAAGGGTGAGGACCAGTTCGGCCAAACGAATGAGAGTGTCGGTGGAAGGGTATTGTTGGGGACGTCTGGAGAGGAAAAAACGGAGGGCTTGGAGGCCCTGGTCATGGCGGATGGAGGTGTAGAGGGATTGGATATCCATGGTGAAGATGAAGCATTGGGGGCCGGGGAAACGGAAGTCTTGGAGGAGGTGGAGGGCCTGGGTGGTGTCTCAAACATATGTGGGGAGGGGGGGGCGGGGTGGGGAATAGGACAGTGTCGAGGTAGGTAGAGATGAGTTCAGTGGGACAGGAGCATGCTGAGACAATGTGTCGGCCAGGGTGGTCAGGCTTGTGGATCTTGGGAAGGAGGTAGAACCTGGCAGTGCGGGGTTCCCAGACTATGAGGTTGGAAGCTGTGGGTGGGAGATCTCCTAAGGTGATGAGGTTCTGTATGGTCTGGGAGATGATGGTTTGGTGATGGGGGGGTGGGGTCATGGTCGAGGGGGCAGTAGGAAGAGGTGACCTCGAGTTGACGTTTCAGCGGTGTAGAGGTCAGTGCGCCAGATTACCACTGTGCCCCCTTTATCCGCTGGCTTGATGGTGAGGTTGGGATTGGAGCAGAGGGATTGGGGGGCTGTGCGTTGTGAGGGTGAGAGGTTGGAGTCGGGGAGGGAGGTAGGTAGACAGGTTGAGGCGGTTGGAAATGAAGAGGTCAAGGGCAGGTAATAGGCCAGCGCGGGGTGTCCAGGTGGATGCAGTGTGTTGGAGGTGGGCGAAGGGGTCCTCGGAAGGTGGGCGGGAGCCCTGATTGTGAAAGTAAGCTCGGAGGCGGAGGCGACGGAAGAATTGTTCAATGTCACGGCGTGTATTAAATTCATTGATGCGTGGACGGATTGTTAACCTTAACCATTTTTGTTAAGACTTGTGCCTGAATTCTCTAATTGTTCAGTAGATATTTGGGGGGTGGGTGGAATTGAGGGGTTTAAGGTTTTGTGCTGTTTAGGAAATACTATTTGACATTATTGCCTCACAGCGATTTTGGTTTTTACATAATAAATTCACGAACGTGTTATGCAGGAGGAATATCCATACAAAAAATGATAAAAACCTAAGATAGGAGCAGTAACAGCCTGGATGACTGATCAGAGGTTAGGGAGGTAGTTTGGGTATCAGCACTCACTGAGCACCCACGTGGTTCTGAGTTTAAATCCTGAGGTGATCCACCTTGGGATCAAGCTCACCAATTTTGACCTGGTGGTTCAGAAAGTGTCTAGAAAAAGGAGGACTTCACATTATTTTTCAATTGTGCTCAAAACGTCACATCAAACGTCTGCAGAAGGCAGCTTGAATTAGACTGTATTGAGATAGATCATAGTACATCAATTAACATCCCTTAATTTCACACCCTGCCTTCTGTTAAATTCGGAATTGTTGTTCAGAAGCAGGCTGGGTACAGATGCTTTCTTCAGTTTTTTTTTTAATTGGTGTATCGCTCTTGTAATGGCTCAAATTTTGCAAAGCGAACCAAGACACTTACTCTTCATTTTGCACATACAGGCCCATAGAATTGCTGAGAGTCTTTCACTGCAGTTTGAGGTTATCCAATCAGGACAGCGTACCGTCCACAAGCAGTCTGAAACCTGGGCATCTGCTCAACTAAATAGATTGGAAAATCAGGCACACACAATCTAAACCAGAAAGTGTTGTTAGAATATTTGGTACAATGTAAAATCATGTGCTGAGAGCAAAATAGAGAGGGAAGGGAAAATGGGATTGAAAGTATTATAAGAAATAGAAAATTAACATATTTTAATCCCCAAAAATAATTAAAAGATGGAGGAATATGACTCCATTCTAAAAGCTGATATTCAAACCAGTGAGGTTAGTTGCTAGTAATTAAGATTTAATCATGCTTTTAAAACAAAAATGTACTTAGTAATTGAATGAGTAAATGCACACTTTCTCTGACATGTTTCATGAGTAGCTGGTGGGTAAGCACCAGGCCTTTATGTTCTTTTGTGTTTGAATGTCGAACCTCTCAGTGAGGCACATGTGGTACAGTTTACGGGGTAAAGCAAATCAGATAGAAGCTTTTAGATTTTGCAATTTAACTGTGCTCTGTGCAGAGTTAGGAAGTTTCTGTCCAGTTCAGTCCTCCATAACCTCACCATTTTTACCCAAAATCCAACCCAGTATTAATTTCTCTGAATTTGCTTTGTCCCCTTAGGTGCGGACTGGCTTCGATGGAATGGGGGGAAGAACTAAGTTTATCGAACCTGTATCCTTTGCTGGATTTTCAAGTTGTTTGTGTGAGTGAAATGAAATAGACGGGCAGAGATGGGGCATCTGGTGAATGATGGAGCTCAGCACACTTTGTGCTAGAGAGGACATAGAGACTGAAACTTGGCTCCAGGTTGGCGACAAAATCGCAAACCATCTCGTCAATCAGACAGTAAAGTGGGAGGATGGAATCAGTGGCAAGGAGACAGAATATGTGGGAATCGGGGCTCCCCTAAGTATGGATATTGAGCAAATAGTTTGTCATCACAGACAGAGGGGGTGAGACAGATGGTAGGGAAATGGGGAAAAATCTGAGTTGATAAGTTAAAATATTTTTCAATTCTTATCAACCACTACGTTTGATTGTGTTCTAGCCAGGAACTTTTCATCCAGAAAACTTCATTCTCCTGGTGGACAAATCGTATGTGTCATTTCAACAATACCAAGAAGGAAATAATAGCTTTATAAAATATTGCATTTTTGTTTTAAAAAATTGCTTTTCTTTAACACTCCTTCAGACCAAAATGACTGAAATTCGACCACTGCCATTAAAGGCAAAGAGGAAGAAGGTGTCTCGGACAGCTGTCAAGCCCTCTATTTGCAAGCAGCACAAGTTGGAGGATTTCCTGATTTGATTCGGGAACTTCAGGGATGCAACTTGACCTTGAACTGAATGCCAGGTCTGCAGTAGCATGTTAATGTTGACACCAGTGTCTGAAACCATACTAGAAAAATGCAGCTGGCCTGCACTAACTGACAGACAAGCTAAATATACTACAGGGTTGTTTAAGTCAATAGTCCCAAGGTCAAAAAGCCCTGTTATTCTTCACAATGTTTGAACCATTTCAGCTCCAGGCAGCCTACTGATGTTACTCTAATCCCTGAAAGCATTAACTTATTGGCATTCCAAAAAGGAGAAATCATCATGATGTTAAATAAAACTCCTACTCAACAAAAGGTGACACTGTAAACAGTGGAAGAACTTTGATTGAAATCAGATCTCGTATTATGAATATTAACAGATATTGCTTTGGCTTTATCTCATGCTTGTGAGGTATTTGTACTGGAGAATACACTTTATTTATCCAGCATCAAACACCCTAAGTCAAGTATAGCATGGGTTAGGTGAAGAGTATATCTCTGTGCTGTGTCAGGCAACCATTATTTATTTGTACAAGTGTGACATTTTCCTGTTTGCTTGAGTGGGCCCCTCCCTGAATGACAGTGCCAAATTGGAATGGCTTTAAAGTAGGAATTTATGAGGTTGTAACTTTTGAAACTATCCAAACTTATATTGAAGCAACTTATTGCAAGAAATATTTCTGAGCCAGTCCCAGTCCATTTCATGTTGAATTGACGTTGTTAGCAGTGACTGACATTCCAAAAGTCTGGTTGGATTTGAAGTTAATCGAGTCCCAGGGTTTAGCTCATGGTTACCTAGTGAAGGGCTTCCTATGTTTCTGGATCATCTGAATCCCTGGGCTGAGTTAACCTACCTATTTGAGTCACAAATGGAACAGCCTGTTGACAATAATATGCCAGTGACTCCTCAATACAAATGTCTGTTCAACACTGGGTGCAGTAGTGTCTGGACTCTTCAGATTCCTGTCACTGGCTATTAGGTTTCAGTATCATTTTGAACAAATTTTTTTTTATATTTGCGACGTTTTCACCGTTTTGAAATAGTAGGCTAACTTTGTACACATCAGTGTACAATTTGGTGGCGCATGTCACATCAATCACCATAAGACTCCTGGCTAGTGGAAGAGTTTGAATGGTTTGTCATGTTAATGTTACAAACACACAGCAAAAGTAGTCAGTTCATGTAACTTACTGTGGTATCAAACATCTCCACCTGTCTATGGGTCATTGCCATTTATCTGTAAGCTCTCAATTCTCTGTACTGTAGTATACACTTAATGTACGTACTGATTTAGCTGTTGTTTCTCAAGTCCTATAGTAATGTGAAATGACTTTTGTAGAGGCTACTTGTTAGACTGTAGTAATGATCCATTTTTGTTTCTATTTTCTTTCAATATGACAACCGATGGCATTGAGGAAACTGGCTGGGGCAGGTTCCTAAGCATGACCTGATGGTGCACACAGATACTGAACAAACATTTCTAGAGAAAGCCAACAGCACAAAGGCAGGCTCAACACTTCTTGGAGCTTGTATGATATTCATCCCTTTCCATTGTCAGGCTCAGTCATTTGTTTTTCAGTCAATCTTTGCTTATGCAAGTGCTGAACTTTCGCTGTAACATGTAACCATAATTCTTACGGTGATAATTCAGGATGTCTGCTTCTTCACTGTGCCAAAAAAGCAGTGTCCATCAAACTATATACAAACAATTGTCTCAAATGGAGAGAAAATGCCTTTCGTCCTTTGCGGACTGTGGCTAATTCCTTACCATTTTTAACTTTTGATTGAGGATGCCTTTGATGATTTCAAAAGAATGGTCCTTGTTGATGAGACTACCTCTTTAAAAATCGTAGGCAGCAAGTGCATCTAATAAGGTTAAAATCTTCCAGTTGTTGTAATCTTAGGATAATATTAAATATTTTTAAAGCCCTTCATAAATATAGCACTTATTCAAAAACCAATTAATGAAAAATAAGAAGGTTAACTCCTATGAACCATGAATTGCTTCCTAAATCTTGTATTAATACTGTAATTGGAAATCAAAGGTAATTTATCCTTTATATTGGAAAAGTAATCGGGTTTTTAGTTGAAACTGTCTTTTATTCTGTAATTATTGCTTGATTTAGGTGAGATTTTCCATTTGGGTTTTATTTTGTGTTCTTATCAAAATGGGATGCAGTTTTAAAAACAACTTTTTACTTCTGCGTGGGATGTCTCTGACTATCCAGCTGGTTTCTCTCCATTTCAATTTGGTGAAAGAGACAGATACCAGTGGAACTTATTATTAAATGTCAAAAATGCTGTCTGGTCTTTCATCGCTACATTAGAAGCACGAGAAATCACAGAAAGCAGCCTCTTGGCCCATCATGCCTGAATTTCCTGATTCTAGCCAGCTGGTAAAATAAATTAAAGATGTCGTCCTTCAAAACCCTTTCAATTCCATATCTCCTGCCATTTTTTAAAAATCTTATCAGTGAGCACATCAACAATTTAATCCTCTAATCCTGAACTATTTTAGCCAGAAAGGCTGATTTTGATCAAGATTTCTTCAGATTGAGTTTAAATGGGCTCTGGTACAAAGATTTCAAATTAGCCCATTGGAATTACTGAAAACAGATTTGACAGTCTGTAAAGAAATTATTAATATTTAGTATCTACTGCTGTTACCCAGTGAGCCTTGGCAGTGAATCTATTTTATTTGAGTGAAACATCCCTACATTGTGTTTTGGATCTGAAATATGCTTGGCTTAGGTCTAATAGTTAGTGAATTTGAAATTGACAGTAATTATAGATTGAATTTGATGGCACAAGCTTTGTTTCCTCTCTGTTAGTGATGTTTGTTTTGAGATTAGATGAATTCTCTGATATGATTTGTATTGGGTGTTTGTCTCAAGCCCTTTATCTGAAACTCTTTCTCAGAGTGATTTTACAATCTATTTCACCTGGTCCTGAATTCCTATTGCTTGACATTAAAAGTAAATGAATCAAGAAATCTGGTAACAGCTGCATGGGAAATGTGTTTGCAAACAAAGACCATTGGCACAACATGTGAATCATGGTCAAATGTATAAAACATGATTTTTGTATATTTAGTAACTTGTGCAGAAGCAGAACCAGGGCATTTTCACCAATATCCTGTGCACATAGCAGCCTGTGCCAAATACTCAAAAACCAAGTGAAAATCTTTTGATGAATTGAGTTTATTATTTAAACAGGATTTCTAGACTTGAATGACTTCTGTGTGTTGGGTTCAAGAACTGACCACCTTGAATTGATTGCAGCCATTTTGCTATCCAGTCCACTGTTTGAGCTCAGATGACAATTAGCATAGCCTTCCGCCACTGTTAAATTAACTTTTTGACATACTTGTACTTCCACTAATTCCTTAACAGTTCTGAATGGTTTTGTGGTGATTTTTTGTGGTTCATTACAATGATGAATCTGGTTTTGTGTACAATTGCTAATTAAAAAAGCTGAAGGTTTATGTCTTGGGCATCAATGTATTGGATTATTTATGTATGTTTATTGTACAGTACCTGACTCTATTAAATATTTTGACTCAATTGTGTTCGTTCTTGTTGTCTCTTCAATAAACAGTTGGAGCATTCAGGCTACTAACATAAGAACTAGGGGCAGGAGTAAACAATTCAGTTCCTCAAGCCTGCTCCACCATTTGACAGACTCATGGCTAGTCACAATTTGGTTCCAATTCCACTTTCCTACCCACTCTCCAGAACGCTTCAACCAACTGCTAATTAAAAATCTATCTTACTCCTTAAATTTACTCAATGTCCCAGCATTCACCACATGGGGTAGTGAATTCCATAGATTTACAACACGTTCAGAGAAGTAATTTATTTTCAAATCAGCTACCCCTTATCCTAAAACTATGACCTTGTCTTCCAGATCGCTCCACATGAGGAAACATCTTTCCTGTTTTGTCAATCCCCTTGAGCATCTTATACACCTCAATTAGATCCCTCATTTCCTCTCATCTCCAGAGAGTATAGGCCTAAATTACTCAATCTCTCTTCATAAGTCAAGACTTTCATCTCAGAAATCAATCTAGTGAACCTCCTCTGAACTGCCGCAAATATAACTACATCCCTCTTCAAGGGGACTGAAAATTGCACTCAATACTCTGGGTTCAAACTCACTAAAGCCTTGTAGTGGCAGCAACACTTCCCTATGTTCATACTCCTTTTCTTAGGCAATAAGTGCCAAAATTCCATTTGTTTTCCTCCTTACCTGCTGTAACCTACGTAATTGCTGTGCTCAATGTTCAGTGAGGAACTGGGAAGATCAAATCTAATAGCAGTTTATCAGTACATAGATCAAGGCAAATGAGTTCAAACTGCAAAAGAAATTGAAAATGCTGGAGAAAGTCAACAGATCCAGCAGCAACTTGGAGAGAGAAAAACAGAGTTAATGTTTCAAGTCTAATGTGACTCTTCAGAACTGAAAGGGGTTGGGAAATGGTGTTTTAATGCTGTTGACAGGAAGAGCAAGTGGAAAGGATGATGAGGGTGCCTAGAGCAAAAGACAAAGGGAGCGCTAGTGACGGTAGCAATCGAGATATAAATAGGTGTGGAAAGGAGGTTATGGGTCCGTCAGCTGAAAGCAAATCCAACAAGAGACAAATAAGACATGCCACAATGGAGTTGTCGTAATGGAAGATAGTGCTCACAATCTGAATTCACAATCGATAAATTCAACATTGAGCCCTAGAAGCTGCAAGGTGCCTAAGTGGAAAATGAGATGCTGTTCCTCTAGCTTGCATCAAAAAAAACTGACACGGTGAATAGACTTGCATTAAATAGTCCTTTTAACACAGAAAACCTTAGCAATGCACTTCTCAGGAGTCTTACCAAACAAAATTTGACCATGAGCCATACAAGGTGATTTTAAAGGCAATTAATCAAATCCTTGGTTAGGTAGGTGTTAGCATGCATTTTAAAGGATGAGATGGAGGTAGAGAGATTGAGAGAGAAATTTCCAGAACTGAAAGCTGAAGGCATAGCAACTGATGGAAAGGTTAAAATCAAGCAGCTAGAATTAGAGTGCAGATATTTTTCAATTATGTGGAGATTTGAGAGAATTGGAGGGATGAGGCTCTGGAGAGACTTGAAGACAAGGATAAACTACAACACTTGAAAATGGTTCCTGTCATGCCATAATACCATGGTTTTTTTTTTATTCTTAATAAAGTCATTTGCCTTGTCTCACAACTTTTTTAAGCTGCATTCTGACCTCTTGTGCATCTCCAATTAGCTGCGTGAGGAAGGAGAGGGGCTCCGAAAGCTTGCGGCTTCAACTGAACCTATTGGACTATAACCTGGTGTTGTGTGATTTTTGACTTTGTCCACCCCAGTCCGACACTAGCACTTCCACATCATCTCCAATTCTGGCTGCTCAGCTCCACACACTCTGAATTGCCTTTCCTAACCTCACCATACATCTACAAATCTTTTTTGAAGATCCTCCTTTGAAACTATCTGTAAGCTTTTGGTCATCTGTCTGATATGTCACCCTACGTGACTAAAATTTTCAAAGTTATTAAAGGTCCTGAGAAGTGTCTGTATTTTTAGGATAAAGCTAAAAGTCACACAACACCAAGTTATAGTCCAACAGCTTTATTTGGAAGTAGAAGCTTTCAGAGCGCTGCTCCTTCAGGTAACTGAAGGAACATCGCTATGAAAGCTAGTACTTTCAATTAAACCTGTTGGACTATAACCTGGTGTTGTGTGATTTTTAACTTTGTCCACCCCAGTTCAACACCGGCACCTCCACATCATATTTTTAGGATGTTTTATGAATGGAGACTTTTGCATGTTAGGTCTATGCAAATGTTAATCTGTAATCAGACACTACCAGACCATACACAACCTCATCCCCTCAGGGGAGCTTCCACCCTCATAGTTCGGGAACCCCACACTGCCCGATTCTAACTCCAACCCAAGATCCACAAGCCTGACTACCCTGGCCGACCCATCATCTCAGCATACTCCTGCCCCATCTCCACCTACCTTGATACTATCCTATCCCCCCAAACAGGAACTCCCTACATATATCCAGGACACCACCCATGCCTCCACCTCCTCCAAGACTTCCGTTTCCCTGGCCCCCAATGCCTATCTTCACCATGGACATCTAGTCCATCTACACCTCTATCTGCCATGACCAGGGTCTCCAAGTCCTCCATTTCTTCCTCTCCCGACATCCCCACCAATACCCTTCCACTGACACACTAATTCATTTGGCTGAACTGGTCCTCATCCTCAACAATTTCTCCTTCAAATCCTCCCATTTCCTTCAAACAATAGGGGTAGCCATGGGAACCCGCATGGACCCCAGCTATGCCTGTCTCTTTGTCGGCTGCGTGGAACAATCTATCTTCCGTAGTTACACGGGCACCACTGCCCACCTCTTCCTCTGCTACATTGATAACTGCATCGGCACTGCCTCGTTCTCCCACGAGGAGGTTGAACAGTTCATCAACCTCGCCGACACATTTCACCCCAACCTTAAATTCACCTGGAGCATCTCTGACACCTCCCTCCCCTTCCTGGTCCTCACCAGCTCCATTAACGGTGACTAACTCAACACTGACATTTTCTACAAGCCCACTGACTCCCACAGCTACCTGGATTACACCTAATCCAACCCTGCCTCCTGCAAAAATGCTATCCCTTATTACCAATTCCTCTGCCACCACTGCATCTGCACCCAGGAGGACCAGTTCCACCACTGAACACACCAGATGGCCTCTCTTCTTTAAAGATTGCAGTTTCCCTTCCTAAGTGGTTGATGGTGCCCTCCAGCGCATCTCATCCACTTCCCGCACCACTGCCCTCAAACCGCAACAAGGACAGAGCTCCCTGGTCCTCACCTTCCACCCCACCAACCTCCACATCATCATCTGCCATTTCTGCCACCTACAAACGGACCCCACCACCAGGGATATATTTCCCTCCCGGAAAAAGTGAGGTCTGCAGATGCTGGAGATCAAAGTTGAAACTTTATTGCTGGAACAGCACAGCAGGTCAGGCAGCATCCAGGGAACAGGAGATTCGACGTTTCGGGCACAGGCCCTTCTTCAGGAATGAGCAGAGAGTGTTCAGCAGGAGAAGATAAAAGGTAGGGAGGAGGGACTTGGAGGAGGGGCGTTGGAAATGTGATAGGTGGAAAGAGGTCAAGGTGAGGGTGATAGGTCGGAGTAGGATGGAGGCGGAGAGGTCAAGAAGAAGACTGCAGGTCAGGAAGGCGGTGCCGGGCTGGAGGGATTCGGCTGAGACAAGGTGGGGGGAGGGGGGATGAAGAAACTGGTGAAGTCCAAGTTCATCCCCTGTGGTTGGAGGGTTCCCAGTCGGAAGATAAGACGCTCCTCCTCCGACCGTCGCGTTGTTGTGGTTTGGCGGTGGATGAGTCCAATGACCTGCATATCCTCGGTGGAGTGGGAGGGGGAGTTGAAATGCTGTGCTACAGGGTGGTTGGGTTGGTTCGTCCGGGTGGCCCAGAGGTGCTCTCTGAATCGCTCCGCAAGTAGGCGGCCTGTCTCCCCAATATAGAGGAGGCTGCAGCGGATGCAGTAGATGATGTGGGTGGAGGTGCAGGTGAATCTGTGGCGGATATGGAAGTTTCCTTTGGGGCCTTGGAGAGAAGTGAGGGGGGAGGTGTGGGCGCAAGTGTTGCACCTCCTGCGGTTGCAAGGGAAGGTGCCGGGAGTGGAGGTTGGGTCGGTGGGGGGTGTGGATCTGACAAGGGAGTCGCGGAGGGAGTGGTCTCTACGGAAAGCTGATAGGGGAGGGGAGGGAAATATATCCTTGGTGCTGGGGTCTGTTTGGAGGTGGCGGAAGTGACGGCGGATGATGCGCTGTACATGGAGATTGGTGGGGTGGTAGGTGAGGACCAGTGGGGTTCTGTCCTGGTGGCGGTTGGAGGGGCGGGGCTCAAGGGCGGAGGAGCGGGAAGTGGAGGAGATGCGGTGGAGGGCACCGTCGACCACGTCGGGGGGGAAATTGCGGTCCTTGAAGAAGGAGGCCATCTGTGTTGTACGTATTTTGAACTGGTCCTCCTGGGAGCAGATGCGGCGGAGACGAAGGAATTGGGAGAATGGGATGGCGTTTTTACAGGGGGCAGGATGGGAGGAGGTGTAGTCCAGGTAGCTGTGGGAGTCGGTTGGTTTGTAGTAGATGTCCGTGTTGATTCGGTCGCCTGAGATAGAAACAGAAAGGTCTAGGAAGGGGAGGGAGGAGTCCGAGACTGTCCAGGTGAATTTGAGGTCGGGGTGGAAGGTGTTAGTGTAGTGGATGAACTGTTCAACCTCCTCGTGGGAGCACGAGGTAGCGCCGATACAGTCATCAATGTAGCGAAGGAAAAGATGGGGGGTGGGGCCAGTGTAGTTGCGGAAGATGGATTGTTCCACATACCCTACGAAGAGGCAGGCATAGCTGGGGCCCATGCGGGTGCCCATGGCTACTCCTTTTGTTTGGAGAAAGTGGGAGGATTGGAAAGAAAAGTTGTTCAGGGTGAGGACCAGTTCGGTCAGTCGAAGGAGGGTGTCGATGGAAGGGTACTGGGTGGTACGGCGGGAAAGGAAGAAGCGGAGTGCTTTGAGTCCTTCGTGATGGGGGATGGAAGTGTACAGGGACTGGATGTCCATGGTGAAGATGAGGCGTTGGGGACCGGGGAAGCGGAAATCCTGGAGGAGGTGGAGGGCGTGGGTGGTGTCACGAACGTAGGTGGGGAGTTCTTGGACTAATGGGGACAGGACCGTGTCGAGGTATGCGAGATGAGTTCGGTTGGGCAGGAGCAGGCTGAGACGATGGGTCGTCCGGGGCAGTCAGGTTTGTGGATTTTGGGCAGGAGGTAGAAACGGGCGGTGCGGGGTTGTGGGACTATGAGGTTGGAGGCGGTGGATGGGAGGTCCCCTGAGGTGATGAGGTTATGGATGGTCTGGGAGATGATGGTTTGGTGGTGGGGGGTGGGGTCATGGTCAAGGGGACGGTCGGAGGAGGTGTCTGCGAGCTGGCGTTTGGCCTCAGCGGTGTAAAGGTCAGTGCGCCAAACTACTACTGCGCCTCCCTTGTCAGCTGGTTTGATGGTGAGGTTGGGGTTGGAACGGAGGGAGTGGAGGGCTGCGCGTTCCGAGGGTGAGAGGTTGGAGTGGGTGGGAGGGGTGTGGGAGTTCAGGTAGCGGTTAATATCGCGGCGGCAGTTTGCTATGAAGAGGTCGAGGGCAGGTAGGAGGCCAGCACAGGGTGTCCAGGTGGACGGGGTGTGTTGGAGGTGGGAGAAGGGGTCGTCAGAGGGTGGGCGAGAGTCTTGATTGAAGAAGAAGGCACGGAGGCGAAGGCGGCGGAAGAATTGTTCGATGTCACTCCGTGTATTGAATTCATTGACCCGAGAACGTGTGGGAACGAAGGTGAGACCTCTGCTGAGGACTGATCTTTCATCCTCAGAGAGGGGCAAGTCTGGAGGGATGGTGAACACACGGCAGGGCGGGGAGCTAGGACCTGGTGTGGGGCTGGAGCTGGATGTGGGGGCGGGGTTAGGCCTGGGGGCGGGGACAGAGGTCGGCGTGGGGGTGGAGTTGGACATGGTGATGGAGACCGGCGGTGGGGCGGGGTTAGGCGCGGTGACGGAACTCGGCCGGGGGCGGAGTTAGGCGTGGTGGCGGAACGCGGCGTGGGGGCGGAGTTAGGCGCGGTGACGGAACGCGGCGGGGGGGCGGGGTTAGGCGTGGTGACGGAACGCGGCGTGGGGGCGGGGTTAGGCGCGGTGACGGAACTCGGCCGGAGGGCGGAGTTAGGCGTGGTGACGGAACGCGGCGTGGGGGCGGGGTTAGGCGCGGTGACGGAACTCGGCCGGAGGGTGGAGTTAGGCGTGGTGACGGAACGCGGCGTGGGGGCGGGGTTAGGCGCGGTGACGGAACGCAGCGGGGGGGCGGGGTTAGGCGTGGTGACGGAACGCGGCGGGGGGGCGGGGTTAGGCATGGTGACGGAACGCGGCGGGGGGGCGGAGACACATGCGGCGATGTGGTCCAAATGTAGGTTGCTGACGTCACTGGGGGCGGAAGTAGCTGCGGCGACCACGGAGACAGAGTTCTTCCCCATAGCCGCGGAGGTCGCCAATCTGTTGGCGATTGTCTTCATGACGATCGCAGAGCAGGTTGTCTGTGCGGCGATCCCGGAGGCGGTTGTTTGGGCCGCGATCATGAAGGTTGCGAGGTCGGTGGGGGCGGAAGTGACGTCATCGTCGGCGGCGTCTGCGGCTATTGCCGCGGGCGCTGTAGCGGCCGCGTGTGTAATGGCGCCGGACTGGTTTCGGAGGACGATGGAAGTTTCTGGAACGGTTGAGGAATCCGGAGTTTGGGGGTAAGTGCATGAAAGTTTTTGGTACTTACTGCCTTTAATTTCCGATATGGCTAGAAAGAACTGTTTGTTCAGTCTATGGATTCTTCTGTAAATGAAGAACAGTAGAGGTCCTTTACAGGTCTGTGAGAGAGTTGTCCTGAGCTGGGGTAGGTCGAGTTGCAGGGAATGTAGGTAGCGGCGCATGGCTGCAAGCGTGGAGTGGAGGATCCGGAGGGAGGTCCGTTGCTGGAGGCTGCGGATTTGTTGCAGGTACTGGTAGTCCTGGTTGGGTCCAAATTGTGTTGGTCGGAAGGTGATCTGGAGTCCAAATTGTGTTGGTCGGAACAATTTGTGACATCGAACAATTCTTCCGCCGCCTTCGCCTCCGTGCCTTCTTCTTCAATCAAGACTCCCGCCCACCCTCTGACGACCCCTTCTCCCACCTCCAACACACCCCGTCCACCTGGACACCCTGTGCTGGCCTCCTACCTGCCCTCGACCTCTTCATAGCAAACTGCCGCCGCGATATTAACCGCTACCTGAACTCCCACACCCCTCCCACCCACTCCAACCTCTCACCCTCGGAACGCGCAGCCCTCCACTCCCTCCGTTCCAACCCCAACCTCACCATCAAACCAGCTGACAAGGGAGGCGCAGTAGTAGTTTGGCGCACTGACCTTTACACCGCTGAGGCCAAACGCCAGCTCGCAGATACCTCCTCCTACCGTCCCCTTGACCATGACCCCACCCCCCACCACCAAACCATCATCTCCCAGACCATCCATAACCTCATCACCTCAGGGGACCTCCCATCCACCGCCTCCAACCTCATAGTCCCACAACCCCGAACCGCCCGTTTCTACCTCCTGCCCAAAATCCACAAACCTGACTGCCCCGGACGACCCATCGTCTCAGCCTGCTCCTGCCCAACCGAACTCATCTCGGCATACCTCAACACGGTCCTGTCCCCATTAGTCCAAGAACTCCCCACCTACGTTCGTGACACCACCCACGCCCTCCACCTCCTCCAGGATTTCCGCTTCCCCGGTCCCCAACGCCTCATCTTCACCATGGACATCCAGTCCCTGTACACCTCCATCCCCCATCACGAAGGACTCAAAGCACTCCGCTTCTTCCTTTCCCGCCGTACCACCCAGTACCCTTCCACCGACACCCTCCTTCGACTGACCGAACTGGTCCTCACCCTGAACAACTTTTCTTTCCAATCCTCCCACTTTCTCCAAACAAAAGGAGTAGCCATGGGCACCTGCATGGGCCCCAGCTATGCCTGCCTCTTCGTAGGGTATGTGAACAATCCATCTTCCGCAACTACACTGGCCCCACCCCCCATCTTTTCCTTCGCTACATTGATGACTGTATCGGCGCTACCTCGTGCTCCCACGAGGAGGTTGAACAGTTCATCCACTACACTAACACCTTCCACCCCGACCTCAAATTCACCTGGACAGTCTCGGACTCCTCCCTCCCCTTCCTAGACCTTTCTGTTTCTATCTCAGGCGACCGAATCAACACGGACATCTACTACAAACCAACCGACTCCCACAGCTACCTGGACTACACCTCCTCCCATCCTGCCCCCTGTAAAAACGCCATCCCATTCTCCCAATTCCTTCGTCTCCGCCGCATCTGCTCCCAGGAGGACCAGTTCAAAATACGTACAACACAGATGGCCTCCTTCTTCAAGGACCGCAATTTCCCCCCCGACGTGGTCGACGGTGCCCTCCACCGCATCTCCTCCACTTCCCGCTCCTCCGCCCTTGAGCCCCGCCCCTCCAACCGCCACCAGGACAGAACCCCACTGGTCCTCACCTACCACCCCACCAATCTCCATGTACAGCGCATCATCCGCCGTCACTTCCGCCACCTCCAAACAGACCCCAGCACCAAGGATATATTTCCCTCCCCTCCCCTATCAGCTTTCCGTAGAGACCACTCCCTCCGCGACTCCCTTGTCAGATCCACACCCCCCACCGACCCAACCTCCACTCCCGGCACCTTCCCTTGCAACCGCAGGAGGTGCAACACTTGCGCCCACACCTCCCCCCTCACTTCTCTCCAAGGCCCCAAAGGAAACTTCCATATCCGCCACAGATTCACCTGCACCTCCACCCACATCATCTACTGCATCCGCTGCAGCCGGTGTGGCCTCCTCTATATTGGGGAGACAGGCCGCCTACTTGCGGAGCGATTCAGAGAGCATCTCTGGGCCACCCGGACGAACCAACCCAACCACCCTGTAGCACAGCATTTCAACTCCCCCTCCCACTCCACCGAGGATATGCAGGTCATTGGACTCATCCACCGCCAAACCACAA
Organism: Chiloscyllium plagiosum; assembly: GCF_037043375.1. Lineage (NCBI taxonomy): Eukaryota > Metazoa > Chordata > Chondrichthyes > Orectolobiformes > Hemiscylliidae > Chiloscyllium > Chiloscyllium plagiosum. The sequence goes on along the minus strand of NW_028270152.1, from coordinate 17,218,324 downwards.
CAACACGACGGTCGGAGGAGGAGCGTCTTATCTTCCGACTGGGAACTCTCCAACCACAGGGGATGAACTTGGACTTCACCAGTTTCTTCATCCCCCCTCCCCCCACCTTGTCTCAGCCGAATCCCTCCAGCCCGGCACCGCCTTCCTGTCCTGCAGTCTTCTTCTTGACCTCTCCGCCTCCATCCTACTCCGACCTATCACCCTCACCTTGACCTCTTTCCACCTATCACATTTCCAACGCCCCTCCTCCAAGTCCCTCCTCCCTACCTTTTATCTTCTCCTGCTGAACACTCTCTGCTCATTCCTGAAGAAGGGCCTGTGCCCGAAACGTCGAATCTCCTGTTCCCTGGATGCTGCCTGACCTGCTGTGCTATTCCAGCAATAAAGTTTCAACTTTGATCTCCAGCATCTGCAGACCTCACTTTTTCCGGGAGGGAAATATATCCCTGGTGGTGGGGTCCGTTTGTAGGTGGCAGAAATGGCAGATGATGATGTGGAGGTTGGTGGGGTGGAAGGTGAGGACCAGGGAGCTCTGTCCTTGTTGCGGTTGAAGGGGTGCGGTTTGAGGGCAGTGGTACGGGAAGTGGATGAGATGCGCTGGAGGGCACCATCAACCACTTAGGAAGGGAAACTGCAATCTTTAAAGAAGAGAGGCCATCTGGTGTGTTCAGTGGTGGAACTGGTCCTCCTGGGTGCAGATGCAGTGGTGGCAGAGGAATTGGTAATAAGGGATAGCATTTTTGCAGGAGGCAGGGTTCGATTAGGTGTAATCCAGGTAGCTGTGGGAGTCAGTGGGTTTGTAGAAAATGTCAGTGTTGAGTTAGTCACCGTTAATGGAGCTGGTGAGGACCAGGAAGGGGAGGGAGGTGTCAGAGATGCTCCAGGTGAATTTAAGGTTGGGGTGAAATGTGTCGGCGAGGTTGATGAACTGTTCAACCTCCTCGTGGGAGAACGAGGCAGTGCCGATGCAGTTATCAATGTAGCAGAGGAAGAGGTGGGCAGTGGTGCCCGTGTAACTACGGAAGATAGATTGTTCCACGCAGCCGACAAAGAGACAGGCATAGCTGGGGTCCATGCAGGTTCCCATGGCTACCCCTATTGTTTGAAGGAAATAGGAGGATTTGAAGGAGAAATTGTTGAGGATGAGGACCAGTTCAGCCAAATGAATTAGTGTGTCAGTGGAAGGGTATTGGTGAGGATGTCGGGAGAGGAAGAAATGGAGGACTTGGAGACCCTGGTCATGGCAGATAGAGGTGTAGATGGACTAGATGTCCATGGTGAAGATAGGCATTGGGGGCCAGGGAAACGGAAGTCTTGGAGGAGGTGGAGGCATGGGTGGTGTCCTGGATATATGTAGGGAGTTCCTGTTTGGGGGGATAGGATAGTATCAAGGTAGGTGGAGATGGGGCAGGAGTATGCTGAGATGATGGGTCGGCCAGGGTAGTCAGGCTTGTGGATCTTGGGTTGGAGTTAGAATCGGGCAGTGTGGGGTTCCCGAACTATGAGGGTGGAAGCTCCCCTGAGGGGATGAGGGGATGAGGTTGTGTATGGTCTGGTAGTGTCTGATTACAGATTAACATTTGCATAGACCGAACATGCAAAAGTCTCCATTCATAAAACATCCTAAAAATATGATGTGGAGGTGCCAGTGTTGAACTGGGGTGGACAAAGTTAAAAATCACACAACACCAGGTTATAGTCCAACAGGTTTATTTGAAAGTACTAGCTTTCATAGCGATGTTCCTTCAGTTACCTGAAGGAGCAGTGCTCTGAAAGCTTCTACTTCCAAATAAAGCTGTTGGACTATAACTTGGTGTTGTGTGACTTTTAGCTTTATCCTAAAAATACAGACACTTCTCAGGACCTTTAATAATTTTGAAAATTTGAGTCACATAGGGTGACATATCAGACAGATGACCAAAAGCTTACAGATAGTTTCAAAGGAGGATCTTCAAAAAAGATTTGTAGATGTATGGTGAGGTTAGGAAAGGCAATTCAGAGTGTGTGGAGCTGAGCAGCCAGAATTGGAGATGATGTGGAAGTGCTAGTGTCGGACTGGGGTGGACAAAGTCAAAAATCACACAACACCAGGTTATAGTCCAATAGGTTCAGTTGAAGCCGCAAGCTTTCGGAGCCCCTCTCCTTCCTCACGCAGCTAATTGGAGATGCACAAGAGGTCAGAATGCAGCTTAAAAAAGTTGTGAGACAAGGCAAATGACTTTATTAAGAATAAAAAAAAACCCCATGGTATTATGGCATGACAGGAACCATTTTCAAGTGTTGTAGTTTATCCTTGTCTTCAAGTCTCTCCAGAGCCTCATCCCTCCAATTCTCTCAAATCTCCACATAACTGAAAAATATCTGCACTCTAATTCTAGCTGCTTGATTTTAACCTTTCCATCAGTGGCTATGCCTTCAGCTTTCAGTTCTGGAAATTTCTCTCTCAATCTCTCTACCTCCATCTCATCCTTTAAAATGCATGCTAACACCTACCTAACCAAGGATTTGATTAATTGCCTTTAAAATCACCTTGTATGGCTCAGTGTCAAATTTTATTTGGTAAGACTCCTGAGAAGTGCATTGCTAAGGTTTTCTGTGTTAAAAGGATTATTTAATGCAAGTCTATTCACCGGGTCAGTTTTTTTTTGATGCAAGCTAGAGGAACAGCATCTCATTTTCCACATAGGCACCTTGGGGGAGGGGCGTCGGAAATGTGATAGGTGGAAAGAGGTCAAGGTGAGGGTGATAGGTCAGACTGGGATGGGGCGGAGAGGTCGGGAAGAAGATATCTATATGTGAAGCATATGCATGTATCTGAATCCCTAAGTCTCTCTGTACTGCAACACTACTCAAGCACCTACTTGTAACTGTATAAATCCTGCCGGGGTTTGTTTTACTGAAATGCAGTACCTTTTATTTACCAAATCAAACTCTGTCTGCCTCTCCTCAGCCCATTCACCCAATCGATCAAGATCTCATTGTAATCTTAGATAATCATCTTCAATGTCCACTATATCACCAGTCTTGGTGTCACCCATCTATAGGGACATATGAATATCTATATCAAGGGTGCCTAAGTGTAGTTCCAGCTAATAAATTGATAAAGCCAAAGGGGTCCTGGAGTCAGTGCAAATATTAAAACTCAACCACCGTTAGTTCTGCAGAGCTGCAGTTGTGGGAAGGAACTCATTGAGAAAATCCACCAATCTGTCGACAGGGAGACAGATCAAGGTCAATGGCAGTCGATTTGCATATCTCTGTTGTGTGGACATTGGCTCAGCGCACAAAGCAGAAAGTTAACAAAAGTGTCCGGAAACTGCATTTCAGGGACAACAGCAGTTAGGCTCGACTTTTCCTATCTGGCTTTAAAATAAACACAGGATGAAAGCATTCCCATTTGATCCAGAACCCTCTGCGATATGTTTCAAATAAATTTAAATGCAAAATTATTCGGAGTCTAAAATTTCAATTTCACTTTCACTTTCGGTTTCCTCCCCATCTCAAGTTCTCAAATAAATTGGATTTTGGTCTCTTATAGTAAGCTCCACCTCTTAAAGCGGCAATGATATCTTCATAATAACAAGAACTGCAGGCGATGGAAATCACAAGTAAAAACAGAAATGTCTGGAGAAACTCAGCAGGTGTCACAGCCTCTGTGGAAAGAAAGCAGAGTAAACATTCCGAGTCCAGTGACCCTTCTTCTGTAGATTCTGGGTCATATGATCCCACTCCACAGCTATATGATGAAGGAGCAGTGCTAGGAAAGCTAGTGCTTCCAAATAAATCTGTTGGACTATAACCTGGTGTTGTGTGATTTTTGACTTTGTCCACCACAGTCCAACACCGGCTCCTCCACATCACTTCTTCAGAAAACAGCTTGTGTTGCAAGTCATTTAATCCCTTTGTTTTTCTGCAGTGACTTAAAATGTGAATAAAACTGCAACAGCCACTAGCCTGCAAACAGCACGAAATAAATATATTGCACAATTGAAATATACCAGTTAAAATCTGTCTGTGCTACAAACAGTCCAGCATTGTTGTCGATATTTTTAATTAACTTGCTCAGATGCATTAATGTACATCTGGGTGTAGGTTTGCTCGCTGAGCTGGAAGGTTCATTTCCAGATGTTTCATCACCCTACTAGGTAACAGCTTCAGTGGGCCTCCGGTTGAAGCACTGTTGATAATTCCTACTTTCTATTTATAGCTATCTATCTATGTACAGCAAGTGAAACTCGAATTCAGACTTTCTGGCACAGTAATCAGGACACCTTGCACCACAAGGTAGGGAAATGGACATAAGGTAGGGAAATGAAATTAATATAGGATACCAGCTCATTGACTGGTAGGGCCAGTTGAAAGGGTTATGTAGCCTACCCCTGCTGCTATTTTTTTTAATGTTCTTAACCCCATTGGTAGGAGTTTATTTTGGATTTCTAGCTTTCTGGGTATTAAAGTGAAAGTCATTTTTTTTATTGTGGGAGCTATGAGTGCTGCTAACTAAAGCACCATTTATTGGTTGTCCCTAATTGCCCAGGGGGCATTTAAAAGTCAACCACATTGCTGTGGTTCTGGAATCACATATACAGCAGACCAGGTAAGGATGGCAATTTCCATCCCTAAAGGACATCAGATGGGTTTTTCCAGCAATTGACAAGTCATCATTAGATTGTGAATTCACAGATTTTATTGATTTCAAATGCCATTCCCTGTCATAGTGGGATTTGAACCCAGCATCTCACATCTCACAAACATCTTTACCTATGTTATTGGTAAATGTGAAAGAGATTTTCCACCGTCCAAGGTCGACAAGTGGAAATGAGGCTAATGGGCAGGTACCCAGATGATATCATTTGAGCAGTGGGTAGTTGTCAGATCATAATGAGAATTCATTGATTTCATGAATCATGAAGCATGGACATGGCCTCCATTTGGTGTTTCAACCAATAAGACAATAATCCAACAATGTATGAACTAGAAAATCAGCTGAGTTTGTGCCCTTCACCGGATTTTGGGAACAACCTTCCTCTAAATCATAACATCTTCCAAACTCCAGGAAATAGAGAATGGGAATAGGCCATTCAGTCTAGTCAGTCTGGCCCAGAAAATTGCCCCTTATTTACTCAGTATCCTGGACCTCTGTCCCATTATTCCTTTATCCCTCATTCACCTATTCAACGTCAGTTTGAATTTTAGCATGTGGCTTGTTTTTAACCTAACTGCCAACCAACTATACAATGCCATCGAGTCGAATACAATACCCCACCCCTCAATAAAAACTCATATTACATCCCATCACCTCCAACACAGACAGGTGAAAACTGAGGCTTTCATTTTTACCTGAAGCACTGTCCTGAAATGAACTCTAGAATCTCTCAATGGTTCATGTCAAGAAATTTCACCTGCCAACTGTTTTACATAGGGCTTTTAGAGGCTGAACAGGCTGGGGCTGTTTTCCCTGGAGCGTCGGAGGCTGAGGGGTGACCTTATAGAGGTTTACAAAATTATTAGGGACATGGATAGGATAAATAGACAAAGTCTTTTCCCTGGGGTTGGGGAGTCAAGAACTAGAGGGTATAGGCTTAGGGTGAGAGGGGAAAGATATAAAAGAGACCTAAGGGGCAACGTTTTCACGAAGAGGATGGTACGTGTATGGAATGAGCTGCCAGAGGATGTAGTGGAGGCTGGTACAATTGCAACATTTAAGAGGCATTTGGATGGGTATATGGATAGAGGGATATGGGCTGGGTGCCAGCAGGTGGGACTAGATTGGGTTGGGATATCTGGTCGGCATGGACGGTTGGACCGAAGGGTCTGTTTCCATGCTGTACATCTCTATGACTCTATGACTTTAGTATTACAGAATCATAGAGTTATGCAGCACAAAATCAGGCCCTTAGGGGTCCAGATATCCTATACTTATCAAGTCCCATTTGCCAGCACTTGACCCATATCCCTCTAAATCCTTCCTATTCATGTACCCTTCCATATGCCTTTTAAATGTTTTAACTGTACCAGCCTCCTCCACCACTTCTTCTGGCAGCTCATTCCATACATGCGCCACCATCTGCATGAAAAAGTTGCCCCTCAGGCCCCTTTTAAATCTTTCCCCTCTCACCTTTAAACCTATGCCCTCTAGTTATGGACTCTCCAGCTTGGAGAAAAGACCTTGTCTATTTACCCTATCCATGCCCCTCATGATTTTATAAAACTCTATAAGGTCACCCCTCTGTCAAGCGTCGACTGTGTTGCCCTTTTAAAGAGGTAAGAATGTGCCCGGAAGCTTTTGTTTACTCCATCTTTTAATTGCTCTGCAGTTTCAAGTCGAGCCGGTGTCATTGAATGAGAGCGGAGCAAGTCGTTGTATCGCCCGCAGAAGAGGAGCAATTTACTCAAGTGACAGAGCAAGCCAAGGTATGTTAGCGTTCGGTGTATGTTGATGCAACCACTAACATCTGTGCTGTAGTCAAACGTAATGCTACAGTGCTGTAAGCAATTGCTGGGGATGGCAAGCTGACGTTATCTGAGGCTGCACTGAAGCTGAGTATAAAATCAACCAGCTGACCAAAGATGTATTTTTGAGATTTCAAATTTAGTCCAGAATTTCGGCTTGAATGTTGTTTAGGCATTAAATTTCTTCTTAATGGACTGAGACAGGTGTTCCCGAACGTAAAACAGAGGCAGTTCGTTGTTGTAGGAGCGAGTGACCTTTTTATTTATAAAGAGAAATTGTCAATAGAAATTTGGTTGATTGGTTCCCGCTCTCCTCCCCCCCCCCCCCCCCCAAATTAAACAATAGTTTTATTTACAAAGAGGGGAAGTATTGAGCTGAAAAAGTCGCATCAGTTAAAGTGATTGCTTTGTGAGAGACCAGTCACTCTTTTCAGTTCTTAGTATACTGAATCAGTATTGAACTTCCGTGGATTAATTGGAAGTGAAATAATCGACCCATCTGCAGATTTCTTCAATTTAATTATCGAATGAAATTGGCAAATGGTTTTGCTTCCCTCGTCCCACTCCCCAGGATTGAGCATCCTGACGGAAAGTTACACTGGTAGTTGCTGACTGATGTGATGTGTTGCAACAGAATTGTTGCAAAACTGAAAGAGGCCATTCGACCCATCGTGTCTCCGAAGGAAAGCGAAACTAGCGAAACTAAGTGCACAGGGGAATTTTCGGGGTTTTTTTTGTTGTTGCCAACTTGCGTTTGAATCCTGTACGTTCATCTGTATTGGATCTTCAAATATTAATTGTGTTGAAATGTTGCGTGTAGTGCTAGCAATACCGATTTGTAACTGCTATCCGTGTTGTTCACGATATAGTGGTCAACTCTGGTTGGATGCATCTGAATTATTGAATGGTTGCTGATCAGAAATAGGCCGTTCAGCCCTTAGGATCTCTGACAGCTCTCTGTGTTACACCCGAAACTTTGACTTCTCCACTTCCTGATGCTGCCTGGCTTGCTGTGTTCTTCCAGCCTCCTGCTAGTCTACCTTGGATTCCAGCATCTGAAGTTTATTTGTCTCTGTAGGATCGAGACAGCTTGTCCCTTTCCTGCAGCCCTGGTAACATCCTCTCCGGATTACTGTTAAATTGCCTTTTGAAAACCATGGTTGAATTCTCTTCATACCCTCAGACAGTATGTTTCTGATCCTTGCAGCCTTTTAAAAAGAAAAGCCGTTCTTTATGTTGACAAAACAGCTGGCTGGGTTATATTCGAAGATTTGTATTCACCTAGCACTTATACCCCTCCCAGAACAATCAAAAGCACTGTGATCTTTCATGATCCCAGACCACACCACCAAATTTATGTTATGATCTGATGAGGAACTATAACTTCTTTTTTAAAGTTGACAAAGTTTCAGATCCCAGGTACTTCCCAGAGAATAATTCCATAAGATTCTATGATTTTAAACAAACTTAATTATACAACACTATGCACATTAAAAAAAAATTATACTCTAACATTCAGAATTAATGGGAGGCAAATATGGGTAACAAATTATGATTGTTCGCCCCCACAGAGTACATCAAATAGCAGAAGCGATCAAGACACATCCAATAGATTTCTCAAGTATCCCACCCACCCACCCCCAAACACAAAGCTTAATGACACAATGGGTCATTTTAAAAATCACAGGTGATTTCAATTCTTCACTTTTGACAATCTGGTCTGGAAACTGACTTAAAAGCAGTTCCATCATGAACAGTCTTGCTGACTGATTATGTTTTGGTTGTCCACCTTCCTTTGAAGGGTCTGTACTAATCTGGATCACAAACAGCAATCCAGCACAGCATTTGCTCACAGGCACAGATCCAACTTTTCACCAATGCCTAGCTTCACCAGCTAGCACTGCCCATGTGTATCCTCTGTCATTTTAATTCTCTGTTTTCCCTCCAACTTTGACCACTCTTTCCCCAGCCTCCCAAATGGTTCAAGGAATCTCACATTCTTGTTTTACAGCCTTCTGAAGAGGAGGTGGAGGTAAATAATGTCAGATCATGATCGCTGTCCCATTGCTTTGGACAGCAAGGTGGTAATTCTGATTTCTGTTTACACCTCCTCATTTTCCTTTTGGCTTGACTGTTATCATCTTATTTTGCCTCGTGCCTTTATCGCTTTTGTTATTTCCTCCTAGCAACCTGTCGCTCTCCTTTTGTGCTTTCCTCACTACCCTGTACTTACTTAAAACCTATTATTTCTCAAAACTTCCCAGGTCTGATTAAAGGTCATGGCCTGAAACATTTGCTGTCTTTCTCTCTGCGCAACAACTTCTAGAAGACCTGTGTATTTTCAGCATTTTCAGTTTTAATTTCAGATTTTAAGCATTTGCAAGATTTTACTTTCGGTTTAAAAGCAAGATAACCCAGCGGTAAGTAAAACCATGGGACTTCCCAAGTTCATCTTTTTATCCATTGACCCTCTCACTCCTGCACATTGTTATGTCAGTGGGTACTACATGAATGCAACTTTCCTCCTTCCTTTCATCAGAAAGTCGAGGTCAGTTAAGTTTCACATTTGGTAGAATCTACCTTTTATTTTCCTCAGACCTACAGACCATGGATCCAGATGAAAGTTCCACAGAGATTGATGAAGGCCTCTACTCCAGGCAATTGTAAGTATATTTGGAAGTATAGCAAATTGCTGTGGTCAAAAGAAACTCACTGACCGAAAGGAGAGGGTGGATAGAGGTGAAGAAGATAAGTCAAATAGATAGAGAAGACTGATCTCATGAGTGTTGTTACTTTATAACTGTTTGATGTCACCAATAGATTCCAGTTAGGACGGGCGGTTTTTAGTGACTAAATAAGTTATGTTCTGGCCTGTTACCTGTCGGATTCTGAAACACAATTCAAGGAATAAAGGAAAATCTTCTATATTCAAAAGAGTATGTGTAACTTGTTGTGGAGGCCAATAGTGTAGATACATCTAATGGAAAGTTGGGAAAGCATATAATGAAGAAGATGGATTTGAAGAATTAGATATGGCGAGAGAAGAGGAATTTTTCATGAATGTATACATTGTAGTAAATTGGCAGGACCAATGGCCTATTTCTATTCTTTTTGCCATACATAAACCAGCCTCTTCTAATTCAGAGGGCTGACGCTTGGGCACTCGGTAGTTTAGTTTAACACTCGAGGATGCCACATCTCCCAGGATTTCTTTTTTATAGAATTCTACAGTGTGGAAACAGGCCCTTTGGCCCAACAAGTCCACACTGAACCTCCAAAGAGTATCTCGCCCAAACCCATTACTCTACATTTACCCCTGACTAATGTACCTAACCTACAATCCCTGAACACTATGGGCAATTTAGCATGGCCAATTCACCTAACCTGCACATCTTTGGATTGTGGGAGGAAACCAGAGCACCCGGAGGAAACCCAAGCAGACACGGGGAGAATGTGCAAATTCCACACAGACAATCACCTGAGGCTGGAACCAAACCCGGGTCCCCGGTGCCTGGTGCTGTGAGGCAGCAGTGCTAACCACTGAGCCACCGTGCTGATTTTTTTTATAGGTGCTTTGGGGATGGCATTCTGTGACTCTGTTCTTTTACCATGGAGACCATAAATAAATGGCCGAGGATGGTCTTTTACTAACGGGTTTGAAAAAGCAACGATCACATCCGAAATAGAGGACAACAAGTTTTGAGAAGATTTGTAGCTCAGGTTGAGGTTCTGGATGTAGGTTTGCTCACTGAGCTGGAAGGTTCATTTTCAGATGTTTCGTCACCCTACTAGTTTACATCTTCATTGAGCCTCCGGATGAAGCACTGGTGGCCTGGCCTGCTTTCTATTTGTGTTTAGATTTCCTTTGGCGACATCATTTACTGTGGTGATGTCATTTCCTATTCTTTTTCTCAGGGGATGGTAAATGGGATCCAAGTCAATGTGTTTGTTGATAGAGTTCCAGTTGGAATGCCATGCTTCTAGGAATTCTTGTGCGTGTCTCTGTTTGGCTTGTCCTAGGATCTGTGTGTTATCCCAGTCGAAGTGGTGTCCTTCCTCGTCTATATGTAAGGATATTAGTGAGAGAGGGTCATGTCTTTTTGCGGCTAGATGATGTTCATATATCCTGGTGGCTAGTTTTCTGCCTGTTTGTCCAATGTAGTGTTTATTACAGTTCTTGCAAGGTATTTTGTAAGTGACATTAGTTTTGCTTGTTGTTTTGCTAGCAACATAGATCCAATAGAGAGGACAAATTAGGAGGCAGTCCAGAGTAAAGTCAGAGTTCCTGTATCAAAAGTGTGGTGCTGGAAAAGAGGAGAGGAGATAGAGACAGTAGATGAGCTGTTTGGAGGTGCAGGAAAATCTCTGCCAGATGTTGCTCTTGATATGGTCTCATCTACATTTGTAGAGACAGGACATCAACATGCGGAATGTTTCAAACAACATCTCTGGGACACACACACCAAACAACCCCACTGCCCTGTGTCTGAAAACTTCAACTTTCCCTCCCATTCCGCCAAGGACATGCAAGTCCTTGGCCACCTCCACCAGCAAATCCTAGCCACCCGACTACTGAAGAAAGAATAACTCACCTTCCACCTTGGGACTCTTCAGCCACACTGATCAATGTCAACTTCATCAGTTTCCTCATCTCCGCTCCCCCTACCTTATCCCAGATTCAACCCTCCAAACTCGGCCCCGCCTTCTTGAATTGCCCAACCTGTCCCTCTTCCTTCCCATCTATTCACTCCATGCACTGCTCCGACCTATCACCATCACCCCCCATCTTCATCCACTTATCGCATTCTCGGCTACCCCCTCCAGCCCCACCCCAGTCCCATTTATCTCTCAGCCCCCTAGGTACGCCCCCCCCTCCCCCCCCCATTCCTGATGAAGAGCTTATGCTCGAAACATCGATTCTCCTGCTCCTTGGATGCTGTCTGACTGGCTGTGCTTTTCCAGCATCACACTTTTCAACTCTGCAGTCCTCACTTTCTCAGAGTTCCTGTGGTGAAATAAATATAAATACAGTAAGGGTGGGGTCGATTTTGTTTTGGCTTTGTCCAGGCAGCAGGCAAGGACAGCGAGAAAACTCATTGAAAGTTCAAGGATGGAAAGACTTGCAATGAAGATGAGGCTCCAGGGCGTGGTTTCAGGGCAGAATAAAATATGGAGATAACCATTAGGGATAGAAGCTGCAGAGAAATATATCTGTCTAGGTGAGCAGAACTGTGGGCAGGACTGGGCTAGGGTTGAATTTTAGAAATGGAAATGTGTTGCTGGAAAAGCGCAGCAGGTCAGGCAGCATCTAGGGAACAGGAGAATCGACGTTTCGGGTTTCCTGAAGAAGGGCTAATGCCCGAAACGTCGATTCTCCTGTTCCCTAGATGCTGCCTGACCTGCTGCGCTTTTCCAGCAACACATTTCCATCTCTGATCTCCCAGCATCTGCAGACCTCACTTTCTCCTTGAATTTTAGAAACCCAGTGGGAGCAGTAGACCAGTCAACTGCTCAGAAATAACAACAACAATGGGGGGAGGAATCTAAGTAATAAGCAGCAGCTAAGAGACGCAGTGGCTGAGTCCTTAAGGTATAGAAACACAGATTGTCCAGATCTAAGTTTGAGCATTTGGATGATGAGTTTTCAGAAGGTCTGAACTCACTGAGGAACGCATAACGTAAGTGGCTGGGACTTTTGCAGTAGGGGTTTAAACTCACTGTTAACTAGTAAAAAGGGCTAAATTGTATCCAAGTATGGAACCATGGAGTGTAAACTCTGGAAGAGTGTATCTAGTAAGAAAGAAAAAAACCTATGTCTTAAGATAGCTCTTGACCTTGCTGTCTCATTGACCAGTCTGTCCTGAACCCCAACTCTCAGGATGTTGCATGATAAACCACACATGAAAAGTGTGGAGACTTTTATGAAGCACTCTACTCAAGAATCTTAGGTGGCTTTTGCCCAAAACATCGATTTCCTGCTCCCCGGATGTTGCCTGACCTGCTGTGCTTTTCCAGCGTCACTCTAATCTAGACTCTGGTTCCCAGCATCTGCAGTCCTCATAGGTGGCAAGTGAGCATGAGAGGCAGCCCTCTATTCCATAAATTTGAATTGGGGACCTACCCACTTTAACAGGAAGACTGATTGACCATTGCTCACTTTTTGCTTCGAGGAGAATTGCCATTTGGTGGCCCATTAATCATTGTCACCTCCGATAGATCAGAGGTCACTCATCGGCAAAGCCTGCTCCTGTGATTGGTCTCCCGGTCGCAAAGCTGATAGAGGGAAGATTGGATAAAGGTGTACAAGATTATGACAGGTTTAGAAATGGTAGACATAGAAGAGCAGTTCATATTCATTATTTGTATAAAGACAAAATTACAAAGAGTTTAAGGTTTCAGGTAAGAAATACAAGGGAATATGAGGAAGCACCGTGACTGGTAATGACCTGGAGTTCACTGCCTGTGTGGCAGCAGAGATTTAAAAGGACCTAAGGGGCAACTTCTTCACGCCTAGGGCGATATGGGCCAAATGCCGGTAAATGAGACTGGATTAATTTCAGATAACTGGTTTGCATGATTGAGTTGGACCAAAGGGTCTCTTTCCGTTCTGTACATGCTCTATAAATGGCCACTCTTTTGGTGCAGTTATAAACCTGAATCATCTGCCCCACTAAACATATTCCCGAACCAGTGGAGTTGCAAGTGGTGCACAAATGATACATGCTGCATCAATTTAAAAAAATTCCCAATGTTGGAAATTTAAAATGAAAATGCACGAAAAATGCAACAGGTCAGTCAGATCAAGAAAATGATATAAAGCCATGGATTTCTGGCTCTTTAACTGCACCATGTATTTTTAAAATGTAAATGGATAAAACTTTTTGATTCATGTTCTCTATCGAGTTTAAATCATCGAATTTGCTTTGCACTTCCATCGTCTTTCTTTGACTTGATGGAGTTTGGCTGATCCTGTTTTCAAAATGGGTATTTCAGAACTTCTTTGTTTTTAGCAAATGGAGATTTAATCTTATTGTGGTGTAATACTTTTGGATTCATTGCATTGACTACTGCTGCTAGCGGTTTATTCCCACTTATATATTAAATGCTTAAGACATCAGAATACTTCCGAAACCTGAACAGGTTTGCTGACTAAGGATAGAACAGAGATACTGCTATCAATGTGTCCATACAGAATGCATGGGACAAGATACTGATTGTGACTGTCCTGAAACGTTTGTGATGCTGTGTCCTTTGTTATCCTATCCCTTGGTGAACACATGACCTGCACCATAGTTTCAGCATTTGCCACGGTTCAATGTTAGTGTTTTTGAGTCTGATTTAAGGCACCACGGATTTAAGTCCGACGACAGAGACTTGAACACATAGTTGAGGTAGACACTACACTACATTTCTGAGGGAGTGTTGCACTGTCATCGGAAGTGGTGACACCCAGTTTTGGGTTCTGTCAGGGCCACTCAGCTCCTGAACTCATGACAGCCTTGTTCACAACATTTTGAAGGCATCTGGATGGGTATGTGAATAGGACAGGTTTAGGGTGATATGGGCCAAATGCTGGCAAATGAGACTGGATTAATTTAAGCTATCTGGTTGGCATGGATGAGTTGGGCCAAAGGGTCTGATTCCATGCTGTACATGCTCTATGAATGGCCACTTTTTTGGTGCATTTATAAACCTGATTCCATCTGCATTTCTGAGGGAGTGTTGCACTGCCATAGGAGTCAGATGAGAGATGAGATGGTAAGCCAAGGCCCATGCATCCGGAACATTATGTGGAGTTGTTTCAAAGAAGAACAGTGTATCTCTCCCGATTATTCTGGCCAACTTTGCTGAACCAGATTGTTTTGTCAATTATCCTTGATAAAATTCTCATTCTTTCTGACATTGGAGAATGGTATAAGCCTTGACATCTCCACTGGGTATCAAATAAATCTCTAAATTTAATGTCTCTTTTAATGGTCAAGATCAAATCTCCATGAACTTTGTACAGATATTAGAAATTTAAAAGTATATTCGGGCAAATAATATAATTTCTAATACGTCAAATTGACTTACTGCAAAAAGGGTTAAGAAAGGGAAAAAAGTGAGGGTGAGAACAAAACTGGCAAAAGTAGAATTTATTAGTAAAACATTCTGTGGTTGAAATTTAATTCCCATTATGTGTGAATTTGCCTTATACATATTAAAAGATGGCTTCAGAAAATTCCTGAAATCTTTTGTAATGCCAAGTATTGCGAAACTAAACAACATGAGTGTAGCAATAGTTGAAACTGTCTTTCACTTCACTCTAAAGAAAAATTCGTTCAACTTCAAGAATTTTTACTGAACAAGGGACAACCCCAGAAATCTAATAACAAATAAAATTTTGTTATGGCTCCCTACACTAAATTCTGAAGAAGTATTGATGTGTAAAATGTTTTAGGACAACTTGAGATGGTGAAGTTTTTGTTTTAAACGCACATTCTTTCCTTATCTGAAATTACTCATTGTCTCCAAAGTTCAGACAGATTTATCCAGTAACCAATTAGGTTGGTTTCAACATTCAACAATCTGTGTTGCTCTGGACTTGTCAATTATTAAACCAACACAGAATGCTAAACCTACCTCTTCATTTCATTGCTCCTGTTCACATGCCTTCTAATTACTATAGGAATCTCATGGTGTTGTATCATTTAATATCTTTCCATTGTCTCACTGAGCATACTCCACAGAAAATTAGAGTCAGGTAGAGGCCACGCATTTCCTAACAGCACTCACTGCAATGTGCACAACAGTATCAGGCAGATACATGGTTAAATGTTAAAATCCAAATAGGCAGCTGAGCCATTGGTTTCACAGAACCTTGCCATCTGCCTCACCATTTGAATGCCATTAAATAAAGCATCCAAAATACTACCAAGGATTGTTATCTCCCATTTCTCTAGATGCCTGGTTTAAATTGGAAACAATGCTTGGTAGTTAATTGTCAGTTATCATCAACTGGTGCTTTCTTCATAGCAACAACTGACCAATCACATTCCACTTGCTGAACCATCAGCGCTCTCCTCTTGTACAGCATAAATGTTGTTTTCCCTTTTAGCTTTTTTTGTTTGCAAATTATATTGATGTATGCAAGACAAAAAGCATCCCTAAACTGTCTTTTCTCAGCAATACTCAAGTGTTGTAGTACCAATTAATTAATTGAAATGTTCTTTTAAATTTAAAATTAAGCTCTTTTGTAACATGTTCTGTTGTTTTTATCTTTTTTTGCTCTCCTCTCACTTAATCTAATCCTCCTTTCCCTTTGTCTGTCTATATATGCTTGATTTGACAATGCTAATTCTTCTTTGTTCATCACTCCTGTTTAAGAGTATGACTAAATGTGTCTCCAGTCTTTCACAAACATTGCTGACCTTAAACTAAACTGCCCTCACAAATAGTGTAGCAAGCCACAGAAGTGTACCAGAAACTATTGTTAAGTACAGCAAGGTGACTAACCAACACCTCCTTAAGGCCACCAAAAGCAGGTCTTGCTAACAATACTCACATTCCAAAAGTGAATTAATAGAAAAAAAGATTTCCAAAACTGCACTTAATTGTGGCCAATCCATTATATGGGTTGGGGCAGCTTTACACAAGATAAGACAGCGGCTCAGTGGTTCGGACTGCTGTCTCACAGCACCAGGGAACCAGGTTCCATTCTACTCTTGGGCAAATGTCTGTGTGGAGTTTGCACAATTTCCCCATCTCTGAATGGGTTTCCTCCAGATGCTCCGGTTTCCACATCTGGTCCAAAGATGTGCAGGTTAGGTGAATTGGCCATGCAAACATTGTCCATAGTATCCAGAGATGTGTAGGCTAGGAGCTTTAGCAAGGGTAGGGGGGTGGGATTGGTTGAGATGCTGATCGGAGGTTCGATTTGGACTCAATGGGCTAAATAGCCTGCTTCCACACTGTAGGGCTTCTGTGTATAAATCTATCATAATCTGCACCCAATGTCCCTAACAACTTTCAGAAAAGCCTTTGTTCATTGCTGTATCTATCTGCATTCCCATTTCAACAGAATTATGCATCCACATATTCCTTGGTACTACCAAATCTCTCTAGTCAATTTAATCTTAAAGGCTTCACAGGATTCTTCTCTCTCCAGGTGATTAGGTGGTTTCAGAGTGAAGAGATTCTGGGGTACATAGGCAAGATGCTTCTCTGCACCTCTACACAGACCCATTTTCAAAAGTGCTGATTATATAAGTTGTTTAAAGTTTCCCATGACGAGAATCTACAAGAGGACAAATGCTGGCCAGTCAGTGACACCCATGTCCTGCAAGTGAATAAAGATAAGTTAGCATGCAGCTACAGCAAGTAATTAGGGAGCTAACGGAATGTTGAAATTTGTTGCAAGGAGAATGGACTATGTAAGAATATTGTACTGCATCTGTACGGGGCTTTAATGAGATCACATTTTGCTTGGCTAGCTCAGTAAGGGCTGCTGCTCATGATGATGGTTGCACCCACCATCCTGTTTAACTCTAGGAATCTAGGTCTGTTGTGTCTAACATGAAAGAGGAAGGTGACTTCCTGCTTTGTCACAGAACAATCTACTTTTGTTAGCAAGTTATATTCATGCATACCAGCAACTGGTTGCGGGTTACATTGATATAATAGACATTGTTAAGGAGACTTTAAGGAACATCAGATATTCAGTCCCACAAGTCCATTATGTTATCATAATGGGTAGTGCTCATGGTCTTCCTCAACATTAGCCCTTTCCAGTACCATATACACACATCTGGAGTACTGTGTATGGTTTTAGTCTCCTTATTTGAAAAAATACTTTTTTTTAATATAGAATCCCTACAGTGTGGAAACAGGCCCTTCAGCCCAACAAGTCCACACCGACCCTCCAAAGACCAACCTACCCAGACCCATTCCTCTATCCTATATTCACCCCTGACTAATGCACCTAAACTACACATCCCTGAACACTATGGGCAATTTAGCGTGGTCAATTCACCAAACCTGCACATTTTTGGACAGTGGGAGGAAACCAGAACACCTAGAGGAAACCTACATAGACACAGGGAGAACATGCAAACTCCACAAAGACAGTCTCCCAAGGCTGGAATCGAACTCAAGTCCCTGGCATTGTGAGGCAGCAGTGCTAACCACTGAGCCACCATGCCATGTTTGAAAAGGGCAAGATCATGGGAGCATTCCTGGGTTGAAGCACTTGGCTCATGAGGCAAGGTTGAACAGGTTGGGCCTGTATCCATTGGTACCAAGAGGATGATACTTCCTGTATAGAAGAATAATACAAAGTTTCAGAATAAGGTGAAGGCAAAAAGAAATTTTGTTTTCTCTCGCATTGTTATTGTGTGGAATTCCCTTCCCCAGAAGGTTGTGGAGGCTGGTTTATTCAATTTATTCAAGGCTGAATTAGATTTTTTGGTAACAAAGGGAGCCCACGGCAAATAGTGGAGTTGAGACCACAGTCAGATCAGCCATGATCTATTGGATGGGAGAACAGCTTCAAAAGACCATATAGCCTACTCTTACCCATAAGGCCTAGGCACCTAACCAATTTAGTTTTGAATCTCTCCTGTAGATATGTGCTGGGCCATGATGCCATGAAACAGATGAAGACTTCGAGTGTGTTGGTCTCTGGGATGCGAGGACTTGGTGTGGAGATAGCCAAGAACATTATTCTTGGGGGAGTGAAACAGGTGACAGTTCACGATGAAGGGAAAGCAGAATGGAATGATCTGTCTTCTCAGGTATGGCCGTCATTCCCTTACAACTGACCAGATTCACAAAACCGTGCAGACTGACTTGCCACTGACTACAGATGTGCAGTCAAACATACTAGAGCAAAATAAGTAACTCCTCCATCTTTTTTCTTCCCTCCAGTCTAGCTAAAATGCTTGGTAGGGGTTTGAAGATAAGGGGGGGAAGTAAATTATGCTTTTATTTGTAATTTGATGCCTGAAAGAATGCTGAAGTACATTCTATAATAACTTTAAAAATGGAATTTGATATACACTCAAAGAAAATATTTGCAAGACTCTAAGGTATGATTACTCAGTGGTTAGTACTGCTGCCTCACAGTGCTAGGGTCCAGGGTTCAACCTTGGGCATCTGTCTGTGTAGATTGCACATTGTCCCCATGTCTGATTTCCTCTAACAATCCAAAGATGTGCATGTTAGGTGGATTGGCTGTGGGAAATGCAGAGTTATGTGATAGAATTGGATGCTCTTAAGAGGATTTGTGCAGACTTAATGGGGTGAATGGCCTCCTTATGCACTGTATGGATTCTAAATGGAACAAATTGGTGGCTCTCTGAAGAAGCCAACACAAGCCATGGGAAGGCAATGGCTGAGTGGGATTATCATTGGCTGATTAATCCAGGGACCCAGCTAATACTCTGGGAACCTGGGTTCAAAACCTGCCATGGAAGTTGAATTCAATGAAAATCTGGAATTAAGAGTCTAGTGGTGGCCATGAATCTGTTGATTGTTGGAAAAACCCATCTGGTTCACTAATCTTCACCTCCCTTACCTGGTCTGGTCTACATGTGACTCCAGACCCACAGCAATGTCGTTGGCTCTGAACTGCCCTCTGGGCAATTAGGGATGGGCAATAAATACTGACCCAGCCAGCGACACCCTCCTGCTGTAAGTGAATGAAAAAAAAGCATTACTACCCACCTGGTTAACAAATCTGTAAGTATCAAAGTATGCTGTGGTTCTGTTCGCCGAGCTGAAAGTTTTTGTTGCAAACGTTTCATCTCCTGTCTAGGTGACATCCTCAGTGCTTGGGAGCCTCCTGTGAAGCACTTCTGTGGTGTTTCCTCCGGCATTTATAGTAGCCTGTCCCTGCCGCTTCCGGTTGTCAGTTTCAGCTGTCCGCTATAGTGGCCGGTATATTGGGTCCAGGTCGATGTGTTTGTTGATGGAGTTTGTGGATGAGTGCCATGCTTCTAGGAATTCCCTGGCTGTTCTTTGTTTGGCTTGCCCTATAATGGTAGTGTTGTCCCAGTCAAATTCATGTTGCTTGTCATCTGCGTGTGTGGCTACTAGGGATAGCTGGTCGTGTCGTTTCGTGGCTAGTTGATGTTCGTGGATGCGGATCGTTAGCTGTCTTCCTGTTTGTCCTATATAGTGTTTTGTGCAGTCCTTGCATGGGATTTTGTACACTACATTAGTTTTGCTCATGCTGGGTATCGGGTCCTTCGTGCTGGTGAGTTGTTGTCTGAGAGTGGCTGTTGGTTTGTGTGCTGTTATAAGTCCTAGTGGTCGCAGTAGTCTGACTGTCACTTCAGAGATGTTCTTGATGTATGGTAGTGTGGCTAGTTCTTTGGGTTGCAGCATGTCTTCGTTCCGTTGTCTTTCCCTTAGGCATCTGTTGATGAAATTGCGAGGATATCCGTTTTTGGCGAATACCTTGTATAGGTGTTCCTCTTCCTCTTTTTGCAGTTCTGGTGTGCTGCAGTGTGTTGTGGCCCTTTTGAATAGTGTCTTGATGCAACTTCGTTTGTGTGTGTTGGGGTGGTTGCTTTCATAGTTCAGGACTTGGTCTGTGTGTGTGGCTTTCCTGTGTACCTTTGTGGTGAATTCTCCGTTTGGTGTTCTCTGTACCCTCACGTCTAGGAATGGGAGTTGGTTGTCCTTTTCTTCCTCTCTCGTGAATCGGATTCCTGTGAGTGTGGAGTTGATGATCCGGTGTGTTTTCTCTATTTCCATGTTTTTAATGATTACAAAGGTGTCATCCATGTATCTGACCCAGAGTTTGGGTTGAATATGTGGTAGGACTGTTTGTTCTAACCTTTGCATAACTGCCTCTGCTATGAGTCCCGAGATTGGTGAGCCCATGGGTGTTCCGTTGATTTGTTCATATATCTGGTTGTTGAATGTGAAGTGTGTTGTGAGGCACAAGTCCAGTAGTTTAAGTATGCCGTCTTTGTTGATGGGTTCAACGTCCTGTTGTCTGTTATGTCTGTTCAGCAGGTTGGCTATTGTTTCTCTGGCTAGGGTTTTGTCGATAGAGGTGAACAGTGCCGTTACCTCGAATGAGACCATGGTTTCTTCCTTGTCTATGTGTGTATTTCTGATGATGTCCAAGAATTCCTGTGTTGATTGTATAGAGTGTCTGGATCCGCTGATCAGGTGTTTCAGTTTCTGCTGTAGTTCTTTAGCCAGTTTGTGTGATGGTGTCCCTGGTAGTGATACTATGGGTCTGAGTGGGATGTCTGGTTTGTGCACTTTAGGTAGTCCTTAGAATCTGGGGGTGTTGTTGCTTTCAGGTTTCATTCTCTGTAGGTCAGCCCTGGTTATCTGTCCGTTTTTTTGTAGGTTCCTCAGTGTGTTGTTTATCCTATTGGTGAGCTGTGGGGTGGGGTCAAACTCCCTCTTTTGTAGGTGTTGGTATCTGCAAGTAATCCACTAATATATCCAATAAAGAATTCAGGAGAACTTGTCTTTCTTTGACATTGGTGAGAGTGTCACTGTAGCTGCCAGGTCAAATATTTCCGATGACTAGCACAAATGAATTAAGGGGGAAGCTGGTTAACAACATTGAGAAGAAAGAAATGGCATAAACTACACCTTTTTTTTTCAGCAATACTCAAACACGGTACAAACAACTAATTGAAATAACTCCGTTCTGAGCAAAGGTCACTGGACCTGAAATGTTAACTCTGATTTCTCTCCTCAGATGCTGCCAGACCTGCTGATCTCTTCCAGCAGTTTCTGTTTTTGTTTCTGATTTCCAGTGTCCGCAGTTCTTTCGGCTTCTATTCTGACACTGTGTACAAATGCTTTTGTACACAAAGTGGTAGTGGCTCTACCTCTGAGCCAGGAAGCCTGGGGTCAAGTCCTGCTTTGCTCCAGAGGTGTGTCATAAACGGGTTGATGAGAAAATATCTAATTCCCTGAGTTTCTATCTCCTGTTTACAGTTTTACTTGACGGTAGATGATATCAGGAAGAACAGGGCAAAGGCATCTGAGCAGAGGCTGGCAGAACTGAACAGTTATGTTCCTGTATCCTCATACACTGGGAAACTAACTGAGGACTTCTTGCGGCAATTCCAGGTAAAGTACAAGAAAGAACATTTTCTTTAATCTGTTTATGGATTGAAGTAAACATATTAAGACCTTTTATTTTTAAATGATATCTGGAATCCATAAAATCCCTACAGTGTGGAAACAGGCCCTTCGGCCTAACAAGGCCACACCGACCCTCCAAAGAGCATCCCACCTCGACTCATCCCACTACCGTTTCCGTGTAATTCTGCTCACCTTTGACTGCATTCCCCCCTGTTCCCGGTGTTGGGTCAGACCACACCATGAAAAAATTCCCTTAAAATCTTGGCTTGGGAATTCTAGTGTCTTCTGCAATTTGTTTTATTTCTCCTAAAATAAAGGCTCACTAGACTCAAAAGTTTAACTCAGTTCTCTATCTCCACAGATGCTGCCAGAGCTGCTGAGTTTTCTGCATCAATTTCTGCTTCTGTTTCTAACATTTTTCTCCATTAGTTAGCTTCATGGTTGTACAGTCAACCTGGGGGCCATTCTGTCTGTAATATATCTTGGTGTTGAACCATATAGCATTGAGGATCTCTGTGGTCACACAGCCACCAACCCCTGGCAGGAACATTGGGTCCTGAAAGTGTTAAAATATGCCAGGTAGCCCCCAGGAGGTGAGGGTTTGGTTTTGCCCCTCAGTTGTGCACACAAGTGACTGAAGTATTTTCATTGTCTGTAAAGCACTTTTGGATGCTCAATGGTCTTAGAAGGCACTATACAAATGCAAGATTTTATTTTCTCTGATACTTAATTACTCGTCAACGGTTTTACAAATAGAACACATAGAACACAATAATCGTTTTGAATATTGCTGAATAAAAAGACTCTCCTGCCCAACCAGCTGTGCTTTTCCAGCCCCACACTTTTTGACTCTGATCTCCAGCATCTGCAGTCCTCACTTTCTCCTTATCCCCCGTGTCTGAAATGTTTAAAATTCTCCTCCTCAGGTGGTTGTGCTGACTGATTCAACACTGGAGGAACAGCTGTGGATTGGGGAATTTTGTCATAATCAGAACATCAAGTTTATCGTGGCGGATACCAAAGGCTTATTTGGGTAAGGGCACCCCACTGTTTTGTAAATATTGAATGGATGATAACGGAGCTTGAATCCTTGTCATCTCCACATACTCCATAGGGAAGCTGTAAGAGTAAAGCTCCTTCTAGTTTATTTGCTTGTGTGTTTTTTTGTCAGCGATGGCTGAGCTAGTAACACACTTGTTTCTGAATTTCTGAGTTCAAATCCCAATTCACGGCTTGAGCACAAAAATTTAAATGGGTATGTGACTGCAGTATTGAGGGACACCATAAACAGATGCACCGTGTCTCACTGGGAAAATGGAAAGTTATGCCAGCACTATTTTGAAGAAAAGCAAGGGATTAATTCCCCAGTTTCTTGGCCAATGTTTATCCATCAGCTGACATAATACAAACGGTGCATTATCTGGTTGTTATCATCTTGCTTTTTGTGGGAATTGTTGAGTGCGAACTAGTAGCCATATTCCCTATGTTACAAAATTGACTGTACTTGAACAGTGTTTCGTTGGATTTACATCATTTTGAGTCATCTAGTGGCTGTGAAAGGTGCTATATAAATGCAAGTCTGTCTTTTCTTTGGGATAGGAGTGTCACTGGCCATGACTTATTATGGTTGCAAGCCACTCAGTTGAATCAAAGCATTTCCCAATGGGGAGTGTTTTGATACCGCTACTGGGGAGTGGTTGGATACAAGTGATTGGCTTGCAAGGCAAGTCCAAGGGCAGTCAACTACGTTAGCAAATTTTGAGAAGATTTCTAGCTCAAGTTGAGGTTCTGGAAGTAAGTTTGCTCACTGAGCTGGAAGGTTCATTTTCAGACGTTTCATCATCATACGAGGTAACTTCATCAGTGAGCCTCTGGTGAAGCATTGGTGTTAGTGACCCACTTTCTATTTGTGTTTAGGTTTCCTTGGGTTGGTGACATCATTTCCTCTAGTGATGACTTCAGTCTCACCAATGGCCTTCTACCACAGTCTGAGGGTATTTTTATTCACTCGTGGGACGTGGGCATTGCTGACGGAGCTAGCATTTATTGCCTGTTCTAATTGCCCTTCAGAAAATGGTGGTGAAATGCCTTCTTAAACAGTCTGTGTGCTATAGGTAGACCCACAGGTCATGAGGGAGGGGGTTCGAGGATTTTGACCCAGTGACATAGAACATTACAACACAGTACAGGACGTTTGGCCCTCGATGTTGCGCCAAACTGTGAAACCAATCTGAAGTCCCATCTATCCTACACTATTCCCTTTTCATCCATATGTCTATCCAATGACCGTTTAAATGCGCTTAAAGGTAGCAAGTCTACTATGGTTGCAAGCAGTGCGTTCCAAACCCTACTGCTCTCCTGAGTAAAGAAACTACCTCTGACATCTGTCCTATATCTATCACCCTCAATTTAAAGCTATGTACCCTCGTGATAGCCATCACCATCCGAGAAAAAAGGCTTTCAATGTCCACCCTATATAACCCTCTGATTATCTTATGTGTCTCAATTAAGTCACCTTTTTCTCTCTAACGAAAACAGCCTCAAGTCCCTCAGCCTTCCCTCCATACCAGGCAACATCCTGGTAAATCTCCTCTGAAGCCTTTCCAAAGCTTCCACATCCTTCCTTTAATTCTGTGACCAGAATTGTACACAATACTCCAAGTGCGGCCACACCAGAGTTTGGTTGACACTGAAGGATAGGTGGTCTATTTCCAAATGAGGAAGGTGAATGGCTTGAGGGCATTCCCATGTTTCTGCTGTTCTTGTCCTTCTAGACAGAAATAATTGTGAGTTTGGGAGGTGATCCCTACTGAATTGAGTTGAATTGGAATTGATTTGAATGAGCTTTACTGTCACTTGTATTTAAATGAGTACAGTGAAAAGTTTTTAAGTCACCACTTGCGCGCCAATGTATGTACAGAGTACCTAGGTACAATCCTTAGTTACAGAATAGAGCAATGAAGAAAAAAAAAGTTACATTACATCTATACACAGTATGGTCATAAGTCAGAAAAATCAAGAAGTCAAAAAGACAAACATCTCAGGAATCTTGGTGAATCTTTGTAGTGCAATGTTGCTACTGTGCTATGGAGTGAATGTAGTGCCAATAAAACAGGCTGCTTGCTATAAGCATTTTTGGTAGTGCCTGGTCCAGCACTTGTAAAGAACCTGATCCAAAATCATTCCAAATGACTTTAGGAAAGCTGAACTTAACCTTGGGTTTCAGTAATGTAGGCTATTCAGTTTCTTAGTCATTATAAATTCTTTAATATGTAGTTTTGTTTCAACAGTACCTTCCAAATCTATGACTTCCATCTAGAAGGACAAGGGTAGCAGATTGGAGGTGCCAGTGTTGGCTGGGCTTCCAATTAAACCTGTTGGACTATAACCTGGTGTTGAAGGGTAACAGATGCATAGAAACAATGATCACCTTCCTTGCCAAACTACATACTATCTGACTTTGAAATGTATCGCCCTTCTTTTATTGTTACCGGGTCAAAATCCTGGGACTTCCTCCATAACAGCGATGTATGTGTGCCCACACCCCCGACTTTTACAACAGTTCAAGATGGCTGCTTATCTTAACCTCGTCGAGAGCTGTTAATGATGGGGAGTAAGTGCTGGCCTAGCTAGCAATACTCATATCCCAAGAAATAAAATTTACAGTAAGGTTTTAAAATGTCGTTGCAAGTATCTGTCAAAAACATTTTAATTGGAGGAGCCTTATTTCTGAGGAATTATAAACAGAAGAAAATGGTACCATGTTTATTTATTCCAGTCTGGGGATGTGGCCACTTTAGTGGAGAGCTTGGTTTCCAGGAGGAAGTTTTCGAACCTCAATAAAAATCACAGCAACTTGATATACACTTAACCTAAAATTCTAGGCTGCATGATTCAGCCAATGGAGACAAATATTAGAATAAAAGTCTTTAATATTGGACAGCTTTTCTTTTGTGAACAGTGTAATGATTAGAAAGCTGTTTGGCATCAGTCTGATGTTTGTTCTGAAATGCCAAGTTGAGTTCATAGACTGGGTGTTTCTGCTTTATTTAACAGCCAACTATTCTGTGACTTTGGGGAAGAATTCACAGTCATTGACAAGAATGGTGAAGAACCCCAGACAGCAGTAATAACCTGGATCACCAAGGTAAACCGTTTCCTCCACTAAGGAACAACTTGTCACACTTTGCCGTTTTCTCCCTCCCTGATTTGTTCTTGCTCATCATTTTGTTGCAGAGAGATATGATTTTCACTGCCTTTTTAGTGGGTGTTTGCAGAGAGTGCTATCTGCTTCTGAGAGTGCTCAGGACTTGATAGACGCTAGATAAATGCACAGACACTCTCCCGTCTCACACTTGAGAAATATTGCATGCCTTTTTTTAGATTAGATTCCCTACAGTATGGAAATAGGCCCTTCAGCCCAACAAGTCCATACCGACCCTTCGAACAGTAACCCACCCAGACCCATTCCCCAAGTCTATATTTACCCCAGACTTACGCACCTAACACTGTGGGCAATTTAGCATGGTCAATTCACCTAACCTGCACATCTTTTGGATTGCGGGAGGAAACCAGAACACTTGGAGGAAATCCATGCAGACACTGGGAGAATGTGCAAACTCCACACAAACAGTCACCCGAGACTGGAATCGAACCTGGGTCCTTGGCACTGTGAGGCAGCAGTGCTAACCACTGAGCCACCGTGCCGCCCACGTACTTCCGTGTACTCCATTCACCAATTCTCCCCTCCTCCTGGTGCTGTGACCCACTTATCATTTCCAGTCAAGACCATGGCAGTCACATTACTTATCCACTGCTTTTGATACATGAGAGGTCTGTGGTGAATTCGGGAGGGGCAAAGTATGGGAAATTTGTGGCTGTACATCACCCCTGCCCAGCCAATTCCCAAACACAATCACTTCAGTTTTCCCAATCTTTAACTGGTGGAACTTTTAATTCATCCAAGGCTGAATGTCAGGCCACAATCTGACAATGCAAAGGTTAGCAATGGATTGAGACAGATAGTGTAATGTTAGAGCTATGCACACATGGAATTGACTTCAAGAGGAAGCATGAGGAAGAGGAGGGGTCAGGGTTATCAAAGATCACAGGTAAGAGTAGGGTGGTGGGAGGATTGATCATTGAGAGACCATTACTCTTGTTGCAATCCAATAGACAATCATGAAATCAACTGAGGATACTCCCAATAAGCTAAACAAGATATAACCAAATACCATCAAGCTCTACCTCATTTAAAAAAAGTTTCAAAGGTGTAAGAACAGGAGATGATCATCTCTTTACTCTTGAAGGAAAAGGCTTGAGGGTTGACCAAACAGAAAACTTTAGAATTCTGCAAGATTTTGTTTGAGTGGATATGCCTTTGCTGTTTTTGAATTCATGTGTCGCTGGACGTCGGAGTGCATCTGGGAAAATTAACAAACAGTGAATTTCACAACTAATCTTGGAGGAACCGGTTTGGGCGAAGTTCACAACACAGTTAATGTTAAGTTAATTGTTTTAAGTCTGTCCAAGAGAAAGGCTGCATTAGTGAGTACAGTGGGTTCTTTCTTGATTATATGTTTTTGGAGATAAGTCTCTTGATTAAACTTAAAATGTAAGCCATAGCTCTTAATTTAACATGGTGCAGTGTTTTGTAGAGGAATAAGAAGGTGTTATTTTCTGGGTCTGTAGATTGTGAAGGAGCAAAAATGGCCTTTGCAGTGATATGTACTTTTTGTCAGATGTGGGAGTTTAAAGAGAGTTTAAGGGTTACTGTGGATTATATCTGCCATAAATGCTGTTGGATGCAAATCTTATCAGATCGAGTGGATTGGTTGGAGAGAAGATAGAAGCGATGAGGAATTTGCAACAGCAACAGTATGTGATGGATGGCAGTTATAGGAAGGGGGGGAAAGGCTCAGATACAGTCACATAGATGGGTTAACTCCAGGAAGGGCGAGAGAGGTCGGCACCTAGGGCAGGAGTCTTTTGTGGATATACCCATTTCAAACAGGTATGCAGTTTTGGAAAATGTAGGGGGTGATGGATTCTCAGGGGAATGTAGCATGCACAGCCATGTTTCTGGTATTGATGCTGGCTCTAATGCAACGAGGGGTACGTCGGCTTCCGAGAGATCAATTGTATTAGGGGATTCTGTAGTCAGAAGTACAGACAGATGTTTCTGTGGCCAGCAGAGAAAAAGCAGAATGGTGTGTTGCTTCCCTGGTGCCAGGATCAAGAATGTCTCAGACAGGGTGCAGAATGTTCTCACTGGGGAGAAGGGCCTGCAAGAAGTCATTGTCCACATTGGAACCAAGGGAAAAGGTTGAGATTCTGAAGGGAGATTACAGAGAGTTATGCAGAAATTTAAAAAGAAGGTCCTCAAGGGCAGTAATATCTGGATTACTCCCAGTGCTACGAGCTAGTGAGGACAGGAATAGGAGTATAGAGCAGACGGATGCATGGCTGAGGAGCTGGTGTATGGGAGTAGGATTCACATTTTTGGATCATTGGAATCTCTTTTGGGGTAGAAGTGACCTGTACAAGAACTCGGATTACACCTACATTGGAAGGGGACTAATATACTGGCAGGGAAATTTACTAGAACTGCTTGGGAGGATTTAAACTAGTAAGGTGGAGGGTGGGACCCAGGGAGATAGTGAGGAAAGGGATCAATCTGAGACTGGTACAGTTGAGAACAGAAGTGAGTCAAACAGTCAGGGCAGGCAGGGACAAGGTAGGACTAATAAATTAAACTGCATTTATTTCAATGCAAGAGGCCTAACAAGGAAGGCAGATGAACTCAGGGCATGGTTAGGAACATGGGACTGGGATATCACAGCAATTACAGAAACATGGCTCAGGGATGGGCAGGACTGGCAGCTTAATGGTCCAGGATACAACAGGCTACAGGACGGATAGAAAGGGTGGCAAGAGAGGAGGGGGAGTGGCATTTTTGATAAGAGATAGCATTACAGCTGTGCTGAGGGAGGATATTCCCGGAAATACATCCAGGGAAGTTATTTGGGTGGAACTGAGAAATAAGAAAGGATGATCACCTTATTGGGATTGTATTATAGACCCCCTAATAGTCAGAGCAAAATTGAGAAACAAACTTGTAAGGAGATCTCAGCTATCTGTAAGAATAATAGGTAGTTATGGTAGCGGATTTTAGCTTTCCAAACATCGACTGGGACTGCCATAGTATTAAAGGTTTAGATGGAGAGGAATTTCTTAAGTGTGTACAAGACAATTTTCTGATTCAGTATGTGGATGTACCTACTAGAGAAGGTGCAAAACTTGACCTATTCTTGGGAAATAAGGCAGGGCAGGTGACTGAGGTGTCAGTGGGGGACGACTTTGGGGCCAGCGACTATAATTCGATTCGTTTTAAAATCGTGATGGAAAAGGATAGACCAGATCTAAAAGTTGAAGTTCTAAATTGGAGAAAGGCCAATTTTGATGGTATTAGGCAAGAACTTTCGAAAGCTGATTGGAGGCAGATGT
This sequence comes from Chiloscyllium plagiosum, assembly GCF_037043375.1. Lineage (NCBI taxonomy): Eukaryota > Metazoa > Chordata > Chondrichthyes > Orectolobiformes > Hemiscylliidae > Chiloscyllium > Chiloscyllium plagiosum. Next base: position 17,189,266 of record NW_028270152.1, on the reverse strand, counting down.
TTGCAGATAAAGGGACGGCTGGAAAATGGGAAGCCTTCAGAAATGAGATAACAAGAATCCAGAGAAAGTATATTCCTGTCAGGGTGAAAGGGAAGGTTGGTGGATATAAGAAATGCTGGATGACTAAAGAAATTGAGGGTTTGGTTAAGAAAAAGAAGGAAGCATAGGTAAGGTGTAGACAGGATAGATCGACTGAATCCTTAGAACAGTATAAAGGAAGTAGGAGTATACTTAAGAGGGAAATCAGGAGGGCAAAATGGGGACATGAGATAGATTTGACAAATAGAATTAAGGAGAATCCAAAGAGTTTTTATAAATCTATTAAGCACAAAAGGGTAACTAGGGAGAGAATAGAGCCCTGAGGAGAAAGTGAGGACTGCAGATGCTGGAGATCAGAGCTTAAAAATGTGTTGCTGGAAAAGCACAGCAGGTCAGGCAGCATCCAAGGAGAAGGAGAATCGACGTTTCGGGCATAAGCCCTTCTTTAGGAATGAGGAGGGTGTGCCTAGCAGGCTAAGATAAAAGGTAGGGAGGAGGGACTTGGGGGAGGGGCATTGGGAATGCGATAGGTGGAAGGAGGTTAAGGTGAGGGTGATAGGCCGGAGAGGGGGTGGGGGCGGAGAGGTCGGGAAGAAGATTGCAGGTCAAGAAGGTGGTGCTGAGTCTAAGGGTTGGGATTGAGATAAGGTGGGGGGAGGGGAAATGAGGAAGCTGGAGAAATCCGCATTCATCCCCTGTGGCTGGAGGGTTCCTAGGCGGAAGATGAGTCGCTCTTCCTCCAGGCGTCGTGTTACCATGGTCTGGCGATGGAGGAGGCCAAGGACCTGCATGTCCTTGGCGGAGTGGGAGGGGAGTTAAAGTGTTCAGCCACGGGGCGGTTGGGTTGGTTGGGTGCGGGTGTCCCAGAGGTGTTCTCTGAAACGTTCCACAAGTAGGCGGCCTGTCTCCCCAATGTATAGGAGGCCACATCGGGTGCAGCGGATGCAGTAAATGATGTGTGTGGAGATGCAGGTGAATTTCTGATGGATATTGAAGGATCCCTTGGGGCCTTGGAGGGAAGTGAGGGGGGAGGTGTGGGCGCAAGTTTTGCATTTTTTTGTGGTTGCAGGGGAAGGTGACGGGAGTGGAGGTTGGGTTGGTGAGGGGTGTGGATTTGACAAGGGAGTCGCAGAGGGAGTGGTCTTTCCGGAACGCTGATAGGGGTGGGGAGGGAAATATATCCTTGGTGGTGGGATCCGTTTGGAGGTGGCGGAAATGACGAAGGGTGATCCGATGTATCTGGAGGTTGGTGAAGTGGTAAGTAAGGACTAGTGGGGTTCTGTCCTGGTGGCGATGAGAGGGGTGGGGTTCAAGGGCGGAGGAGCGGGAAGTGGAGGAGATGCGGTGGAGAGCATCGTCAACCACGTCTGAGGGGAAATTGCAGTCTTTGAAGGAGGAGGCCATCTGGGTTGTTCGGTATTGGAATTGGTCCTCCTGGGAGCAGATGCGTCGAAGGCGAAGGAATTGGGAATATGGGATGGTGTTTTTACAGGGGGCAGGGTGGGAAGAGGTGTAATCTAGGTAGCTGTGGGAGTCAGTCGGTTTATAGTATACGTTCGTGTTGAGTCGGTCGTCCGAGATAGAGATGGAGAGGTCTAGGAAGTGGAGGGAGGAGTCTGAGACGTTCCAGGTAAATTTGAGGTCGGGTTTGGAAGGTGTTAGTAAAGTGGATGAACTGTTCAACCTCCTCGTGGGAGCACGAGGCAGCGCCGATACAGTCATCGATGTAGCAGAGGAAAAGGTGGGGGGTGGTGCCAGTGTAGCTGCGGAAGATGGACTGTTCCACATATCCAACGAAGAGGCAGGCATAGCTAGGGCCCATGCGGGTGCCCATGGCTACTCCTTTGGTTTGGTGGAAGTGGGAGGATTGGAAGGAGAAGTTGTTCAGGATGAGGACCAGTTCAGTCAGTCGAAGGAGGGTGTCAGTGGAAGGGTACTGGTTGGTTCGGCGGGAAAGGAAGAAGCGGAGGGCTTTGAGGCCTTCGTGATGGGGGATGGAGGTGTATAGGGACTGAATGTCCATGGTGAAGATAAGGCGTTGGGGGCCAGGGAAGCGAAAATCATGGAGGAGGTGGAGGGCGTGGGTGGTGTCCCGAACGTAGGTGGGGAGCTCTTGGACTAAGGGGGACAGGACCATGTCAAGGTATGCAGAAATGAGTTTGGTGGGGCAGGAGCAGGCTGAGACAATGGGTCGGCCGGGGCAGTCAGGTTTATGGATTTTGGGCAGGAGGTAGAAACGGGCGGTGCGGGGTTGTCGGACTATGAGGTTGGAGGCGGTGGATGGGAGATCCCCTGAGGTTATGGATGGTCTGGGAGATGATGGTTTGATGGTGGGAGGTGGGGTCATGGTCAAGGGGGCAGTAGGAGGAGGTGCCTGCGAGCTGGCGTTTAGCCTCAGCAATATAGAGATCGGTGCGCCAAACTACCACCGCGCCTCCCTTGACTGCCGGTTTGATGGTGAGGTTGGGGTTGGAGCGGAGGGAGTGGAGGGCCGCACGTTCCAAGGGTGAGAGGTTGGAGTAGGTGAGAGAGGTGGAGAGGTTGAGGCGGTCAATGTCACGGCGGCAGTTGGCTTTGAAGAGATCGAGGGTGGGTAAGAGGCCAGCACGGGGTGTCCAGGTGGATGGGGTGTGTTGGAGGCAGGAGAAGGGGTCGTCAGAGGGTGGGCGGGAGTCCTGGTTGGAGAAGTAGGCGCGGAGGCGAAGGAAGCAGAAGAATTGTTCGACATCTCGCCGTGTGTTGAATTCGTTAATCCGGGAGCGTAGGGGGATGAAGGTGAGGCCTCTGCTGAGCTGGGCAGGGCTGGGAGCTAGGACCTGGTGTGGGGCTGGAGCTGGGAGTGGGGGCGGGGTTAGGCGCGGGGGCGGGGTTAGGCTCAGAGGCAGCCTTTGTGTGGAGCCACAGAAAATGGGGGAGATACTAAATGAATATTTTGCATCAGTATTTACTGTGGAAAAGGATATGAAAGATATAGATTGTAGGGAAATAGATGGTGACGTCTTGCAAAATGTCCAGATTACAGAGGAGGAAGTGCTAGATGTCTTGAAACGGTTAAAAGTGGATAAATCCCCAAGACCTGATCCGGTGTACCCCAAAACTCTGTGGGAAGCGAGAGAAGTAATTGCTGGGCCTCTTGCTGAGATATTTGTATCATCAATAGTCACAGGTGAGGTGCCGGAAGACTGAAGGTTGGCTAATGTGGTGCCACTGTTTATGAAGGGTGGTAAAGACAAACCAGGGAACTATAGACCAGTGAGCATGACATCAGTAGTGGGCAAGTTGTTGGAGGGAATCCTGAGGGACAGGATGTGCATGTACTTGGAAAGGCAAGGACTGATTTGGGATAGTCAACATGGCTTTGTGCATGGGAAATCATGTCTCACAAACTTGAGTGAGTTTTTTGAAGAAGTAACAAAGACGATTGATAAGGGGAGAGCAGTAGATGTGATCTATATGGACTTCAGTAAGGTGTTTGACAAGGTTCCCCATGAGAGACTGATTAGCAAGGTTAGATCTCATGGAATAAAGGGAGAACTAGCCATTTGGATACAGAACTGTCTCAAAGGTAGAAGACAGAGGGTGGTGGTGGAGGGTTGTTTTTCTGACTGGAGGCCTGTGACCAGTGGAGTACCACAAGGATCAGTGCTGGGTCCTCTACTTTTTGTCATTTACATAAATGATTTGAATGCGAGCATAAGAGGTACAGTTAGTAAGTTTGCAGATGACACCAAAATTGGAGGTGTAGTGGACAGCGAAGAGGGTTACCTCCGATTACAACAGGATCTCAACCAGATGGGCCAATGGACTGAGAAGTGGCAGATGGAGTTTAATTCAGATAAATGTGAGGTGCTGCATTTTGGGAAAGCAAATCTTAGCAGGACTTATACACTTCATGGTAAGGTCCTATGGAGTGTTGCTGAACAAAGAGACCTTGGAGTGTAGGTTCATAACTCCTTGAAAGTGGAGTCGCAGGTAGATAAGATAGTGAAGAAAGCATTTGGTATGCTTTCCTTTATTGGTCAGAGTATTGAGTACAGGAGTTGGGAGGTCATATTGCGGCTGTACAGGACATTGGTTAGGCCACTGTTGGAATATTGCGTGCAGTTCTGTTCTCCTTCCTATCGGAAAGATGTTGTGAAACTTGAAAGGGTTCAGAAAAGATTTACAAGGATGTTGCCAGGGTTGGAGGATCTGAGCTATAGGGAGAGGCTGAACAGGCTGGGGCTGTTTTCCCTGGAGCGTCAGAGGCTGAGGGGTGACCTTATAGAGGTTTACAAAATTATGAGGGGCATGGATAGGATAAATAGACAAAGTCTTTTCCCTGGGATCAGGGAGTCCAGAACTAGAGGGCATAGGTTTAGGGTGAGAGGGGAAAGATATAAAAGAAACCTAACGGGCAACTTTTTCATGCAGAGGGTGGTACATGTATGGAACGTGCCGGGTGCTGGCAGGTGGGACTAGATTGGGTTGGGATATTTGGTCGGCATGGACAGGTTGGACCGAAGGGTCTGTTTCCATGCTGTACATCTCTATGACTCTATCAAGACAATGTTTCCTCTAATGGGGAAGTGCCAACTAAGAGACCATCAATACAAGACAGTCACCATGAAACTCAACTGGGGTTTGCACACTAGAGTCTGCACACAGTGTTGGGAATGAGGAACCCATCACCATAGGGAAAGGCTGAAGTGGATAGCATGGATACATTTATAGGCAAGTTGCTCAGCAGACGAGGGAGAAGAGAGTAAATGATATGTGTACTTGAGAATAGGATAAACATAACATGGACTGGATGGGCCAAACAGCCTACTTCTGCACCGTATACTCTGTGTGTGGAGCATGGCACACATCATGATCCAGATCTTCCAATGTAAATGGAACACTGCAATCACTGAGGTAGAAACATCAGAAAGGAACAAATGGGAGAAGTGTTAATTGAAACAGTGTGAGAAAGGCAGTGTCAGAACTGAAGAACAATCAAAGGTCTACCTGTTGGCTCCAGGATCAACACTAGAGGGAGTTGGCCAATGTTGACGTCCAGGAATCTCCTGGGTTCAATTGATTCTCAGCTCCCTCACATGCAGGGAGCCAAGGAAACTGAACACAGTGCAAATGCTTAATAAAAACCAAAAAAACTGCAGATACTATAAATCAGAAACCAAAACAGAAATTGCTGGAAAAGCTCAGTGGGTCTGGCAGCATCTGTGGAGATAACTTAGAATTAACATTTTAGATCAAATGACCCTTCCTCAGAACAGTGCGAATGCTTCTTTTGCTTAAAAGTTTGGTCAGTAATTGAGTGCAGGAAAATAATGCTGAAAAGGCACTTAAAAAAACATATTGCTGTGATTTTTTTTTTTAAACTGTAGGGCAATCCTGGCCTGGTGACCTGTATGGATGAGGCATGGCACGGATTTCAGCCTGGGGATTATGTGACTTTCTCTCAGGTTCAGGGTATGACTGAACTGAACAACTGCACACCCATTGAAATCCAGGTTAATGGTAAGCAGCTTGTAGTAACAATAGAGGGCAGTAAAACCCCACAATAATATCTTGCTGCCAGATAACAAAGACAAGAGGAACGTTCCAGTGTGAAAAAGCATTCTGAGATGCAGCTAAAAGATTTTACTAGTTGCGTGAAGTAATTACTAAGTTAAGATATGGACTAGCCTGCTGCAGTTTGGTTTGGAAATAGTTTGAGATGGATTTGATCAGTATGTTTACCCTCCTATGTTTTACTATAAGGAGCCGTTGTTGACTGGACGGCCGAAGTCCCTGAATCCTTCATTGTGGAATCATAAGGCTGTTCAGCCCATGAAACCTGAACTGGCTCTTTTTGAGAAGCCATTCAATTAAGCAAACTGCTCTGCTCACTCCCCATAACCCCAAGGTTATCAAACTGTGTTGCTATTGAATCTGATTCCTCTGTCCTGTGAAGACAGTGCATTCTAGAGCATCATAAACCACTGCTTTTTTTTTTAAAGATCATTTTCTCTTCCCACTCTCCTAACCCAGCTGTAACCTATCCACCATCCCATTCTTTTGCTTGTTATTTTAATTCTGGTGACTGACCCTCAAACCAGAAACTGTCATTTAAAAAAAACTTAATAATCTTCTCCTTTCAACACAGATGTTGATGGACAAACCGAGCAAATGTTTTGAGTCTGGAAAGACTCTTCTTCAGAATAGTACAATCATGGCTGAAATGGTCATGGTCTCAGTTCTATTTTCCAGTCCATCCTCTCGTAATCCTTAACTTCTTTGTCGATCAGTTATCAACCTAGATCGAAAGTCTTCACGACCTGCTGGGGAAGAGAATTCCACATTGGAACAACCCTCAGAGAGAAAAGAAGACTTCTCATTGATTTTTGGTCTGTCTTTCCTTTAGATCCTTATTCCTTCTTTATCGGTGACACGAGTGACTTTAGCGATTATGAGAAAGGCGGGATTGCGATGGAAGTGAAAATGCCGCAGACATTGATGTTTGTAAGTCTCTGGATGTTTTGGCTGGTCCATTCCTGCAGATGTCACCCATTCTCCATTGCCACTTTAATACCTATCCTTTCACATTTGGCAGGTTCCAAAATGATTGATCAACTATTCCGATTGATTTTAAGAGCTCCATGTAATCAATGCAAAAATACACACTAAGTAATAGAAACCTAACGCAGGGAGTATCAATATAATTTTATTTACAGCATAAATCACTTAAATAACATTGCAACTTTGCCTGAAGTAAAACTTACTGGCAGAGAACCTTCTCACTCGCTCCCACAGGTGACTACTCGGAGATTGTGGTAAGACAGTGAACTTTGCGATATTTGAGGTCTAAATGTTTTGCAGGTTTATCGAGAGTGCTGTCATAAGGGGCCAGTTAAAACAAAGTCTGCTGGACTGATACCTTAGCCTGTACACTCAGCTGGCCTGCAACATCTACAGACTTGTGTTGTTTTGCCACATTGAGTTGAAGCCGGATGGTGGGCAGTCTGTGTGATCGATAGCTGCATTGATCTGGGCAGAGCAGTCAATTCAGTTCTTAGTGCTGTGATTTTTGCAAGTGCACACATGGTGCTAGACCTCGTGTTGGTGTTGGCCATGAGAGGAGCCATGTTTTAAATTTCTCTGAGATATCTTTTTTACTCATGGGGTATGTCTAGTAACCCAGTGTTCAATTCCTCAGCACTCCATGGTAACCCCTGGGGGATTCGCCACCCTAGTTACCATCCTGTGAATTTATTCATCATAAGCGTGTTCCAATCCTCCTCTTCCCTGATTGTTTCATGACAAAAATGTCTGGAATAGGAGACCAATCAATCCCTCAGGTCCTTCTCCACCATTTTGTTTAGTCAGGGCTGGATTCAATCTTCTTTTCCCACAGTGTTCCTCGAGACAAGTTATTGATCTCAGTAGTATTGGGTGTGACTACACGACACAATGGTTCAAAAACCATCTTATCAGGGGTACATGGATAGGAAAGGTTTGGAGAAATATGGGCCAAACGCCGGTAAATGGGACTAGTTCAGTATAGGAAACCTGGTTGGCATGGATGAGTTGGGCCGACGGGTCTCTTTCCTTGCTGTATGACTCTGACTCTAATTAGAGATGGGCAATAAATACTGGCCTTGCCAGTGATGCTGACATCCCAAGAGCAAATAAAAGTCTTGAAATCTTCAGTTAATTGTCCAAGCATACATCAGCTTTTAGAAATAAGATTTCCACATTATCAGCAACATGTCATGTGAGAGAGGTGTTTCCTGATTTCCTTCCTAATTGGACTAGCTCCAAGTTTGGGATGATATCCCCTTCAAACCTTGACCAGAGGAATTGGTTTCTCTAAATGCATCCTGCCAGTGAAAATGGCTCGTTTAGATCGCCCCTCGATCTTTCACGTTCAAACAAATCCATCCAACACCATCTCAGAATCTAACCTTCCAAGCCTCGGGATTCTCTGAAAAGTTTGATGTTCTGTTGATGAGGCAGACTGAAGTGCCTCAGAGAAAGTGATGTCGGAACTTGATGCTTCATTGGTCATGGCTTTAGCAGAGGTTACGGCTGTTGGTGTTGTAGGTCACTGTGTGTTTCTTTGTTGGCACTGTTTTTGGGTGACCTTTGCCACTGCTGAAGTACAGGTTGTTCTGCTATAACCCGCGCTTCATTAATGCGAATTCATTGCAACACAATTGACAAATTGGGGAAACATTCTAAAGCGCAAAGTTTTAAAGTGCGTTGGTTATAATGCGATTCTGACCCCTTTAGTTTAAATGGTGCTGCTATTATGCTCTTTCCAATTAACGCGAGATTGCAGGAGAATGGAACTATCCCGTTATAGCAGAACTGACTGTACGCGGTACGAGAGGTACCTCGCCAGTCTGGTTACTTACACTAGCTCTCACCTCTTCATTCACAGAAATCCTTTGGGGAGGCACTAAAGGAGCCAAAATACCAGGTTTCTGACTTTGGGAAAGCAAACAGACAGGGAACGTTGCATATTGCCTTCCAGGCTCTCCATCAGTTCGTGAAGGATTATAGCCAGCTCCCCAAACCCTGGGGAAAGGTGAGTGTGCCTGCTACCTGGACGTGGATTGGCTCCTCAGACAATAATCCTGACTTAATAACATCCTATTATTGTCCACCACGTTCCTCCACACTGTTATTGAAATGAATGTCAATCTTTGTTAAGACTAGTGTAGATATCAAGGCCTGGGTCAGTGGGTCGCGCCTTCACCTCTCAGTCAGAACCTTGTAGGTTCAACACACACTCCAAAGATGTGAGCATATTACTTTGTTGCCAACGCTGCACTGAGAGAGTGCTGCAAAGTCGAAGGTGCCATTTTTTTGATTGAGACTTTAACCCAGGTGAATGTAAAAGATCCTGTGATGCTACTTTCAAGGAAAACCAGGGAAGTTCTGTCTGATGTCCTGACCAATATTTATCGCCTGATCCACATCGGATTCCCTAGCCATTGTCATGTTGCTATTTGTGCGAGCTCACCGTGTGCAAATTGGCAACGTGGTGGCTCGGTGGTTAGCACTGCTGCATTCTGGTGCCAGGGACCCAGGTTCGATTCCAGGCTCACTATCAGTGTGGAATTTGCACATTCTCGCCGTGCCTGCATGGGTTTGGCCTAGTTTCCTCCCACAGACCAAAGCTGTGCTGGTTAGGTGGATTTCACCATAGGGATCAGGGATGTGTAAGTTAGGTGGATGAGCCATGGAAAAATGCAGTGTTATAGGGTAAGGGTGTGGGTCTTAGTGAGATGCTCTTTGGAGGGTCAGTGCAAACTTGATGGGCCAAATGGCATGTATCTGAACTAGATGGATTCAAATTTACAGACAACCATTTTAAGTAGGACTTTGGTTAAATGCTTTGGTACATCCTATGGCTGTAAAATATGCTATGTAAATGCAAATCCTTTCTTACATCCAGAAGCCAATGCAAATAAAGTTTGTGTTTTTATTGAAGCTTTTTTTCCGTCCTTCAGCGAAATCCCTCACTTTGAAGGCAATTAGCCACCAAATTGTTACTCTCAAAGAAGAAAATGTGGATGAATAGAGGTTAAAAAAATTACATACATATTTAAAACTTATTATTTCTTTCCATTTCTCTTGTAGACTGATGCAGATGTCTTAGTGACTATTGCAAATAAGCTCAGTGAGAATGACCCGTCGATCCTAAATGAAAGTCCCTTGGATGAGGAGCTAGTGAGAAAACTGGCCTATGTTGCTATGGGCAACCTGAGTCCTATCACTGCATTTATTGGTGGTATCGCTGCACAGGAAGTCATGAAGGTAAAACCGAGGTGAAGTCTAATACAGACGCTTTGTGACATGAGGCCACCATATTTAATTTGGAGCCACATTGTAAAGGGGCAAAGAGCAGGTTAGATACCCTGCTATCGTCTGTCATCACTGCTGCCATTTTAAAATGGGGAATGGGGCTTCTCTTAAAAGGGTGGTGTGTGGTGAGGGATGAATCAGCAGAGAGTTGCTAAGTCTCAGGACATTGGTCACTGGCCGTTCTGTGTCTCTGTAAAAGATTTGAAAGCTCCATGGTATACCATGTTTTGTCAGTCCTGGGGACAGACTTCAGTGTTAACGTGACTTTGAATGTGTTTTCCAAGCAACTTCTATCCTGTGTTAATACAGAACTGGGACTCTCTCAAAGGGTCATGAATCTGTGGAATTCACTCCCGCAGATTGCGGTTGATGCTGGGACACTGAATAATTGTGAGGACGAGATAGACAGATTTTTAAATTAGTAATAGACTTAAGGGTTATGGAGGGTGAGCAGGAGATTAGGGTTGAGGCTGAGATGAGATCAGCCATGATTGAATTGAGTGGTGGAATTGCCTACTCCTGCTCCTAGTTCGTATGTAACCTTCGTTAAGCGTGCCCTTCTAGGTTAAGTGGATTGGCCATGGTAAATTGCCCCTAGTGTTCTAGGATGCACAGACTGGGTGGGTTAGCCATATCAAATGTAGGGGTACAGGGATAGGGTAGGCAGGAGGTGGGTCTGGTTGAGATGGTCTTCGGAAGGTCATTGTGGACTCGATGGGCAGAATGGCCAGCTTCCATACTGTAGGGATTCTATGAATCTATGCTGATTCGAGTAGTGTCGTGGCTACCTCCTTAGCTCTGCACTGATTTGTGGTTTCAGGCCTGTACGGGGAAGTTCACGCCTCTCCACCAGTGGATGTACTTCGATGCACTCGAGTGTTTGCCTGAGGAAAACAAAGATTTCCCTTTATTCGAAGAAAACTTTGCACCTGTAAGTATCAGCAGGATTCTGATCTACATACTACAGCCTCACCATTTCTCTCTCTCTCTCTAACAATCCCATCTCGATGAAGCTTTCAGAATTGCTTATAGTGAACACCACAAAATCCATTTGGTCCAACTGGCTTATACCAGAATTTATGTTCCACACCAGCCTCATATAACCTCATCAACATGCTTTGTTCTATTTCATGCATTTATCTAGTTTCTTCTTTAATAAATGGAAGATAGTGAATGTGGGGAAGTAGATGGTGACATCTTGAAAAAATGTCCATATTACAGAGGAGGAAGTGCTGGATTGTCTTAAACTGCATAAAGGTGGATAAATCGCCAAACTTGATCAGGTGTACCCTAGAACTCTGTGAGAAGCCAATGATTGCTGGGCCTCTTGCTGAGATACTTGTTTCATCGATAGTCACAGGTGAGGTGCCGGAAGACTGGAAGTTGGGTAACGTGGCACCACTACTTATGAAAGGTGGTAAGGAAAAGCCAGGGAACTATAGGCTAGCTGACCTCTGTGGTGGGCAAGTTGCTGGAGGGAATCCTGAGGTGCAGGATGTACATGTATTTGGAAAGGCAAGGATTGATTTGGGATAGTCAACATGGCTTTGTGTGTAGGAAATCATGTCTCACAAACTTGACTGAGTTTTTTGAAGAAGTAACAAGGAGGATTGATGACGGCAGACCAGTGGAGGTGTTCTATATGGACTTCAGTAAGACATTCGACAAGGTTTCTCATGATAGACTGATTAGCAAGGTTAGATCACATGGAATAAAGGGAGAACTAGCCATTTGGATACAGAACTGGCTCGAAGGTAGAAGATAGAGGGTGGTGGTGGAGGGTTGCTTTTCAGACTGGAGGCCTGTGACCAGTGGAGTGCCACAAGGATCGGTGCTGGGTCCTCTACTTTTTGTCATTTATATAAATGATTTTGTATGTGAATATAAGAGGTACATATAGTAAGTTTGCAGATGACACCAAAATTGGGGATTTTTGTGGACAGTGAAGAAGGTTACCTTACAGTGCAACATGATCTTGATCAGATGGGCCATTGGACTGAGGAGTGGCAGATGGAGTTTAATTTGGATAAATGTGAGGTGCTGCATTTTGGAAAGGCACATCAGGGAAGGACTTATACATTTAATGGTAAGGTCCTCGGGAATGTTGCTGAACAAAGACACTTTGGAGTGCAGGTTCATAGCTCCTTGAAAGTGGAGTCTCATGTAGATAGGATAGTGAAGAAGGCATTTAGTTGGCTTCCCTTTATTGATCAGAGCATTGAGTATAGGAGTTGAGGTCATGTGTGGCTGTATAGGGTATTGGTTAGGCCACTTTTGGAATATTGTGTGCAATTCTGGTCTCCCTCCTATAGGAAGGATGTTGTAAAACTTGAAAGGGTTCCGAAAAGATTTACAAGGATGTTGGAGGGTTTGAGTTATTGGGAGGGGCTAAATAGACTGGAGCGTCAGAGGCTGAGGGGTGACCTTATAGAGGTTTATAAAATCATGAGGGGCATGGGTAGAGTAAATAGACAAAGTCTTTCCCCTGGGGTGGGAGAGACCAAAGATAGAGGGGATAGGATTAGAGTGAGAGGGGAAGCTGCCGGATGAAGTGGTGGAGGCTAGTACAATTGCAACATTTAAAAGGCATCTGGATAGGTATATTCGTAGCAAGGGTTTAGAGGGATATAGGCCAAGTGCCAGATATCCCAAACTATATTAGTTTGGGATATCTGGTCGGCATGGACGAGTTGGACCGAAAGGTCTGTGTCTGTGTTGTACATCTTTTGTGGCTTGAAGTCATAAGATCATTAGAACATAAGAAATAGGAGCAGGAATAGGCCATTTGGCCCCTCCAGCCTGGTCCACCATTCAATAAGATCATGACTGATCTTTTCATGAACTCAGCTCCATTTACCTGCCCGCTCACCATAACCCTTAATTTTTATACTGTTCAAAAATCTTTGTCTTAAGAGAGTTCAATGCGATAGCCTCACCTGCTTCACTGGGCAGGGAATTCCACAGATTGACAACCCTTTGGGTGAATAATTTCCTCCTCAACTCAGTCCTAAATCTGTGCCCCCTTATTTTGAGGCTATGCCCCTTAGTTCACTATCATCCTTATGTCACAGAATTGTTATGGTACACAGATCCTTTAGCACATCATGTCTAAGCCTGCTGTTTGACCATTTTGAGTTAATACCAATATTTTTCCATTTCCCATAAAGAATCATCCCACGCCCCCTTGAACGTCTCAATGTTAACCCTCTGTACCACACTTCCAGAACCTAGCTACTCGCTCTGTGAAAATGTTTTTTTTGGTCAATGGTTTTTGAACTGCCTATATTAGGGAGGCTAGAACAGTGCCCACTGCTCCTAGTTTTATACAAGTTTATAACCTGTTAGCTTACGGTCAGTAAAAAGGGGGCATAATTTTAAAATGGAAGCCAGGAGAATTGAAGGGGATTTGAGGATGGATTTTTTTTCAGCCAGACTGTGGCGAGGGTCAGGAATGCACTTGCCTGGGAGGGTAGTTGAGGCAGGAAACATCACAACCTTTAAAAATGGATGAGCACAAGAAGTATCATAACATTCAAGGCTATGGGCCTAGTTGCGGGAGCATTGGACGATTGTAGGCAGCAGTATATTTTTGATGTTGCAGACTCAATGGGCCGAAGAGCCTGTTCTGTATGAGTCTGTGAGTGAATCAAATATCCTAGAAATAAATCTGTCCTCTTTTGTAATTTGCAATTGTGTGTATATATAATGAGATGTACAGATGCTGGAGAGTCGGAGTCGAAAAGTGTGTAGCTGGAAAAGCACAGCACAGCAGGTCAGGCAGCATCTGAGGAACAGGAGAGTTGATGTTTTGAGAATAAGCCCTTCATCAGGAACAGCTTATGCCCAAAGCGTCGTCTCTCCTGCTCCTCAGACACTGCCTGACCAGCTATGCTTTTCCAGCACCACAGTTTTCGACACGGTGTATGCACTTGTAGTAGTCTGCATGTGAAGATCCCAGGCCTCTGTTAAGACTTTTACTTTGAAAGGAATATGTGACCCTTTTTATTATTCCCACCAAAGTGCACCCTCTCACAATTGGCTGCATTGAAGTGCATTTACAGATGATGTTGCCGCTGATCAGTGAGTAAGAAATACAGAGAGGAAAAAGAACTTTCATCTATGTGATGGATTCCATCATCTCAGTAAACCAGTTGTGTGCTGCTGCTGTGATGTAGAACATGTGGCAGCCAATGTGTGCACAACAAGATCCCACAAAGGGTTTCAATACATGCTGGCCAGAACATCCCTGCGATCTTGCACATCCACCCAAGAGGGTTTCTCATTGCCTCGTCTGGAGAGTGACACCCTCCGCGGCATCAGGTTTGTTTATGGCTTCAAGGCCCCCAGACTGGGACTTGACCTCCTGACCTTCTGATGGAGCTGAGATGTGTCACCGGCTGAGACAGAGCAGGGACTGAGTAATCTGGGTTCTGTGTATTCCTAGCAGATCACGCTTGTTTCTGAGAACAAGTTGATGCAATTCATGCAATCTCAGTAGGTGTGAATACGATGTGTGAAAGCTTGACCTAGGAATAGATGTGTATCCACCAGAAGGTAACTTTGGAGTAATTGTTAGCCAATCCGTTAACACAATCAAGAGCATATAATTGGGTTTATTATGGGAAAAATAAGATTAATTGGCCAAAATCAATTATATGGTAAAGATTGGGGATAAATCTGACTGGAAAGTTAATGGGTGGAAGTGGATCGATAAACTCTCAATGGGATTGTCTCAAGTGACAATGGGAATGGTGCTTACTGTCCAATGTGCTGGAGTACAGCACTTGTTGCCAGTTGAGTTGTGAGTGGGTTTAGACAGAGAATCAATCAGTACAGAATGCAATGGCCCATCATGCCCTGACATTACCAACCTGACTGGCCCTGCTGTTTCTGTTCTTCCTTGCAGAGAGGCTGCCGTTACGACGGGCAGATTGCCATCTTCGGAGCTGAATTTCAAGAGAAGCTGAAGATGCAGAAATACTTCCTGGTAAGTGGAGGGTGAGATCTGGTTCCTTCCTTTCAGAGTACTTCCATTCTCTCAAAAATGTTAGTGCCCAGTGTGGGTGATTTCACCTCTGCCCTTCCCTCATAGTGTTACAACATAGGATAGCACTTTCAACGCCCCATCCGGCACTGATGCACGGTCACAGCAGGGTGCATCATCTACATGATGCACTGCAGCAACTCATCAAGGCCTCTTCAACAGCAGCTTCCAAAACCCCAATTAGAAGGACAAGGCAGACAGAAACGCTGGAACAACTCCATCGACAAAATCACCTACAAGTCACATCAAATCCTCAGTTAGAACTAGTTGCCATTCTTCACTGTTGAAGTTGTAATCCTGGAGCTCCCTCTTTAGCGCCACATAGCAGTTCAATAAGGTGACTCAATACCACCTCCTGAAGAGCAATTAGTGACGGGCAATAACTTCTGGCCTAGCCCCTGACTCTCCCGTATCCCATGAAAGATTAAGTAAAGTTTGGGCTCTTGGTCAAGTGTGGATCAACACTTCTGTGACACCACTGTGTGTCCAACCATGTATCTTATCTGCCTGACTAGTTGGACTTGTGTTCCCATGCAGTAACAAAGGTCACCATAGTCCCACTCTCTCATTAGGGAGAGACAATTCGCAGCGAGCTTACCCTAAGGGTAGTCACACCTCAGGCAAGGAGCAATGTTGGGAAAGCAGGGCCTTCATGGTAACAAGAGTGTGGTGCTGGAAAAGCACAGCAGGTCAGCAGCATCCAAGGAACAAGAGAATCGACATTTTGGGCAAGAGCCCTTCATCAGAAATGAGGCTCGACTCTGACCTCCAGCATCTGCAGTCCTCACTTTCTCCTTCATGGTAACGTCAGCTGACACAGGAGTTGTACCCACCCTGTTGGTATCACTCTGCATTACAAACCAGCTGTCCAGCCATCTGAGTTAACCAATCCTCACGCCTGGCCTTCTGTACTAACGTGCCAATAAGCATTAAACAACTAGTACTCTGAGTATTGAATAATGAGAGATGATACAAATTAGGCTTGTATCCCCCTTAGCTGCCTCTCACCATTCCTCTCATAGATAGATATTTAATGTGATGACTGTTCCTTGAGGATTGCTTTACTCTTGCTGTGCTCTAGGTAGGGGCCGGTGCCATTGGATGTGAGCTGATGAAGAACTTTGCCATGATTGGCTTGGGAGCAGGAGAGGGCGGGAGCATCACAGTGACTGACATGGACACAATTGAACGATCAAATCTGAACAGGCAGTTTCTCTTCAGACCTGGCGATATAACGGTGAGTCAGAGCAAGTTGCATTATAACCACTTTGTTCCAATTTAGGAAAAGCTAGACCACAAGATGTAGGAGAGAAAATAGGCCATTTGGCCCATCAGGTCTGCTCTGCCGTTCAATGAGATTGTGGCTGATCTGATTATCCATTTGATACAGGAACAGAATTAGGCCATTTGGCCTGCTCCGCCATTCAATCATGGCTGATCTGTTTCTCAAGCCCATTCTCCCAGTTTCTCCCCATAACCTTTGATCCCTTTATTAATCAAGAACCTCTATCTCTGTCTTAAATTCACCACACTCTGGCTGAAGAAATTCCTCCTCATCTCCGTTCTAAAGCATTATCTCTTCACACTGAGGCTGTGCCCTCAGGTCCTAGTCTCTCCTACTCGTGGAAATATCTTCTCCATGTCCACTCTGTCTAGGCCTCTTAGTATTCTGCAAGTTTCAATGACCTCTCCCATCATCGTTCTAAACTCCATTAAGTACAGGCCCCCGGAGTCCTCAAATGCACCCCATATGACAAGCCCTTCATCCCCTGGGATCATTCTCATGAACCATCTGTGGATCTCTCCAACACCAGCACATCCTTCCTTAGATATGAGGCCCAAAATATTCCAAATATGGTCTGACAGAGCCTTATTTAGCCTCAGCAGTATATTTCTGCTGTTGTATTCCAGCCCTCTTGAAATAAACGCTAACGCTGCATTTGCTTTACCAACAGCCAACTGAGCCTGTGTGTTAACCCCAACAAAATTCTGAACTAGAACTCTTCAACCCCTTTGTGCTTCAGATTTCCAATGTCTTTCTCTCTGTAGAGAATAGTCTACACCTCCTTTCTTCCTGCCAAAGTATATAGCTTCACACTTTGCCACATTGTATTTTGCCACTTCTTTGTCCACCACCCCACTACTACCTGCTCCTTCATCTATCTTGGTGTGTAATCTATAAATTTAGCAACAAAGACTTCTGTTCATTTTGTTTTTATTAACCTATTTGTCTAATCAAGCTGTTTTAGAGATGTTATTAAACACCTCTGGAGCAGGTGGGGCTTGAACCTGGGTCTATAGGTCCGGGGTAGCAATACCACCTGCTTGCCACAAGAGGGCCCCTAATGCCTTTAATATTGATCCAGTCAACATTGTTATGTCCAAACACTGTCTGTTGTTTCCTTCAGTCTGGGCCACCAGTCCTTTATCTATCCCAGGCCATTTAGATATGTTTTGTTCTTTTCACTTTAATTCAGTTTAAAAGTTTTGTTCCTGATCCTTAAAGGAAATCTGCAAGGGTCCAGAAAATAAGCTCAAGCCTTGAGGACATGCTTCAGATTTCCACAAAACGTTAATGTGAAAACATTGGATAGCCTTTTCCTGCACATATACCCCAGGAGCAGTTGCCAGTGCATTTTGCAAGTGATGACGCCCATTGCCGTTCTAAAGAGAGAAAGATTTGCATTTGTAAAGCACCTTTCATGACCTCGGCATGTAACTGTCGTAACTTAGGAAACATAGCTGCCAATTTGTACAGAGTAAGCTCGTACAAGTGGAAACATGGTGAGGTCCAGATTATCAAAGAACAGTGACAGGCCCTTCGGCCCACCAAGCTTTTTCTAAACTAAACCTCCATGTGATCCATATCCCTCTGTTCCCTGCCTATTCATGTGCATCTGTTGCAATGTCTCTTAAACCTTGCTATTGTATCAGCTTCTACCACCTCCTCCAGCACTACATTCTAAGCACGTAGCGCCATCTGTGTAAAAAACCTGCCCCTCACATCTCCTTTAAACTTGCCCCTTTTTACATTAAATCTATGTCACCCGGTAATTGACCATTCTACCCAGGGGAAAAGCTCCGACTATCCGTTCTATTTATCTGTTCTATTTGTGTCTCTCAATTTTCTATCCCTAAGCCTCCAATGTTTGAGTGAAAACAAACAAAGTTTGTCCAATCTCTCCTTATGGCTAATACCCTCCAAACCAGACAACATCCTGGTAAACCATTTCTGTACCCTCTCCGAAGCCTCCGCATCCTTCCAGTAGTGTGGCGACCAGAATTGTACACAATATTCCATATGTGGGTTAATTTAAGTTCAATATAAACGGCAGTGTGACTCTCTGATTTTTATAATCTATGCCCCAGTCGATGAAGACAATCATGGCATATGCCTTCTTGACCACCTATATCCACGTTTTTAGATTAGATTCCCTACAGTGTGGAAACAGGCCATTTGGCTCAACAAGTCCACATCGACCCTCCGAAGAGTAACCCACCCAGACCCATTCCCCTACTTCACCCCTGACTAATGCACCTAACACTATGGGAAATATAACATGGCCAATTCACATAACCTGCACATCTTTGGAATGTGGGAGGAAACCAGAGCTCCCAGAGGAAACTCTCACAGACAGTCACCCGAGGGTGGAATCGAACCCAAGTGTCTGGCGCTGTGAGGCAATAGTGCTAACCACTGAGCTACCCTGCCATTTTCAGGGAATTGTAGACCTGAACACCTGAATCCCTCTGTATTTTAATGCTACTAATGGTCTGCCATTTACTGTATACAGTGTATGTCTGTTTTGGTAATGTTGCTTAATGAATAAGTATTTACAAGGAGTAACACTCAGGATAGCTCCATTACTCTCCTCTGAAATGTTGCCATGAGAGACCACCAGAAGGAGCCATTGATTGAAATGCTCATTTGAAAGATGCCCCCATCTGACAGTTCGGCACTTCCTCAGTATTGCAGTGGTGTACCAGATTTGATTTTTGCGGTTGAGACTCTGGAGTGGGACTTGAACACAGAACCTCTGACTTGGAGGTGAGTGTGTGCAAACCAAAGGAGACAACTTGCTTCCCTTCCCTGACAGAGGCAGAAGAGTGATGGCATAGCAGGTGTTGTTGATGATGATGAGCTGGCTCAGGACTGATCGGACTCTCTTTGAGCTTTATCTTTCTACTTACTGATTCTTGCTCTTAAATTATTCAAAATGGCACCGGATTGTGGCAAAATTGAAGAAGCTTTTCACTGTATTTGACTGTTCTCCTGTGGCGATAAATCATTCCTCATCACTGTCTTCAACAACTGAGCCTGCTTTCTATCAACAGTTACTTGCTGACACTGTAAAATGGTATAAGGCCTGCTAGATGAGACAATAAAACATAAACAGCACAATTCTACAGATACAAGGTTGTTAGGAGGCACCTTTTGTAATGCTGGTTCATCCTTCAATGTAGTATCAATACATACTACATTGGGAGCAGTAGGCCATTCCGCCCAGTGAGTCTGCTGTACCATTCAATGAGATCTGATAATCCCCAACTCCATTGTCCTGCTTTATTCCCATAACCTTTTGTTCCCTTAATGATTAAAGGTTTGTCTAGCTCAGCTTTAATGACCTAGTCTCAACAGCCCTATCTGGTAAAGAGTTCCACAGATGAACCATCTTCCTTATCTCTGTCTTAGAGTCACCAGAGACATACAGCACAGAAACAGACCGTTCAGTCCAAACAATCCCTGCCGACCATAATCCCAAACTCAACTAATCCCACTTGCCTATACTTGGCCCATTTCCCTCTGAACCTTTCCTATTCATGTACTTATCTAAATGTCTTTTAAACATTGTAGCATCCACCATATCCTCTGAACATTCATTCCAAACATGAACCACTCACTGTGGAAAAGAATTGTTCTTCATGCCTGTCTTTAAATCTTCTTCCTCTCACCTTAAAAACATGCTGCTAATTTGAAATTCCCCACCCTAGGGAAAAAGACATCTGCCACTCACCACCTCTGAACCCCTCAGGATTTTATAAACCTCTAAGACCACCCCTCAACCTCCTACCCTCCAGTTGAAAAAAATGTCCCAGCCCATCCAGCCTCTCCTTATGACATAATCCCTCCATTCCTGGCAACATCCAGGTAAATCTCTTCTGAACCCTCTCCAGCTTAATAATATCCTTCCCATAACAGGGTGACTAGAACTGGGCACAGTATTCTAGAAGAGGCCTCACCAACATCCTGTACAGCCTCAACATAACCTTTCAGCTCCTGCAGTAAAAGGTGTTGAGCAATGAGGGCAAGCCTGCTAAACACCTTCTTAACCACCCTGTCTATATGTGACACAAACTTCAAAGAATTATGTACTTGAACACTTCGCGCTCTCTCTGTTCTACAGTACTTCCCAAGCACCTACTTTTACCTGTATAAGTCCTGTCCCTGTTTGTTTTACCGAAATGCAATACCTGGCATTTATCCAAATTAAACTGTCTTAAGTGGGTTACTGACACATGGGTGCACCATCCAATTCTGAACATTGCACTAATTTAGTAAGAATGTGAAAGCATCAGAGAGGACGAGGAAAGGTCTACAAGAATGGTTCTGGGGGTCAGGGGCTTCAGTAATGTTGATTTTGGAGAAATTGGGGTTTGTTTTCAAAGGCTGAGATAAGGTGCTCAAAATTATGTGGGTTCCAGACAAAACCAGAAACTATTTCCATTGGCAGATGAGCTAAGGAGGTGGGCAAAAGAACCATACAGCAACACGAGCAAAATGCATTTTAAAAGATTGTAGTTAGAGTTTAGAATGCATTGCTTGAGAGCGTTGTGGAGTCAGATTCAGCCAATGACTTTCGAAATGAAATTGGATAAGAAAGAGAATGTGCAGAGAATAGGGCAGGAGAATGGGATTAGCCAAGTGTCTCTTGGAGAGAACTGCATTGATTCGGAGGGCAGAATTATATCCTTGTGGTTTGACCATTCCATGATACCCAATGGATTATTTGACCCCATTCACTCTGCAGTAACAGTCCTTGCCACCATGGGGCAGCATCGTCTCACTGATCAAATCAACCAGTGTGATTCTCACTGAGAAAAGCTACCATCGTAAGAGAGTGTGGATCGTTGGCAGGGTGTTCACCTTATTCTCTAGCCTCTCCTTCCTAGCAGTCAAGCACCCCCACTGTGAATGGGGAGATCTGAAAATTACTGCTTAATTTGTGTGATCAGTCTTAAAGTTGGAGAATAGGATAAAACTTTCTGATTTTTTTTTTTTGCTCCCTATTTCCAGTATCCCCTTCACCTTCTGTCCAACACGCTCTCACTCCAATCCTCTTTATCTCATTCCTTCTCTCTCTTTTGAGCCCACAGCTTTACCATGCTAAGCTTCCCTTCTTTAATCCAATGTTTTTGTAATGTGTACTGGCAACAATCCAGACAGCCGAGGATAATGATATCTTAGTTAACAGTCCAGGGCTGGGGATCTATTACATTAAACCTTTTGAAGTCTGCACTGCTGTATTAACGTTAAGATAACCCAGCATTGTCTATATTACTTCTCCAGTTGGAAAATCCTTTGGATTAAATGAACGCTTTCCAACAAAGTTAAAAATCAGGTTATAGTCCAACAGGTTTAATTGGAAGCACACTAGCTTTCAGAGCGACGCTCCTTCATCAGGTGGGTAGTCTACCACCTGGTGAAGGAGCGTCGCTCCGAAAGCTAGTGTGCTTCCAATTAAACCTGTTGGACTATAACCTGGTGTTGTGTGATTTTTAACTTTGTACACCCCAGTCCAACACCGGCATCTCCGAATCATGCTTCCCAACAATGTTTTGATCACTCTGATCATTGGGTCCCAATTCCTGAATTATTGGGAGAAGTTTGCGCAAAAAATATTAACGAAACAGTATAAATTCAGCAATTGCTTTGCAAAGTGGGAAATTGTCAGATCGTTTGGATCTCAGAGAAAAGGGTTATCCACTTACGTTGAATTGATTTGATGTATTATTGTCACATGTACCTAAGTACAGTGAAAAGTTGCAGTTGTTGTGGGTTTGTTGCCGAGCTGGGACGTTGGTTTGCAGACATTTTGTTCCCTGCCTAGGTGACATCCTCAGTGCTCTGAAGCCTCCTGTGAAGTGCTGCTATACTGTGTCTTCTGGAATCTATTTGGTTTCATTCCTGCAGCTTCCAGTTGTCAATTCCAGTTGTTTGTTGTAGTGGACGATGTATTGGCTCTCGGTCAGTGTGTTTGTCGATGGAATCTGTCGATGTGTGCCAAGCCTCTAGGAATTCTCTGGCTGAGCTCTGTTTAGCTTGTCCTATTATTGTTGTGTTGTCCCAGTCGGATTTGTGGCCCTTATCTGTGTGTCTAGATACTAGGGGTAGCTTGGTTGTGGCATTTAGTGGCTCGTTGACGTTCATGAATGTGGGTCACTAATTGTCTGTCTGTTTGTCTATATGTTGTGTTTTAGATTAGATTACATTACAGTGTGGAAACAGGCCCTTCAGCCCAACAAGTCCACACCGACCCGCCGAAGCGTAACCCACCCATACCCCTACATTTAGCCCTTACCTAACACTACGGGCAATTTAGCATGGCCAATTCACCTGACCTGCACATCTTTGGACTGTGGGAGGAAACCGGAGCACCCGGAGAAAACCCACGCAGACACTGGGAGAACGTGCAAACTCCACACAGTCAGTCGCCTGAGGCGGGAATTGAACCCAGGTCTCAGGCGCTGTGAGGCAGCAGTGCTAACCACTGTGCCACCGTGCCGCCCACATGTTTTGTGCTGCTTCTGCATGGAATCTTGTGAATTCTGTGTGCTTTGTACACAATGGGTATAGGGTCTTTTGTGCAGGACAGACATGGTGTACAAGATTCCATGCAAAGACTGCACAAAACACCATATAGGACAAACAGGCAGGCAACCAGCAATCCCATTCATGAATGTCAACTAGCCACTAAACGCCATGACCAGCTGTCCCTAGTAGCCGTACACACAGACGACCAGAACCACACGTTCAACTGGGACAACACAGAGCTCAGCCAGAGACTCTTTAGGAGCTTGGCACACATCCACTGACTCCATCAATAAACACATTGACCTCGACCCAAGATACCGACCACTGCAACGAGCAACCAGAAGCAACAGAAACCAAACCAAATAGATTCCAGAAGAGAGAGTACAACAGCGCTTCACAGGAGGCTCCATAGCACTGAGGGTGACATCTAGACAGGGGACATCTGCAAACCAACATCCCAGCTCAGCGAACCTACCCACAACTACGGCAATCGACACCCGAGCTACAATCTTTACACAAACCCTGTACCATGAAAAGCTTTGTTTGGTGTGCAGTACAGACAAATCAGAACAGACAGGGATCATGGGGCGATTGAACAGAGCTAGGAATACAAAGTTATGACAGAAATGAGGAGGAATTTCTTCTCCCGGGGATAGTGTATCGGTGGGATTCTTTCCCGTAAAGACTGGGTCATTAAGTATATTCAAAGCTGCAGTAGATTTTGAATCAGTAAGAGAATCAGGGATATGGGGAAAAGTGGAGTTGAGGATTATCTGATCAGCTATGGTCTCACTGAGAGGCAGAGCAGAATCGATGGGCTGAATGGTCTACCTCTGCTCCTCTGGCTCAATGCCTAAGAAACTCTGAATGAAGATTTTCCATTACAACATAATGTTCTTGTTTGTGGGAACCTAGTGAAATGGTGACCTCTGCCGCGCTGCTCAGCTGTGGATTGTAAAATCTATTGTGCTGTTTACAAGTCCCAGGCTGGGATTGTTACATTTTCACTCTGCTTCAGACAGGATTGTAACTGTAGATTTATCGGGAAGATAAGAAAGAGCACGTATCTGTATAGCACCATTGCGCACCCACCTAACATCCCAAAGTGTTTTGCCACCCCTGAAGTACTTTTGAAGTGCAGTCACTGTTGTAGGAAATACAGCAACCAATTTGCACACAGTACGCTCCCACAGACGACAAACTGGTCATGACCAGCTTTTGAGGTGGTTTGGAATAAGTGTGTGGGCATCAGGGAGAACTTAATTTCCTGTTTGATTAATGCTGTAGGATAACTCATAATTGTGGCCAACACATCTCACCATGAGGTAGTTCAGTGGTTAACGCTGCTGCCTCACAGCGCCAGGAACCTGGGTTTGATTCCGCCCTCGGGTGGCTGTTTGTGCGGAGTTTGCACATTCTCTGTGAGAGTCCTCTGGGTGCTTCAGTTTTCTCCCACAGTCCAAAGATGTACAGGCTAGGTGTATTGGCCATAGTGTCTAGGGATGCGCAGGCTAGGTGGGTTAGCCATGGGAAATGCAGGGTTAGGGTAGGGGACTGGGTCTGGGTGGGAAGCTCTTTGGAGGGGCAGTGTGGGCTTAATGGGCTGAATGGCCTGCTTCCACACTGTAGGGATTCAGTGATTCTATGAAGGACAGCACCTCGATACCATAGCATCAGCCAAGATTATTGCACTGAGTGAGACCTGAACCCTAGACATGCTGATTCAGATTTGGAGGCATTATCAGCTGAACTACATCTAGCACTCAGCTGACACTGTATGCAGTTGCTGCTCTGAGCCTCCTGTAACTAATTTCACAATGTTTGACAGCACAGTTTCTGAACATGTCCCATCACTCTACACGTAGATTAGATTAGATTAGATTAGATTCCCTACAGTGTGGAAACAGGACCTTCGGCCCAACGAGTCCACACTGACCCTCCAAAGAGTATACCCCACCCAGACCCATTTCCCCTACCCTACATTTACTCCTTACTAATGCACCTAACACTATGGGCAATTTAGCATGGACCCTCTCCCCCATTCCTTGAGAGACTGGAAGAACACAGCAAGCCAGGCAGCATCAGGAGGTGGAGAGATCGACATTTCGGGTGTAACCCTTCTTCAGGACTGGGGATGGAGCTGTAGATAAAAGGGGGAGTAGTGGGTGGGGAGAGGGGCAGAGTGGTGAGGTGGGGGTATAGGTAGAGGGTACAACCTGGTTGGTCATTAGGTGGAATGGACCCGGTTGGTAACTGGAAGGAAGGGTTGGAAGAGAGATGCGCCCCTCCCATCGACCAACTAGGTCGTACCCTCCACCTGAACTCACCTATCCACACCTTACCACCCCACTCCTCTCCCCACCAAAAACTACCACCCCCTACCCCCTTTATCTGCTGCTTCCCTTACACCCACCCCCAGTCCTGAAGAAGGGTTACACCTGAAATGTTGACTTCTCCACTTCCTGATGCTGCCTGCCTTGCTGTGTTCTCCCAGCCTCCTGATGCTGCCTGCCTTGCTGTGTTCTCCCAGCCTCCTGATGCTGCCTGCCTTGCTGTGTTCTCCCAGCCTCCTGATGCTGCCTGCCTTGCTGTGTTCTCCCAGCCTCCTGATGCTGCCTGCCTTGCTGTGTTCTCCCAGCCTCCTGATGCTGCCTGCCTTGCTGTGTTCCCCCAGCCTCCTGATGCTGCCTGCCTTGCTGTGTTCCCCCAGCCTCCTGATGCTGCCTGCCTTGCTGTGTTCCCCCAGCCTCCTGATGCTGCCTGCCTTGCTGTGTTCCCCCAGCCTCCTGATGCTGCCTGCCTTGCTGTGTTCCCCCAGCCTCCTGATGCTGCCTGCCTTGCTGTGTTCTCCCAGCCTCCTGATGCTGCCTGCCTTGTTGTGTTCTCCCAGCCTCCTGCTTGTCTACCTTAGATTCCAGCGCCTTTCCAGTTTTTTGCCTCTCCTTTCCTTGAGAGGCAAGAACCATCACTCCCTTGTCGCTCTCCTGGTGCTGTGGCCAAGAGTCAAAGCCCACAATGTACGAGTTATGGAAGGCATGGCAGCCACCAATTACAAAATGATTCATGCAGAGACTTTATTTGTACTAAATTACCTGAAGGCGCTTCACAAGAGAGCTAGCAAACAAAGTTTACAGTGATATACAAGTGGGTGATGTGGGGAAAAAAAACTTTTCACACAGTGAGCTATTAGGGTCTGGAATACATTGCCTGGAAATGGTGGGGCAGGTAGGTATCATTGAGATATTCAAGAGGGGCATTGGACAATTGTTTGGTTAGGAATGGTGGGCAGGCATGTGGAAAAAGGCAGGAGATTAGCACGAGGGGATAGGACTGTGTAGGCACGATGGGCCGAATGGTCTCCTCCTACACCATCACAGTCTTGTGATTCTGGGGAAGATCTTCACCGAGTCACTCCAGTAGATGCTAGGACGAGGGCCCAAAGGATACGAAATGTACGGAGTGTCTAAGAAGAGGTTAGAGAGACACGGAGATTCTTAAGGTGTTTCCAGAGGCGCGGGTCTAGCCAGCTGAAGGCATTGCTGCAGTGACTAAGATGCTCCGAATGCAGATTTCCTCAAGGATTATCGGAAGACATTCAAAGCAAATCAACAGGATTTCTGACTCTAAGTGCGCTGAGAAAAACAGAATCCTAGGGGCTTGGACTCAACTTATCACTAGTTCAGTGAGTCCAGTGTTGACAACAACAGAGCCACATAAAATTATGAAGGGAATACATTAAATAGAAGCACATAGGTTGTTTCCTCTGGCAGGTGAAACTAGATCCAGGGGCACAGCCTCAAAATAAGGGGAAGCAGATTTAAGACTGAGTTGAGGAGGAACTTAGAGTGACAGCGAAACAGCACGGAAACAGACCCTTCATTCCAACTCGCCCGTGCCGACCAGATTTCCTAAATAATTCTAGTCCCATTTGCCAACACTTGGCCCATATCCCTCCAAACCCTTCCTATTCATATACCCATCCAGATGCCTCTTAAATGCTGTAATTGTACCAGCCTCCACCATTTCCTCTGGCAGCTCATTCCATCCACGTACCACCATAACATCTTCACCCAAAAGGTTGTGAAGCTGTGGAATTCCCTGCCCAGTGAAGCAGTTGAGGCTACCTCATTGTAATGTTTTCAAGACCAAGATTGGTCAATTTTTGAACAGTATGGAAATCAAGGGTAAGTGGAGCTGAGTTCACGAAAAGGTCAGCCGTGAATGTTGGAGCAGACTCGAGGGGACAAATGGCCTGGCTCCTATTTCTCATCAGTGGAGTCCGGGGGCCCCGCAGGGTGTGTGGGTGTGTGTGTGTGACCGCAACCAGTGTTACAGTGGAGCAGTAAAGGGCATGATGGTGCAGAGTGTATTTGTAACTAGAGGTGCTGTTCGTTTGACCGAGGATATAAAGAGCACTGGAGAGCGATGTTGATAGCTGAGATAATGGGCGGCACGGTGGCCCAGTGGTTAGCACTGCTGCCTCACAGCGCCTGTAGACCCGGGTTCAATTCCCGACTCAGGCGACTGACTGTGTGGAGTTTGCACATTCTCCCCGTGTCTGCGTGGGTTTCCTCCGGGTGCTCCGGTTTCCTCCCACAGTCCAAAGATGTGCGGGTCAGGTGAATTGACCATGCTAAATTGCCCGTAGTGTTAGGTTAAAGGGGTGGAGGTGGGGGTGTGGGTGGGTTGCGCTTCGGCGGGTCGGTGTGGACTTGTTGGGCCGGAGGGCCTGTTTCCACACTGTAAGTAATCTAATAATCAACCACTGAAGTTCTGAGCTTCTGGAGTGTGGAGTAGGGGATTTGACAGTGCGTCTGGAGAGAATGTTAACCTGTGGGATAGAGAGAGAGAGAGATTTGCATTTATGTTGTAAGACATGCTGAAGCACTTGACATTATTTAAGCATCTTTTGCAATAGTTGTAATAGCAGCTACTGTTTCCATGGCAAGCAGGAATTTAACAAAGACTTTGCACTGTTTTCCTCTCCTCTCAATACCAAGGAATGTTGTACATTCCACCTCCGAGGTTTTGGGTCAGTGCTTCCTCTGAAAGATGGCATCTCTGACAGGACTGCACTCCCTCGCTGGTTTGCTTGTTGTGGGTCTGTACCTGCAACGTCCATGGCTGCTCCTCACATTCCCACCTCACCCTCCGTAACTAGTGCTTGTACAATTGTAACTCTTAGTTTGTGCCTTAGCTGGGGGTAGGGGGGGAAAGGAAGTTCAAATCCCACCCTCTCTAGAGGTGTGCAGTAACATCTCTGAACAGATTGATGAGAACATATCTACAATTTGCGCTGGGTGTCAGAGCTGCAGAGACTGTCCTGTTTCCGTACATGGGTGCCTCTCGGCCGAGTATGGGCACGCACATGTGGGCTGTAATGGGGCTTTGACAGTGATGCCTCTGCGGTCAAATAGCCTGATGTCACTCATTTTGCACACACATTGGACATTGAATGTGGCAGCGTTTCAAAGGATGGATCCCACTAATCCCAGTTCAGCTTCCTCCCTCCAACCAGTTGTGCATTTTTCCCAGGCTGACTGAAGCCAATTCTCTCTCTCTCTCTCTCTCATCTCGATGCCTGTGATTGTGTTCCCTAAAAACTCAACTCAAACTGAAGGCTGATTAAAAACACACGTACTGCAAAGACTCTTCAGCTATTTTTTCCGATTCCCACATCCTTAGAGGCTTTGGTTTTCTGCTGGTTCTTGGCACCTAATTAATGACAATACTTTTCAACACACTGGTTTCCAAAATTTTTGCTCTCGCACCGAGCTTTTCTGCAAATATTTCAAGCATATGCTTTCTCCTCTGTCTTTGGTATGTGTTTCTCTGTTGTGGTAGGCTTTTTATTTTGTTGATATCCAGCTTTAAGGAAATAGTAGCACCTCCCCTACAGGAGAAGCTCAGGAACAAAGACACACTGCAGTTTGGTTTGGACGAAGCCACTCACAAAGG
Source organism: Chiloscyllium plagiosum (assembly GCF_037043375.1). Taxonomy (NCBI): domain Eukaryota; kingdom Metazoa; phylum Chordata; class Chondrichthyes; order Orectolobiformes; family Hemiscylliidae; genus Chiloscyllium; species Chiloscyllium plagiosum. Next base: position 17,160,575 of record NW_028270152.1, on the reverse strand, counting down.
AACACTTCGCAAAGCGTTTCACTCAAACATATTCAGGAAGGAACAGCCTGGGAAAAGGGAAGAGATGTGAAGAATGAAAGCTCATTCTAAAAGATGGGTTTTAAGTAAGATCTTGAGGGAGGAGCTGAGAGAGGGACATCCAGAAGCAAAGACTTGGTCACCATAGGCAGGGCAGTTGGACAGCAGCACAGGGGGACACAGAACAAGGAAGAGTATGGGGGAAACAAACACCAGGAATGATGGAGGAACTCAGTAACTCAACAGAAAAATAATATTTCAAGTCCAATATGGATGCTCTTTGGAACTGTTAAGTTTGTGGGGGCAGGGAAGATCCCAGAGATAGGGAGGGACAGCAGTTACAGTGCAGCAGGAGGCCATTTGGCTCAATGTGCCTGTATCCGTTCTATTTCCTAGTGCCAATGGCCTGCCCTTTTCCCATGTCCCTACATGCCATTTCTATCCAAATGATTATCCAGTGCCCCTCTTGAAGGTCTCAGTTGAAAGAACCTTCCTCTACCACACCCGAACCCTAATGACTCTCACTTCTTCTCATGTCATTCTCGCTTTGTTTGCAGATCTCTTTAAACCTATGCCCTCTCATTCTTTCTTTTCTGAACAGGAACAGCTTCTCCCTATTAGAGCCTTTTAAAGTTGCGAGATCTTCAGCATGAGGGGCCAATGGGTTGGATGGGTGAAGATAATTTGATGCTGGATGGGTTATGGACAGCAGAGTTTCAGCTGAGGTTTATTGGAGAGGTGAAGATGAGCAACCTCTTGAGCTGTAAATGCTGGGAGTGAGCTGACCTTGGATGGAGGTTTTGCAGATTCTTCATGGGTCAGAGAGTGAGTACCTCAGAATAAGAACTTGGCCTGATCCACTGTTTGAATAGACTCCACTTACAAATCATCAATCTGTAACCTCAAGGGCCTTTTTCCAAAATAAACGTATCAATCTCCATTTTGAGGTTTTTAATTGACTCTTAGCATCAAGAGATGAAGTTCCAAATGTCCATTCCCCAAGTGCTTCCTGACATCATTTAATTCTCAGACCAAAATATGTGGGATCGGACACCACAATCTCCAACCAACAATGTCCCCCACTTCCAGTTCATAACCCCTGCAACTCCAACACCCACCCCCTAATCCCAGCCCCTACACCTACAGCCCCCACACCCCCAGCCCTCACATTCCCACTCCCTCAAACACACAACCAGGCCCCACCCCCAGCTCACACCTCCTAGCCCCCACACCCCACTACTCCCTTGCCCCACACACCCACCACCAAATCAGTGAGTGCTAGTTGCAACTTTACATTAATTGTGGGTTACGTCGTTCCCTTAAACTTACTAAAATGTCCCAAAGTGCTGCCCCGAATCAAATGTAGTTTAAAACCAAACCACTTAAGGAAATATAAGAACAGGTCACTAAGGTAGAGGGTATAGAGGAAGAGAAGGCGAAAGGAATTCCAGAGCTCAGAATCGAACAGTTGAACATGAAAGCCCAATTGTGCAGTAAATAAAATCTGTGTGATATACCAGAGGAGGCCTGGAGGGGCTAATAGAGATAGGAAAAGAAAAGGCCCAGGAGAGATTTGAAATCAAGAAAAAAAGTTGTAAAATACATGACACAGGATTGTACTCAAAATGGGGCCCAGGACAGGCAAGGAGGGGGTAAATATGAGGGAACCGTACCTGGCCGAACTGGTCTTCACCCTTAACAATTTCTCCTTCAAATCCTCCCACTTCCTCCAGACGTCATTTATCTCTCCACCCTTCAGCCACTTTGCCTGTATTCCTGATGAAGGGCTTTTACCCGAAATGTCGATTTTCCTGCTCCTCGGATGCTGCCTGAACTGCTGTGCTTTTCCAACACCACTCTAACCCAGATCGAGGGGCCCCATGTTCAGCATCGAGGAGGGGAAGAGCCCCGTGTTCAGGTTGAGGGAGGTCCTGCTGTGCTTAGGTCAGGGGTCCACGCTTTGTGCAGCTCCATGGTCCAGGATTTCTGTCCCAGCCCCAATGGCTTTGTAATTAACTAAAATTAATGTAAAACAGGCTAAAGAGTTGTCTATTTGCACTGTTCGCAACAGGCCAGGAGGAGAATGGGTTAAAGCCACAGAAAAAGGCAAAGTTGGCATTTTGGCTTTGGATCGGTTTCAAGTGGAGTTGAGGATTATCAAATCAGCATGATCTCATTAAATGGAGGAGCAGACTTGATGGGCCGAATAGCCTACCCGTACTCCTATGTCTCATGGTCTTATTGACTCTCAGAGAGAGGTGGAGGCTGGGCCATTGAGTATATTCAAGACTGACCTCAGCAGATCTTTGATACCGATATGCATGTCAAGGGTTATGGGGAACAGACACCGAAGTGGGGTTATCAGATCTGCCATGGTTTTACAGAATGGTGCAGCTGCTCAGGAGGCTGAATCATCTACTCCTTTTTCTACTTTATACATTCTGAAGGGATGGGTTCAGTGCGCTATCTGACTATGTGCCAGATGCCTCTGACTACACACTGTCCTATCACTACCGTTGATCTGAATGTGTTTTGGTGGGGGCAGGGGAATGAATTGTATCATTGACAAAGCATAGGTGTTTTATATGGAAGAGCAGTAATATAGTCTGACCTGTACTCTTTTTTACACACTGGATAGAAAATGAAGTCTGAGATAGCTGCAGCGGCAGTGAGAAAGATGAACCCTTCTCTGCAAATCATAGCTCATCAGAACCGTGTTGGTCCAGAGACTGAGAACATCTACACCCAGGATTTCTTTGAGAATCTGAATGGAGTGGCGAATGCATTGGATAATGTGGAAACGCGTAAGTGACTAAATGAACAACAGTTATCTGCCAATTTTGACCCATGTGTAAAGAGGACATAGGGCATTAGTTTTCAATGAGCAGAATCTCTCACCTTATTGCACCTTGTCAAGGTTTGCAAATGAAAGGAAGATTGCGTAGCACCTTCTGCAACCTCAGGGTTTCCCGACTTACAGCCAAGTTCCTACTTCCTTGCAGAGAAATACCGTAGCTAGTTGATGTACAGCAAGGGTGGGGGATGGTAGTATAGTAGTCATATGACTGGACAGTAATCCAGAGGCTCAGGCTAATGTATCTGGGGTCATGGGTTCAAAGCCCCCATCCAGCAGCTGGTGGATTTTGAGTTTGATTAATAAACCTGGAATGGTCCCAATAATGGTCAGCAAAACAACTACAACAGATTGTTGTAAAATCCCATCTGGTTCACTAAAAATCCTTTCTGGAAGGAAATTTTCCACCCTCAGCTGATTCCACTCTAAATTTGATTCTAAACACACAGCAATGTTGTTAACTGTTAACTATCTTCTGAAATGCTCAAATGTGTCACTCAATTCAAGGATAGTCAGGGATGGACAATAAGTGTTGGTCTTGCCAGCAACATCCACGTTCCGTGAAGGGATAAAGTAAACCAAAAGGTTGTACGACCAGCAATTATTGAGTCATTATGGCTATTCGACCCATCATGCCCATGCTGCTGCTTTGACAGAGCAATACAAACCATTGTAACGTTTTCGGTGACACTGATAAATTTTAGCTCGGACAATTATCCTGTAGTCCCTTTTTTGTAATACTGGCCGTGAAATCTTTACATCCATGCAAGAGGGTAAACGACATCTGGCTTTAATATTTCACTAAAACAGAAAGTAGATCTGACACCCCTCCCTCAGTACAGGAAAGGCACAAATTATTGGAGAGAAAGCTGCACAAGCTGGAGATGAGAGTGCAACCAACTTTGCAAGTCTCAAAATTGTTCTACAAATGTTTCTGTCAGAATTACTTTTTGTGTACACTCTGTGACCACAGAATTGCTCATCCACCTCTGAAGCTCAAACACAGTTTGAAGAAGATTGTCTCTCTGTAAACATGGGCTTGTGTAAGAATCTCTTTCGCCACCTGCAGAATACTGACTGGAGAGATGCTAAGTTACACGTTGAAGAACCCCTCACTATGATGAAGCAATGGGCAACTTTGCATGTCTCAATATTGTACATTCACCTCTGACGTTAAACATCTTTTTTTGATGGCTGTGAAATTCCAACCTTTCTCACAACAATAGCAAAGACGGCAACTTTTATATTTAGCATTATTTGGTATTTAAAGCTTTATTAATTTAGTTGGACTTTTGTTGCAGCACAATGATTGGGCTGAATCCAACAACCCCCTCCTCCCCCTAACTTTATGGCAACACTTAACAATTTGTGGAAACGAAGATTCCTGAAATAGTGAATAATCTTTAACAACACAGAAGGCTGTTCTGGCACAATTCAAATCAGAGTTAATTTCCATATGCATAACGGGGTGGGGCCAGCGCAGTTGTGGGGAAGGAATCTTGTTGGACCCTTAGGCAATTTGTACATTCCTACTAATCTACCAAGTGTTGTAAATGGCAGTGAGAAGTGTTGATTGTGAATTACTGTACACATTTTCCAGACTTTGACATTCTTTCTCTTGTCTTGTGACTTGTGGCATACCTTTACCCAGAGAGTTACTTCACTTTGCGTCTGTCAGTTGTAACCTTTGTTTCTTTAGCCATGGTATTTGATCTAGTAGGACAGCGCAGTCTTCCCTGCATCAAGCTTCAAATTAACTTGCTGTAAATTTACATAAATAACTTCTGTCCATCTCACAATTGAGTCACCAATTTTCCGTAGGAATTGCTCAATCATTTCTAATAGTGGTGATTCTACGTCACCTTTATTGGAGTAAGCATTTCACTTTTCATTGCTCTGAAACTGCACCCACTTCTACACATTTTCTAGAAGTGACCTATAGCTTTAGAGATGTAGCACACTGCTGTTATTGCTGGGCACGTATTGTGCTTGCGAGGCTTTTTGTCCCACAGCACTTACACTGACTCTTCCTACCCTTTGTTGTTTTGTGTACCCTTTGTGTTCGCATTTCATAAATTTCTTCAGTGCTTATATCTTTATACAGTAGATTTGTTCCCCTGTGGTAAAATTGTCCTTCCTCTCTCAAAATTTGACTGAGAGTCATCTTGGTGTCTGCTTCTAGTGCAATTTGAATAACTTTCTCCAAAGTCAAAACATCTTTGGACTGTAATAACTCTGACAAAGCCTCACCAATAAGGTTCCTGTCTTTTATGAATTCTGAATTCATAGTAATTATTTTCACTAATTTGTAGAGGTCATTAAGTAAGTTATCTACAGATTATGGATGCTGTACTCTGCTGTTAAATCTTCTCCTTCCAAGCATTGCTCTCAGATTAACAATTTTCAAAAGCCTTTAGAACCTCTTCAAAGCCGTCATTTATATTTTGCCGATTTATAACTGCATCAGTTGCAGGTCCTGTTAATTTTTTTTTCTCCACTGGTCTACAGAGATTTTTTTAACTTTATTCCCATAGATCAAAAAGCTTCCCAGCCAATCCACAAATCAGTGCTATCCCTGTAGCTCCTTTTTCTCTAAGGACTCTATCAAATGTGATTAATCTTATTGCACTCTCACTAGCCTGTCTTTCCTGTGCATTGTACCAGCTCTGAAGTGAACATCTGAAGCTGGAGTATTGCTTTGACCCTATATTTCCATTCACACGTCCTGTAAACTTTTCTTACAGCTTACTGACTGGCTGAGTATTCATGAAGTGGTTGTTTCCTTAATGTGGTAATGTCCCTTGTCTTCTGAATTTTGTTATCTTCTGTGTCAAATGGATTTTTTTCCACTTTTGACCTTCCACCATTTGAGCAACAATTCAAATGCTGATCACTGTGACATTTTATTTGCAAAATAATCTATTACCAGACAATCGTTGAGAGAGTGTGCTTCATCCAATTCTCCTTTTTATACTGGATCTAAAAACCAGTTCAGTTAACAGTGGAAAAGGATGAATCATCACTAAGTCTTAGGAAGAGGCACACGATTTAAAAAACAAACTAGAGCTTATTGAGTGACAAATAGGTACTAGTTATATTAACTAACTGGACATAATAACTAAGACTGCAAGGGGTTAGGGACCACGCATTTGACCTGATCAAGATGTGGAGCAGACAGTCCTAATTTTTCACCCTTGTCACCAGATCAGATGGAGCCTAAAGAAGTCTTCAGCACTAGCCCTTTGTTGATTAAGTGTCTGTAAGGATTAATACTGAAGCACCACTTTACTATGTTGATGTCATTTGGACTTATGGACAGAATATCTTGAATCTCAAAGGAGAAAGATCTAATTTCTGGTCCTCCTCAAAGACTCTAGCAATGTCTGTCATATCAATGTTACCTGTGACTATTTAGTAATGTGCCATTATGATATCTTGTCAGCTGCAAGAGACACTTTTAGTTAGATCAGAAAGTAGTTTTCCACTCCCACACTATGCTAAGCTGGCCTTGTTGCTTCCTATACTTAAAGGAGAATAATAACAGCAATTTTTATCAAGAACAGCAGCTCATATAGTATAAGGAGCTGGACTAGCCTAGGAACACTGATCATTGCAGATACACCTGCAGCTCAATTCAGATGATACAACGGCATCACAACTACAATCAGAGGAGCCTGTTCTCTGATGCTAAACTCTTTTGCTGCCTATGTGTTTACTGGTTTAAACTGCACGATAAGCATGTCTTTGTTCAATTAATATATCAATAAATAATCCTCTTCATTACAGAGCTAGGTTTTGAGGCAGACCCACAGCCTTAGGCTTTCCATGGGGTCAATGTACTGTCGCTAAATGATCATCTTTGCTACCATCTCCCAAATGCTGGATTTTAATATCCTTGATTTCACACAGGATTAATTGTGCACCCTTTTACATGGCTCTGAACTGATTTTCCCTCCCCCATTGGTTACTATGCCTTCAGCCTTGAGGTCCTAGCCTCTGAAATTCCCTAACTAAGCTCTGTCCTTACTTACTATTTGTAAAACCCACTCCTTTGACAAAGCTGCTCTGAAACCTTCATGTGTAGGTCTGTGTCACTGTTTCCGATTCCATTCCTATGCAGAGTTTCGAGTCATTGCTTCACTTTTTTGTAAGAAGTGGACATTGTTGGCCATCCGAAGTGACTTGCTAAGACAGTATCAGAGGACAGCAAAAAAAGTCAACCACATTGCTGTGGTCTGGAGTCACATTTAGACTAAGTCAGAAATCACACGACACTGGATTATAGTCCAACAGGTTTATTTGAAATCACCACCTTCGTCAAGTGACCTCTACATCACATTTAGACTAAACCAGATCATGTTGACAAATACCCTTCCCTGAAGGACTTTTGAGCCTTTAACAATAATTGGTAATAGTTGTGATGTAGGCTTTACTGAAACTAGTTTTATATTCCAGGATTACTAATTGGAATTCAGATTCCACTAGCTACCAGGATAGAATTTGACCCATGTTCACAGAGCATCACCCTGTCTGCTATAAAGAAAGCAGCTATCAACAGGATAGCTGATGGGATAAGAATTCTTCCTCCAAGATGATCATGTCGAGACCTCTTCTTGCTCTGACTATGTTGTACGCACTCCAATAAAAGAGTACAAAGACGTCCTCCATTTTTGCCTCTGACTGTGGTTAAATCAATCTTAGCCTCTGGATTATTAGTGCAGTGGCATTCCTATTACACCACCACGATAATAAATACAAGCTGTAGTTGTACATTTCAGGAGAAATGTTGTCTGTAATGTCTGTTTTTTGTTTTGCTTCCAGGACGTTACACGGATAGCCTTTGTGTCTTATACCAGAAACCACTGCTGGAGTCAGGTACTCTGGGTACGAAAGGAAATTTCCAAGTTGTCATTCCTCACCTTACGGAGTCCTATTCGTCCAGTGGGGACCCTCCGGAAAAATTCATTCCCATCTGTACACTCAAGAATTTCCCCAATGCTATTGAGCACACATTGCAGGTAATTAGAGAAAATAATTAATATTATGTCAAAGGCATTGTCTCCCAAGAACGTTGTAAGCTGCAACAGGGAGTGGAAACACTCTGAAGATCTGCTGCTCATAAGAATCTGTGTTGACTTAAAAATTAACATCTGCTGTGATGCTGCTCATGGTAAGGGAGGAGACATTCTATTTACAGTCAAGAATATTGTACCATCTGTAATGCAATGATGCTGTTGTTGGACCGGGATGGGCTAAGTCTGAAGTCACAGGATACCAGGTTATTGTCCAACAGGTGAAGACATCACCTGATGAAGGAGCAACACTCCAAAAGCTTGTGATTTCAAACAAACCTGTTAGATTATAACCTGGTGTCATGTGACTTCTGACATTGTAACATAGGCATGCATTGTCTTATGGCTGTGTAGAAATTGCTGTGAATTAAACACTGGACAAGTTTATATTCTAGACTGTAGAGATCTTGGCTCCAGTATTGAGTATTCCATTGTATGCTTCCCTATAAATTATTAGACTGTTGTGTGTAACACTTGGATGTGACAAGAGGAATGTAATCAACAGGAAATATGCAGCAGAGATGCTGTCTCCAATAATGTTAATGATCTGCCAAAGCCCTGTTGGAGAGGATTAAGCAGAATCTTAAGGATGTTTTGTGATGTGAAAGATGTTTTTGCCTTGGATTGTGCAGTGTGTTTTAAGTGCCATTAAAATGGAAAATTCTGGAAATATTCAGTAGACCTTGCAGCATCTGTGAAGCTAGAAACAGAGTTGGCATTTCAGGCTGATGTCCCTTCATCCGAACATCATTGATCTGATTTTTAAAAATCCATTACAGCTATTGAGTATTCCCACTATTTTCTATTGTTATTTATTTCAGATTTGTAGAAGCTGAAGTATTTTGCTTTTACATTGTTGATTTACTGTGGCTGAAAAAGTGAAATTACATTTTATCTACTTCATATTCTCTGCATTTACCTGTCTTAGGGATTGAAAGATCTTTGTTCAATTTTCCAGCAAAGGCTATAAGCCTTGGTAATGGTTATGGTTCTCAATGATTTTGAAGTCATTTAAAATCAAGCCTATACATTCTCTCACCTTTTGGAATGAATGGTCTAATCTTTTAAATCCCAGGAAATTCAACAAAATAGCATTAAAGTTATGTCAGATATTAGGACTGGGTTGGGGGACATTTGATTGAGTTGCACTGCAAGCTAAATATCGTGCACCAAAGATTGAAGGTGGGAAAATAAAACCGCAGTGACAAAGTCAGCTGGGTGGACCACATAAAAGATTACTTTCCTGATTGGGTGCTGTTAATCTGGTCCAATCAGGGAGCCCTTACTGAGAGATAAAAACAGGAGGACCCTCTTGTGGCACAGTGGTAGTGCCCATCCCCTGGATGAGGGCAGCCTGAGTTCAAGCCTCACCTGCTCTAGAGGTGTGTAATAACATCTCTGAAAGAAAAATGGCCTAACATAACACAGACAAAGTTTAGAAAAAAAAACAGGAGAGTCAGAGGTTCTGTTCACTCTGAGAGCTGGCTCTGAGGAAGCCACACCAGTGTCAAGCACAATGCAGATGTAAATTAAGGGTGACTTGGTGACGGGATACCGGCCTCAATGGAGTTATTTCAAAAACAGTAGCACAAAATTGGGCATTACGGGATTGAATGCAGTTGAGGAAAGAGTATATTGAAGAGTATGTGGCAGGATCAGAAAATCAGTAGACTCTGTGGAGTATTGGCTGTATGGCATTGTTTAAATAGACTCTTTGATAATTAATTTAATATTGTTGTTGTAATATGACTGTTTTCTATGAGTTATGTTACAAGTTCGCCATCCCCTGTTCACTGGCTCACAAAGAAACTGCTATAGACACAGTGTAAAGTCATTGGAAATTAACAAAATAAAACAATCAGGAGTTTCAGTAAGTTTTATGTGAAGTTTTAAACCTAGATATAGCTGGGACTACATAGTGTCATATGTGTATTAGGAAATGATTTACTGCACTATCTAATCTCCTATGGCATCCCACAAAAGGAATCCAGACCTAGTTCAGTTTTTAGTTGCAGTGAGGTCAAAAGACAGGTGAAAATTGAACTACAGCATCCAAATAATTTACTCCCCTATTTAGTTTATACATTGGATGTTTATATTCACTATATATAACTGTTTATCCAAGTACGTGTTATAAATTCTTACTGTGATGTCCCGTGTGCTGCTTCCTTCTGTGCAGTGTCCCTTTAGAACTAAAGAGGGCTCAGTTGAAAAAAAAGATCATTTGTCTCCTCATTATGACTCCATCAAGTTCCGAGAAATATCCATTCAAACTGTGATTGTCATTGAGGTGAGGAGTTAAGAAGCAGAGGATAAAAAAAACATGAAATGCAGTGAAAACAACAAATGCTAGAGATCACAGCAGCTCAGACAGCATCCTTCAGAGCCATCTCGACCCAAAACATTAGCTTGCCCTCTCTCCATGGACACTGCCTGACCCGCTGTGATCTCCAGAATTTGTTGTTTTCAGTACAGATTCCAGGACCTGCAGTAATTTGCTCCTATGAAATGCAGTGACGTTGTTCAGCCTCTATTTTCTGTTCAAAATACATTGAGAATATGAATAAGAGAAAACCAGAGAAAGGTTATCTCTTAATGTATCAGTTTTCTGTTTGGCAGTTTTAGAATAAACGTTGGTGTTGAAGCAGGTTTCTGAGAATAGAACAAAGACAGTGTTCCTGTATATATTATACAGTTGGCAAGGACTGAGTATTGAATGCAAAAAGACTAAGGCATTATGGATTGGATGCTACCCATTGCTCTTCTTTCAGTCTTGCCAGAGACTGTTTAAAGGTGTTGGAGAAAGGGTTCTCTCGGAATTCTGTGCTATTCGGATTATCACAACCCAGGAGAGAAAGAGGGTTTGTAATTACATGCTTTATCCAACGGTAACCATCACAATGGACTTTGGATAGAGAGTGGTTGCTGGTGAATATATTCAAGGGCTGAAACGACTGAGTAGGAGGTGAAGGGTGCCACATCGCGGGGGCTGAGTGGAAAGTAGCAGAGGAACAATTGTGAGACTGTTTGTGGTTTTACATTGTTGTGGAAAGCAATGTTTTTTAATCATTAGGTGTATCTTATATCAACTATTTAAAGTGAAATTTATCATTTTTATTGGAAATACTGTTCACCTGTTCCATAATATTTGAATGAAGTTGATTTTCATTTGGTTTATTAAGTAAAAGATTAAAAAGTGAAATCCTTCCCAGCAATGTTGTTTCTTTGAAATAATGGGAATTCCTTTCTTTTTGAAAATGCTAGCAATCTCTATAGGATTATGCTACAACATCTACTTTTAGCATGTAAACAGTCCTTGTCAACTTGTCACACTGATTACACACTGAGCAGGGGAGCACTACTTTAGTAGGTTGTAGGCAACTATTCAAGATTTACCAAAGTCAGTTTCTTTCATTAATATAATCATAGGAATTTATAATGTGCTGAGTTCTACCACATCCATATGGCTTCATTGTTGTCTTCCCAGCGCGGTAACACTTTTTTTGTTGTTTTGGTCACCCTGGGGCCTCCTCTTGAAGTTCTCCTGCGGGAGGCCGGAGCCCCATGTAACATACACACATACATACACACATACATACACACATACATACACACACACACACACACACACACACACACACACACACACACACACACACACATACATACACACATACATATATACACACACATATATACACACACATACACATACAAACACACACATACGTACACACACACACCATCTCCGGGTTGAGGCATTAGAACACCAGCCAGCACCCCTTCAGTCAACCAAGAGCCAGGGCCCCATTGGTCAACTTGGAGCCAGGACTGTGTCAGTCAAATCAGAGCCAGGACTCTGTCAGTCGATGTCTAGCATCGCAGGAACCGCACAACATGACAATCTGTAGCCTCGGAGGCTTCTGACGTGGATGCAAAGGTGGCGGCAGTAAAGGAGCACGTTTCCAGGATTCTGGGCATCATGACTGGAGGAGCAGAGAGGGAACGAAGACTTTTTGAAGCTGTTTCAGTTTTAGTAACATCAATTTAATATTAATTTATTCAGTATTTTACCATTTACACAATTTATTCAGTAACTCAGTCTGAAATCTAAGATGGCACCAGAACATGGCAATGTTATCGACTTTTCACAGTACCCAGGTATAAGTGACAATATTAAATAAATCTGAATCTAAATCTAATGGAAATGTAAGAAGGTATGATTTGAGTTTAAAATGAGAGTGTCTTTGCATACAAACATACTTGTCTAATGATCCATTCACTCTATAACTTATATCACTTCCAGGTTATATACTCTCCATGGGCAATTCCCTTGGTGATCAATTGGTTCATTTTAAATATATAAAATCTTAGTAATTTAAGAGAAATGGCATAGCCTTAGGGTAGGGGTGATTAGAAACAAAGCAATTCTTCATAAATAATTATTTTTTTTTAATCTCTTCACAAGTTTGACAAATATGATACCTCAAGTTGAAATCCTAACCAGCTAGGACATCGCATTACATATTGGAAATAGTTTTACTTTATTTAACAAAATCCTTAAAAATTGGTTGAGCTTCTGGTAAATATCAAAGCTAGACATTCAAGCATTTTGTCACAGTATTTCAAAAAAGAATTTTGGTCTCAATTTATAGCAAATCATTCTGGAGTAAAAGGGAGTGTAATAAGATTTTAATTAAAATATAATTTATCTCTCTTCTTTTTACATATTGTGCAGCTGTGCTGGGCATTAGGTCCAGAAATAGCTGAGCAGCCACAAACACAGAATCTAAGTTGGCCAAAATAGTTCTCTTATACAATTGTTATTACACATTACAGCCAGAATATAACTCACATTCTGCTTTCTGCGTTTCTGACCCTGTTCTGTGCACTGAAGATGTCCTCTGGGCCATTTGATTAATGGAATGAATCGGAAGGTGTTGATTAAAAGGATTTCTCACCTTGTCACTTTGGACCCTTGCCTCAGGAAGAGCAGTGACCAACGTATTGACAGAAATCCAACATAAACAAATATAAGGACACTGCTCCATGTGGAAATACAATTAAACAAACTCTCAATGCTGGGATTTTTACATTCCCCGTCCCAAATACCAGTACTTTCCAAAGTATGTCTCAAATTGCCTCCACACATCCCCACCGTCATCTCATAATGATCCTTCATCTATTTTTAGTCTACCAAAAACATCCCATTAAAATAATATCAGGCCAATCTCTAAATATCCCAACGCATTAGCTGTTTCTGAATTCTGCCATATAGTAGTGTCTGATTCCTGAAAATTCTTACTCCACCTCCCTCACCACCTCTATCCCCTCCGTCATTTCACTCCCTGCCCTCATGCACTCGTTTCTCTCTCCCTTCCCCTCCCCCACTCTCCCCCACACCCCAACTCCCCTCTCCCCATTCTAATTTATTAGCATCAAACTAAATCCCAATTCCTCCCTCCCCCACAATAGCATGACCATGATTCCCCAGTTGTCTTTATGTGGTATTGTACCTGCTCTAGACAATCCCATTCTGATTGTGGGGTCCTGACCAATAACCAGCAGAAATAGACAAGTACCTAACTGCTTGTGTTGCACCCTCAGACAGAGGGTGCTTCCTAGTGTGACCTTCGTTTCTAGTTGTATGTGTTTTGTTGAGTGAGGCAAGGTTCCAGAAAAGGAAATAAGGCAGGGCAGGTGACTGAGGTGCCAGTGGGGGAACACTTTGGGGCCAGCGACCATACTTCTATTAGATTTAAAATAGTGATGGAAAAGGATAGACCAGATCTAAAAGTTGAAGTTCTAAACTGGAGAAAGGCCAATTTTAACAGTATTAGGCAAGAACCTTCAAAAGCTGAGTGAGGGCAGATGTTCGCAGGTAAAGTGACGGCTGGAAAATGAGAAGCCTTCAAAAATAAGATAACAAGAGTCCAGAGATAGTATATTCCTGTCAGGGTGAAAGGAAAGCCTGGTAGGTCTAAGGAATGCTGGATGACTAAAGAAGTTGAGGGTTTGGTTAAGAAAAAGAAGGAAGCATATGTAAGGTATAGACAGGATAGATCGAGTGAGTACTTAGAGTATAAAGGAAGTAGGAGTATACTTAAGAGGGAAATCAGGAGAGCAAAAAGGGGACATGAGATAGCTTTGGCAAATAGAATTAAGGAGAATCCAAAGGGTTTTTACAAATACATTAAGGACAAAAGGGTAACTAGGGAGAGAATAGGGCCCTCAAAGGTCAGCAAGGTGGCCTTTGTGTGGAGCCGCAGAAAATGGGGGAGATAGTAAACGAGTATTTTGCATCAGTATTTACTGTAGAAAAGGATATGAAAGTTATAGAATGTAGGGAATTAGATGGTGACATCTTGCAAAATATCCATAATACAGAGGAGGAAGTGCTGGATGCCATGAAATGCCTAGAAGTGGATAAATCCCCAGGACCTGATCAGGTGTATCCTAGAACTCTGTGGGAAGCTAGAGAAGTGATTGCTGGGCCTCTTGCTGAGATATTTGTATCACCGATAGTCACAGGTGAGGTGCCGGAAGTCTGGAGGTTGGCTAAGGTGGTGCCACTGTTTAAGCAGGGCGTTAAGGACAAGCCAGGGAACTATAGACCAGTGAGCCTGACGTCGGTGGTGGGCAAGTTGTTGGAGGGAATCCTGAGGGACAGGATGTACATGTATTTGGAAAGGCAAGGACTGATTAGGGATAGTTAACATGGCTTTGTGCATGGGAAGTCATGTCTCACAAACTTGAGTGAGTTTTTTGAAGAAGTAACAAAGAGGATTGATGAGGGCAGAGTGATAGATGTGATCTATATGGACTTCAGTAAGGCGTTCGACAAGGTTCCCCATGGGAGACTGATTAGCAAGGTTAGATCTCAGGGAATACAGGGAGAACTAGCCATATGGATACAGAACTGGCTGAAAGGTAGAAGACAGAGGGTGGAGGGTTGTTTTTCAGACTGGAGACATGTGACCAGTGGAGTGCCACAAGGATTGGTGCTGAGTTCTCTACTTTTTATCATTTACTTAAATGATTTGGATGCGAGCATAACAGGTATAGTTAGTCAGTTTGCCAATGACACCAAAATTGGAGGTGTAGTGGACAGCAAAGAAGGTTACCTCAGATTACAACAGGATCTGGACCAGATGGGCCAATGGGCTGAGAAGTGGCCAATGGAGTTTAATTCAGATAAATGTGAGGTGCTGCATTTTGGGAAAGCAAATCTTAGCAGGACGTACACACTTAAAGGAAAGGTCCTAGGGAGTGTTGCTGAACAAAGAGACCTTGGAGTGCAGGTTCATAACTCCTTGAAAGTGGAGTCGCAGGTAGATAGGATAATGAAGAAGGCGTTTGGTATGCTTTCCTTTATTGGCCAGAGTATTGAGTACAGGAGTTGGGAGGTCATGTTGTGGCTGTACAGGACATTGGTTAGGCCACTGTATGCAGTTCTAATCCTATCAGAAAAATGCTGTGAAACTTGAAAGGGTTCAGAAAAGATTCAGAAAGGATGTTGCCTGGGTTGGAGGATTTGAATATAGGGAGAGGCTGAACAGGCTGGGGCAGTTTTCCCTGGAGTGTCGGAGGCTGAGGGGTGATCTTACAGAGGTTAACAAAATTGAGGGGCATGGATAGGATAAATAGGCAAAGTATTTTTTCTGGGGGTGGGGAGTCCAGAACTAGAGGACGTAGGTTTAGGGTGAGAGAGGAAAGATATAAAAGAGACCTAAGGGGCAATCTTTTCACGCAGAGGGTGGTAAGTGTATGGAATGAGCAGCCAGAGGATGTGGTGGAAGTTGGTACAATTGCAACATTTAAAAGCATTTGGATGGTTATATAAATAGGAAGGGTTTGGAGGGATTTGGGCTGGGTGCTGGCAGGTAGGACTAGATTGGATTGGGATATCTAGTCAGCATGGACGGGTTGGACCAAAGGGTCTATTTCCAAGCTGTACTTCTCTATAACTCTATGAAATCTACCAAACACATTGACCTCAGACTTGGATGTGATATCTGCCTGGGGCTAGCAACAGTATGTACCATTGACTTTTAAGATAAGCACTAACTGGGAAGGTCACTTCAGGATCACCATTTTTACATTACAGTGCTACCACCAGAGTCATAGATGTAGTCAGCAAGAAAGAGATACTTGCATCAACTGAGTGCACATTTGTAGTGTCCTCCTGTGTCATTAACACATTTCAAATTGCTTAAGTGATTGACTAGAGACAATCATGGAAGCAATTTCAGGTCACTGTCAACCAATAAACAGCAGTAAGTTGAGCTTTATCTTTCTAATTCACTCACAGGTCGCTGGTTGGGCCAGCATTTATTGCCCATCCCTAGTTGCCCTTGAGAAGGTCGTGCTGAGCTGCCTTCTTGAACCACTGCAGTCCATCTGATGTACGTAGAGCCACAATGCTGTTAGGGAGGGGATTTCGGCCCGCTGACTCTAAAGGAATATTTCCAAGTCCACTCTTTCGGGTGTAACCCTTCTTCAGGACTGGGGGTGGGTGTAAGGGAGGTGCAGGTAAAGTGGGTGGCGGGGACAGGGTGGTGAAGTGGTGTAGGTGGAGACAAGTAGAGGGTATGACCTGGTTGGTCAACGGTAGGAATGAATCCATTTGGCGGCTGGGAGGAATGGCAGGGGAGGGGCTGGAAAGGGAGTCAGAGGATTGGAAGGGATGATCAGTCCAAACCTAGATATTCTCCAGATGTTGTAGCATTTGGGAATGAACTGCTCCAGTATCTGAGGAATCGCAAATGGCATTGAACATTGTGCATCCCCCAATTCTGACATTACATTGGAGCAAAGGTCATTGATGAAACACCTGAAAATGGTTGGGCCTCGGATACTACCCCTGAGGAACTGCTGCGGAGATGCCCTGGCACTGAGATAACTGACTTTCTACAACAACAACAACAAAAACAACAGCCGTCTCTTTTTCTGCCAGATATGACTCCAACCAGCAGTGAGATTCCCCTCTCATTCCCATTGAACTGTTTTGCTGAGATTCTCCGATGGCGCGCTCAGTCAAATATGTCGGCCATTCAGCTCCTCTAGTCTGCTCAGCCATTGAAACAGAACATGGAAGATTTGCAGCCGACCTTTGTATTGCTGCCCGATTGAAGTTATCAAGGTGAAAGCAGCAAGCAAACATCTATTGATCCATGGCTTGAATGATCCAATGGTCATTACAAAATGTAATGTATCAATAACCAGATCAGCAGCCACCTCGAGTGCCCCCAACCCAAAGTAAGAGGTGCGACTGAAGGGAAGCACAGTTCTTTCCAGCTCATTCACCACTCAGTGGCCTGGCGTGTTGGTCCCTCAGCCCAATGTAGTGATCTCTCGGCCCAGGATGGTGGTCTCTCAGCCTGACATGGTGATCTCTTGACCTAGCATGGTGGTCTCTTAGCCCAGTGTGGTGGTGGTCTCTTGGCCCGACATGGTGATCTCTCATCCCAGTGTGGTGGTCTCTCAGCTGGGCATGGTGGTCCCTCAGCCCGATGTGGTGATCTCTCAGCCCGGCATGGTGGTCTCAGCCCAGTGAGTGGTCTCTCGGCCCGGCAAGGCGGTCTCTCGGCCCAACATGGTGGTCTCTTAGCCCAGCTCAATGGTCTCTTGGCCCAACATGGTGGTGTCTCAGCCCAGCTCAGTAGTCTCTCAGCCCAGTGTGTCTTCAGCATGGACTTCCAAGATTATTTGAGATGATTCTAGAGCTTTCTCCCAGTCTCGAGAACCTCAAGGTGAATACCGGTGCAATCTGGAACCATGGCCCAGTGGACTGGAGGCTGGGTGCCAGTGCGGACTGGAGGCTAGGTGCCAGTGTGGACTGGAGGCTAGGTGCCACCGCAGATTGGTTTGGAAGGACTGATGTTCTGAACTTTTTATGTTTCTATTTTCTAATTTATTCCTATGATCTGTAATATTGGACTTTTTAGTTCTTTATTTTTCTAATATTTTTTCCAAAGACCTTGTACTGAAGAACCTGTAGCCTGTACCTG
Source organism: Chiloscyllium plagiosum (assembly GCF_037043375.1). Taxonomy (NCBI): domain Eukaryota; kingdom Metazoa; phylum Chordata; class Chondrichthyes; order Orectolobiformes; family Hemiscylliidae; genus Chiloscyllium; species Chiloscyllium plagiosum. Next base: position 17,142,621 of record NW_028270152.1, on the reverse strand, counting down.
ACATAGTGCCGTAAGTGGTGACTTGTTACCTTTCCACTGTACTGATCTGAGTATGTGTGACACTAAAGCTAATTCAGTTCAATTCAGTTTTTCATTCCTGATGCTGACAAACCTTGTATTGGGCTGCATCACAAAATACACTCACATCATTCACTGTTTTATTTTTGTTGTTGGCTCCATTGGCTGATGGCATAAAAATGGCAGAGCACAGTAAAGAAGGCATTCATAGAGCTCTCTTGACCACGTGATGTCTCAAAATGCTTTCACAGCTAGTAAAAAAAAAAAAAAATATTTTCAATTTGTAGTCACTGTTATGAGGTGGGAAATGTGGCAGGCAAATTTGCAAGGAGCAAGCCCTCACTGACTGTAATGTGATGATGGACAGATAATCTGTTTAGGATAGTGCATGTATTAAATGGGACATTGGGAATAACTCCCCCACTTCTATTTGAAATGGTGCTGTTTGATCTTTTGTATCTGTCCAACCACGTAGATGGGGCCTCTGTTTAATGTATTTTTGAGAGTCTTTAACAGTGCCTGACTTGATTTTTGGGCATAAGTCCTGGAATGGGACTTGAACCAGAACCTTGTAGCTCAAGGATCAGAGAACTACCAATGGAGCTACAGCAGGTCTCTTATCAGCTGCTTAAACATTCCACCTTCCTGGCGTGTGGGGATGGTGGTAGCCTAACTTGCCTTGTATGAAGAAAACTGGACAGAAACATTGGAAAAATTAACAACTGGCCCATGGACAGGAAGCTAATGACTCCTTCACTGCTTTTGGTTCACTCATTTGCAGTCTTTGAATTCCTGTTCCAGAGGAGACCTGACTGCAGAAACCTTTAAACGTCAAGTTCAAGAATTACTTCTTCCCTGGGGTAATTAGTCTGCTGAATGGACCTCTCAAGATTCAAACTTAATGTTGATTTTGCTTTGTGTGCTCCTTCTTTGCAATTATGACTGTATTCATCACTGTATTCTATCACCCTATGATCTTTGTATGGTATGATCTGCCTGTGCTGCATGCAAAACAAAACTTTTCACTGTACTCGGGTACATGTGACAACAATAAGTCAAACCAAATCAAGTTGTAAGGAGCTATGTTTAACTGCAATCGCATTCAGAATCATTGGCAAATATTTGCCAATTTTTCTTTCAACTGCTGCATGTCTGGAGTATTGAACTTAAAGGGCAGTGTTGCTTTCAGAGCTCCAAGTGTAGATCGGCCAAGAGCAGGAATGTCATCACATTAACATAAGACCATAAGAATAGGAACAGGAGAATGTCATTCGGCCCCTGAAGCCTGATCCGCCATTCAATAGGATCATGGCTAATCCGACATTGCTCGCTTCCACTTCCCTGCCCTTTCCCTGTAACCCTTGATTCCCAGAATGATCTGTCTATTTCAGTCTCAAGTATGCACAAGGACTGTGCCCCCACAGCTCTCTCTGACAAGGAATTCCAAAAACTAACAACCCTCTGAGAGCATAAATTCCTCCTCATCTCAGTCTTAAATTGGTGCCCCTTTATTCTGAGACTGTGGGGAGGTAACAGCCTAGATGGTATTATCATTGGACTGTTAATCCAGAGACAAGGTAATGTTCTGGGCACCTGGGTTTGAATCCCATTATGGACAATGGTGTAATTCGAATTCAATCGAAGTTTGGAAAGAAGAGTCTTACACTGACCGTGAAACCATTGCCAATTGTTGGAAAATCCGATCTGATTCATTAATATTCCTGAGGTAAGCAAGCTGCAATCCTTACCTGGTCTGGCCTGGCCTGGCCTGGCCTACATGTGACTCCAAACCCACAGCAATGTGGTTGACTCTTAACTGACCCCTGGGCAATTAGGGATGGGTAATAAATGCTGGCCTAGCCAGTGATGCCCTCGCCTTGTTAATAAATAATAAAAAAAGTGCCCTCTGGTCCTCGAGTTTCCTATGAGGAGAAATGAGCAGAGACTTTTATTGCAGTACCCTCAGACAAAGATGCTTCGAGAGATCACGCTGTGCTGTAACTATTAGTTTTAGTTGTAAATGACCCCACAAGAGATCTTCAGGTAAATGGAATGCACTTTTCATATTTGTATATTCTGGGAAAAAAAGACAGTTTGTCAAAACTTGCATTTATTTGGACGTCATTTGTCTCGATAGCACAAACAATGTCTACAAAAACCCATTGTAGTGGTCAGGATCATCAGGGTATTCTACAAGCATTGTTACCCTCTCAGTCATTTTGACCACATCATATCGCCATCTACAAATGAAGCTCATGGGATGGAATTCAGGAAAGCCGAACCAAGTGGCATAGTGATTGTGTAAAGAGTTGACCCGAGAAGGATTCCACATACCCCCAACGATGGCACCAGGAATGAAGCACGCACACTTGACTTCTCAATAATGCATTTGGTCATCTCCAAAGCCCTCCAAAGGTGCTCTTTAAAATGACAGAAACCACCTACAGGTATGTCTGCTTTGAAAACAGGAACTAGTCACAGGAAAGCTGTCTGGGTCAGTACTTCACTTCGAAGCAGGTTATTCCATTTACAGGCCACCATTAATGGACTTCTCTAAAGTGTTATGTCTTTTTTTAGTGTACTTTGCAACCCTTTTTACTTTTTTGACTAGTTTATAAGTAGGAAGGGAAGAGTGTTGAGTCAGGTACCCCCTCAGGATTATCTTTGTGATTGTTCCTGCACCAAAATAGCTTTTAAAAACAGAGATAGAACTGAAGATCACAGCTACACTCAGCCGGATATAAGGGTTTGATTTGCTCTGGCCAAAGACTTAGTAAATTTGACTAAAATTCCTTTTGAACACTGTACATTCCGATAGTTATAATTGGCTTGTCCAGAAAAAATGAACGTCAGAATTGCATTGAAGCTGCTTATAAAGCAATTAAGTGCAAGTAGTTCAATACGTGACGGGGAAAATGTTAAACTCTGCTGAATTTCTGTGTGAAATAAGCACCCCTAAATAGTCAGTGATGGTGGTGAGGTTAGGGAGGAGGGCTGTTTAGTGTTTTAGTGAACACTGCACCTTCACAAACTTGCTGGTCCTTGCCGTAGATATAGAAATGTAGAAACTAGGAACAGGAGTAGGCCATTCAGCCCTTCAGGCCTGCTCCAACATTCAATATGATCATGGCTGATTCAATCCCCTGTTCCCACTTTCTCCCTATAGTCTTTGATCCCATTAACCCTAAGAACAATATCAATCGCCTTCTTGAAAACATTTAACGTTTTGGCCTCAACTGGCTCAGTGGTTAGTACTGCTGCCTCTCAGTGCCAGGGACCTGGGTTTGATCCCAGCCTTGGGAGACCGTCTCTGTGGAGTTTGCACATTCTCCCCATAGCTGTGTGGCTTTGCTCCGGGTGCTCCGGTTTCCTCCCACAGCAGGTGTGAGATGTGCAGGTCAGGTGAATTGGCCATAGTGTTCAGGGATGTGTAGGTTAGGTGTATTAGTCATGGTAAATGTAGGGTAGGGGAGTGGGTCTGGGTGGGATACTCTTTGGATGGTCAGTGTGAAATTGTTGGTCCAAATGGCCTGTTTCCACACTGTAGGGATTGTATGATTTTCTGTCATAGAAAATTCCACAGGCTCACCCCTCATGGGGTGAAGACATTTTCATCTCAGCAATGAATGGCCTGCACCATATCTTAACCACAGGTATTGGGCATCCCAGTCATCAGGACCAAGTCATCCTGGCTTTGCCCTGTTAGAATTTTATAGATTTCTATGAGATTCCCCACCCCTCATTCTTTTAAATTCCAGTGAAGAGAGTCTAACTGATCCAGTCTTTCTTCATATGTCAAGTGGAGACGGTAAAAGGAAATTAAGTGAAATGCATCAATTTTTTTTTGCGAAGGTATCTGATCCCAATGCATTCAATATGGCATTTAGAACCAATTGCTAATGTGCATTCAGTTTCCTAGGGAATGATAGAAGGCTCACCCCCACTGTCTGGGTGAAGACATTTCTCAGAGAGACCATGTTTGTAACATTATTTTTAAAAATATTTTGCAAGTCCGTGCATGAGAAGAGGAATGTTTCTGTATTGTGTGAAAGCTGATATTCCTATGAAGCCACATTCAATTGGTTCCATGTGACAATGGAATGCGTTGGTCAGGATGGTTTACAAGATGTGGTGTTGCTGAAATAAATAATATGACTCGCTGGTAACATTTCACAATCAGTTGTGGGTACCATGGGCTGGAACTTCACCAGCAATGCCATTTACACACTTGGCCTAGCTTGGGTACTTCTCAGCAAGGGCTGGCAGCGCTCTTGCCCTGTAATTACACAGAAGCTCCCACTTCTGTACCAACAGAATGTGCCTTGAGTTCTCCTCAGCAAATAGGCTTTCTGTCAGGTAACGAACTGGAGTTGAAATTATTGTTCAGAGTAAATGTTAACCATTATTTTTTGGTTAGTGAATGTCCTTTTGGTCATTTTGTTGTATTGTTTACATATAGGTTTGTCTCCGTTGGTAGCGCACTTATCTTAAATGTGGTTGGGTTCCATTAATTAACTACATTTTCTCAGCTGACTCTTCAATTCAAAGCTGGACAATCAGACGTGGCATTCCTTAATGAGGTCTTAAATCGAGGGGCCAATTTTTTCATACTGATTGATATTAATAGCCCACCTATAGAATCTAAAAATACATTTAGAGTCCTTCTGGTCTTCTGAAGACAGGTGGATTGACCATTTGTAATGTTGATGTTTGTCCTACCCTCCTGCTCTCTCAAAATGACCTTGTTTAACCAGGCATGGTGGCTCAGTAGTTAGCACTGTTGCCTCACAGTTCCAGAGACACGGGTTCGATTCCACCCTTAGGCGACTGTCTGTGTGGAGTTTGCACATTCTCCTGTGTCTGTGTGGGTTTCCTGTGGGTGCTCCAGTTTCCTCCTGCAGGCCAAAGCTGTGCAGGTTAGATGGATTGGCCGTGCTAAATTGCCTGTATTATCCAGGGACGTGTAGGCTAGGTGGATTAGTCATGGGGAATGCAGTGTTACAGGGATAGGATAGAGGGGTGGTTCTAGATGGGATGCTCTTCAAAGGGTCATTGTGGAGCTGATGGGCTGAATGGCCTGCTTCGATACTGTAGGGATTCTATTCTATGAAAGTAATCACATAATGATTCAATCAACTTGGAGTGCATTAGAACAGGAGGAGGCTATTCAGTCCCTTAGGGGATGAGTATTATCTTTCATTTACATGGTCGATCTTAACCTGAGTTCATCTACCCGCCTTAGACAGGGACATTATTTATGAAACTAACAAAAATCTCAGTATTGACATTCTCAGTTGACCTGTAGCCTCAACAATGTTTCAGGGAGATAGTCCCTGATTTCCCTGCATTTTGTGTGAAGCAGTTCCTTCTGAGATCACCACTGAGCAGCCTAACTCTAAGTTCTGTCTGCACCAAAGGAAACAGTTTCTCTATATCCACACATGTTCTTTATTTCTAGATTTGGAAGAGAATTTTTTTTTTTGGACTCATTTGTTCCTTGTCAGAGGGTGAGCTGCAGAGAATCCAAACATAATTCAACCGTAGATTTGTCTGAAGTCAGACTTTTCGATTGAACTAATTCAGTTGCTCTGGCTTTCTTTATATAGTTCATGTGTATGTGCTGAGGGATTTGTTGCAGTAATTTATACAGCATCAGCAGTTTCTCACGAGTCCCTAAAATATATGGCTTCAATCATTGTTTCTGAAGAAGGAAATGCATACCGTTCCTGCCTGGACTTTTGGCTTAGATCGCAGTCAGTGCAGGCTGTTTCCCATTTAAAGAGAAAAATGAAAACACAGCAACAATAAAATCTAAACCGAACACTGGTGCCAGCTCACCAGCAAACTGCTTACTCCTCTGTCCACTCACAGGAAGGAATGTCACCCCAAGCCCATGGCTTTAGCCATGCCCAGGGAAGACCTTTTTAGAACGGAGATAAGATGAAGCTTCTTGAGCCAGAGAGTGGTGAATCTTTGGAATTCATTGCCACAGAACGCTGTGGAAGCCAGGTCATTGAGTATATTTAAGACAGAGATAGATAGGTTCTTGCTTGACAAGGGGATCAAAGGTTACAGGAAAAAAAGCGGGAAAACGGGGTTGTAAAACGTACCAGCCATGATCGAATGGCAGAGCAGACTTGATGGGCCGAATTGCATAATTTCTGCTCCTACGACTTATGATCTTATTCATAGACGTGGTACATTAAAGATCCTCTCCTTTTCTTCAGTGGAGTTTATGACTGGCATCAGATTTTCCCTGACATGTCTCCCATTCTTCCCAATGGCAAATGCTTTCACGTAATTTATCCAGAGAGGATGCTAATATCAGGCCTAAGCATGCAAGCATCTGAAACTTACCTGTGCTTCCCCTTGTTAATTCAGAAATAGGCAGCAATTTAACATTGGAATTAGGAGCAGGCATAGGCAATTCAGCCCCTTAAGCCTGCTCCGCCATTCGATACAATCATGACTGAGCTCATCTCGGCCTCAGCTCCATTTTCCTGCCCACTCTCCATAACCCTTCAATCCATTATAATCAAAAATTGGACCATCTCCTCTATAAGTTTATTCAGTATCTTCTTTAAATTTAAACCTGAAGAATTGTGGAAGCTGTAAATCAGAAAACAAGAACAGAAGTTGCTGGAAAAGCTCAGCAGGTCTGGCAGCTTCTGTGAAGAGAAATCAGAGTTAACATTCCAGGTCTGGTGACCCTTCCTCAGAACTGATGGTAGCTAGGAAAGAGAAGGTTTTTAATGCAGAAGATAGGATTGGGCAAGAGGGTAAAGAGTAAATGATATTTGGAGATAGAGCATAAAGAGAAAGAAGGCAATAGGACAGCCAAAGGAGTGGATAACGATCTAGTTGGGAGGATGAATAGCTACTAATGGAGACTGTTAGTGGCTAACAATAGGTAATGTGTAATGGCAGACCTGGTGTGTGGGGTACACCGACCTCCCACTATGGCCTAATCAGCATTTAACTATTCTCCTGCTCTTCCATTCAATACCTCAACAAAAGGAAGCATCTCAACAACTTTCTGTATCACCTTGTCTACCAGTCGTGCCACTTTTAGGGACCTGTGGAGATGTGCTTGAAGACTCCATCTCCTCTACCCCTCTCAGAGCTCTCCTGTTTACCGTGTAACCTAAATGCATAACCTCACAATTCTGCGGATGAAATACCATATGCCCCTTTCTGCTTACTTGAACCAAGCCATTGTTATCTTCCTGCTGTTGACAGTAGTCCTCTTCATGATCAACCACCCAGCCAATTTTTTTTGTGTTGTCTGCAAATTTCCAAATCGTGCAACCCACATTACAGTCTAAATCATGACTGAATCCACAAACAGCAAGGGACCCAATACTGAGCCCTGTGGAACACCATTGGAAACCACTTGTGGCTAGTGTCTGGAATGTGCTGCCTGAGATTGATTGATTGATTTGATTTGTTGTCACTTATACCTAAGTAAAGTCAAAAGCTTTGTTTATGAGCAGTACAGCCAGCTCATGGTAAGCAAGGACAAGCAGATCATTGGGTGAAAAAAAAACTTGGACAGAGTGGGGCATACAGGATGTGCACGAGGCAAGATCACTATGAACAATATCAACGATATTTGAAGTTAGAGAGTCCATTTATCAGTGTAATAACAGTTGGGAAGAAGCTGTTCCTGAACCTGTTGATGCATGTATTCAAGCTTCTGTATCTTCTGCCTGACTGAAGAGGTTGTAGGAGAGCATTACCGGGGTGGGAGGGCTCTTTGATGAAGTTGGCAGCCTTTCCGTGACAATGAGACGTGTAAATGGAGTCCATGGAGGGGAGGTTGGCTTCCATGATGGTCTGGGCTGTGCACACAACTTTCTGTAGCTTCTTATGGTCCTGGGCAGAGCAGTTGCCGTACCAGGACTTTTTGCAACCAGACAGTATGCTTTCTATGGTTGTAGTGGAGGTGGGTACAATCATGGCATTCAAAAGGGAATTGAATAGCTACATGAAGAGAGGTAATTTGGAGAGCTACTAAGAAAAGGAAGGAGAGTGGGGCTGGCTGATTAGCATTGACAGAGACCCAGAAGGTACATGATGGGTTGAATGGCCACCTTCGGTGTTGGATTCATTGTGTGATTCAATATGATCCTTCTAGATGAGTAACCAGACAGTAATAGAGGCCTCAATTGCCCTGTTAAATTATTTTTAAAGTATTTTTTCACCAAATTGTACTGAAATGTTATTACCACCTCTGCAGCAGGTGGGACATGAACCTGGGACTCTTGGCCTAAAGGTAGGGACACCAGCACGGCATCACAGAAGTCTCTGCAAGTTATTAGAAAGTGCTTTCATAGCCAGCATTCATTGGCACTGACCCAAGGCCAGTTCAAGGAGTTCGACCACTGCTTTCTCAGCACAGCGATGGGCAATAAATTGCACTTGCCAACGTCAGCTGCATCATGGGTGCTTTTGAAAGAAATTTCTTCCTTTGCACATTTTGTGGCTCATTTCTAAAGTGCTGAGAATGGTTCAGGATGTGGAGTTTGTTAAAAATTAATTTTGAACAATAAGCAGGCTAAAAACAGAAACTGATTTTCAATTGAGAATATCTTTGTGGAGTTTGAAAGTAAAACATGACAAGGGCCTAAACCATTATATTTCACATCTCAACTGAGGATTGATGTTGGAACAATACAATATCTAATGTTTTAAAGGAGAGATAATGCTAATCCTGGTAATTATACACCTGTTACTAGTGATGATGTGCAATGGTACTGCTCATTGGACTGGTAATGAAGCTGTTGCAAAACCATTAGGTTCAGTACTTCCTTTTAGGGGAAGAAATAGGATCATAAAATGTTGGAGCAGAAGTAGATCATTTGACTTATTGAGTCTGCTCTGCCATTCAGTGAGATCATGACTGATCTGAGAATCCTCAACTCCATTTTCTTGCCTTTTCCCTATAATTCTAGAGTCTCATTCTGATTAAAAATACAGCCTTGAGTATACTTAATGATCCAGCCTCTACAGCCCTCTGTCGGAAAGAGTTCCATAGATTCACCAGCCTCGGAAAAAAAATTCTCCTTGCCTCTGTCTTAAATGTGTGGCCTCTCTTTATTCTGAGATGGTGTCCTCTGGTCCTAGACTATCCCACCTCTTAGCAGCAATTCTGTCAATGTCGTGATTGGAACCAGGTTGGCTGATCAACATAAACTGCGGATTTTACAAAATGGTATAAAGAGGAGATTTAGAATCTCCACAGGTCAGGGAATTGACTCAATGCTGTTGAGGGGCGGTCGGGAAAGAGGGAGAAAAAGAGCTTGATTCCTGAACTGGCTAAATAAAAAAAAAACATACCCATTACTCCCATCTTCTGGCCACAAAGCAGCCCGCCCACGCCCTTTCCAGCTCTTGGCCCACCTGACACACCTTCCGACCGGCCCATCTTGCTTCCCCAAAACCTCGAGGAGAAAGTGAGGTCTGCAGATGCTGGAGATCAAAGTTGAAACTTTATTGCTGGAACAGCACAGCAGGTCAGGCAGCATCCAGGGAACAGGAGATTCGACGTTTCGGGCACAGGCCCTTCTTCAGGAATGAGCAGAGAGTGTTCAGCAGGAGAAGATAAAAGGTAGGGAGGAGGGACTTGGAGGAGGGGAGTTGGAAATGTGATAGGTGGAAAGAGGTCAAGGTGAGGGTTGTTCAGCAGGAGAAGATAAAAGGTAGGGAGGAGGGACTTGGAGGAGGGGAGTTGGAAATGTGATAGGTGGAAAGAGGTCACAGCGATCAGGACAGCCTACCCACCTTCCAGTTTTTTTTTAAAATTGGTATTCCTTCTTTATTGATTGATTTCTAAACTGCCTGATCTATCCAGTCAATGTGTTTCAGGTGTAACTCTGTTCTCATGAGGGAGCTGTTGTTTCACTGGCTCGTTACAGCCTGTGTGTTACTTTTTTTTAAACTTTGAGAAAAGGACTATGTTGATTTCGTGGCAGGGCTTAGCCCTTGCATTCTGGTTTTGTTTTTTTTTTGGAATGTTTTCACTTGGTATTTGGACTGAGCCCTTCCAGATGAGCTGGTCCTGTGGGTAGGCCTCTGTAAAGACTGAACATCTGTGTGTATGTGTGCTGGAGTGTGAGCATTTGCTGCATCTTAGGGTTTGGGAGTGGACCAAACTCCTGTGAGTTAACTGCACCTTGAAAATGTATTGTGTTCCTATGAGTGGGCCTGGTTCTGTTTGGATGAGCAAGGCCTTTATGGAGACTGAACACCTGTGTGTGCTGTGCATTTACTGCCTTCAGGAGTGGACACTGCCCTTGATTGTGGACTGTTTTTGGCAACGGACTCTGCAGTTTGAAGTGGACTCTATTTTAGACAATGTACTTTGTGTATTGGAATGGATTCTGTTCCTGGGGATGAACTCTACATTTGAATTGATCTGTTCATGATAATGAACTCTGTACCAGAAGGGACTCTTTGTTGATTAACTCTGTCTTGTTGCTTGTGGGGTTATCACCTGCACTGTCTTGTGTGTCCGCTGGAGGCTCGTAGATTGTCCTGAAACCTGTCACCCTGAGAGCTGGAGGGTGGGTAGGCTGTCCTGTGAACCTGAAGGTGGGTAGGCTGCCCTGAAAGCCGGAAGATGGGTAGGCCATCCTGATGCCAATTGCCCTGAGATCCAGAAGGTGGGTAGGCTGTTCCGAGCGCTGCCTTCCTGAGAAGGGGTAATTGGGATGAACTGTCCTAGAGGGATTGGAAGGTGTGTCAGTGGCTGAGAGCCAGAAGGTACATAGGGGCAGGCTGGGATCTGGAAGACTTGTGGGTTGCCCTGCATGCTGTTGTCCCTGGGAAAAGGATGGGCTGTCCTAGAGGTGGCTGGAAGTTGTCAGGGCAGTCCACAGGCCCGGAGGAGGTGTCAGGGTGGGTGAGAGCCAGATGGTACATATGGGGCCCCCCTCTCATTTATCTCCACTCTGCAGGCACCCTGCCTCCCTTCCTGATGAAGGGCTTTTGCCCAAAACATCTATTTTCCTGCTCCTCGGATGCTGCCTGACCTGCTGTGCTTTTCCAGCACCACTCTAATCTAGATTCTGGTTTCCAGCATCTGCAGTCCTTGTTTTTACCCTGTCCTCAGTGCTGTCACCCTGGGCAGGTACCAGGGTGGACTGTCCTAGAAGTGGCCGGAAGGTGCAAAGGGTGGTTAGGAAAGCTGGAAGGTGGGTAGGCTGTCCTGATCGCTGTTGACCTGGGGAGGTTTTGGAGAAGCAAGATGGGCCGGTCGGAAGGTGTGTCAGGTGGGCTGAGAGCTGGAAAGGGCGTGGGCGGGCTGCTTTGTGGCCAGAAGATGGGAGGAATGGGTATGTTTTTTTTTTATTTAATTGGACTGTCTTATATGTATTTGTTACTGTTACATGATGACTGAAAGTGGGATTTGAGGTTTGTCCTCATTTCCCTGAAAACTGGTTGAACAGTGGGGTTTGCTGCTCCTCTCCCTTGTAAAATTCTGTTTCTGTATAGAGCTGTTAATGTTATTTTAAACAATATAGTTTTCAAAACAAAAAAACATAAATGGGATTTTCAAAAGTATAAACAGAGAATTTAGAATCTCTACAAGTCAGGAGACTGACTCTGGGTTAGCTGGCTCCAGCCAGTGTACTGTGCACAAGTAAATTAAAGGTAACTTGGTGATGGGATACCGGATTCTGTGCAGTTATTTCACCTAAGAATCTTGTAGTTTTCAATAAGGTCACCTCTCATTCTTCTAAAGTCCAATGAATACAGGCCAACCTACTCAACCACTCCTCAAAAGACAACTCCTCTGTACCTGTAATCAAAGCTGTGAACTTTCTCAGGACTGATTCCATCTTGGGACATGTTTCCTCAGATAAGGGGATCAAAACCGTTCACTGTATTCTCGGCATGGTCTGACTTATGCTTGGTATAGTTTTAACAAAACCTCCCGACATGTTTTCTTTCAAATAAAGGCCAATGTTCCATTTGTGTTCCCTACTACCTGCTGAACCTTTTTGATGTATGGATGATTTGCTAAATTCCTGTTTCCACAGTCTTTCTCCAGTTAAGTAATATTCAGCTTCTCTATTCCTCCTGCCAAAGTGCATAACCTCACAATTTCCCACATTATATTCCATTTGCATGGCGTTTGCCCATTTACTTAACCTATCTTCATCACTCTGCAGTCTATTAGTGCCATCCTCGCTACTTGCCTTGCCACCTATTTTTGTATCATTCACAAACTTGACGACGGTGCATTCTCTTCCCTCATCCAAGTCATCAGTATGTATGTCTATAATTGCGGTCCCAGCACTAATCCCTGTAGCATTCCACTAGTTACAGATTGCCATCCTGAAAATATCCTAGTTAAATTCTACTAATAAGCCAAACCTTTGTCCATGCTGATACACTGCCTCCAGCACCATCGGCTGTAATCTTGTCAAGTGGGGAGGTGGTGACGTGGGGGTATTATCATTGGACTGTTAATCCACAGACCCAGGTAACATTCTAGGGAGCTGGGTATGAATTCTCACTGCAGTAGATGGTGGAATTTTAATTAAATAAAAATCTAGAATTAATTGAATGATGGCCATGAAACCATTGTCAGTTGTTTGGGGGAAAAAGCCATTTGGTTCCCTATGTCCTTTAGGGAATGAAATCTGCCATCCTCACCTGGTCTGGCCTATATGTGATTCTGGATGCACAGCAATATGGTTGACTCTTAACTGCCCTCTGGGCAATTAGGAATGGGCAATAACCAGCCAGTGACACCCTCATCCTGTGAATATTTATTTTTTAAAGGTAGCCTAAATGTGCAGTACCTATCAAATGCCTTCCAGAAATCTAAATACCCACTGCTTCCCCTTTACCACCTCAAAGAATTCTAATAGCTTTGTCCTACATCTCATTGACCCGTTCATGAATTCATGCCCACTCTGCTTGTACATATTATGCATGTCTAAATGCTCTGCTATTAGTCCTTTATAATACACTCTAACGTTTTCCCAATAATAGATTTGATGATATCTGGCCTATAATTAACTGTTCACTGTCTCTTTCCTTTTTTGACTAAGGGTGCTACATTAGCAGTTTTCAAATTCTTTTCCAATTCTCCAAATAGCACTTTTCTATAACCTGAGGATTCCTGGGAGATTACTACCCATATAACCCCTGTGTCCATAGTGATTTCCTTTATTATTCTAGGATGCATCCTATCAGGTCCAGGGAACCTTTTGGTCTTTTGTCCCATTAGTTTTCTAACCACTTTTTCTCAAGTCATTGTGTATATTTCCCCTCTTTTTTTAAATCCCTAGATTACTTGGAACTTTTGGACTAATGCCAAGTATTTATTCAATTCCTTCATTTCCTGGTCTCCCCATTATTTCCCCAACTTCAGTGTTTAATGGCTATAGGTTTACTTTGGCCTCCTCCTTCCTTTTGATATATTTAAAGAGAGTCTTGCTGCCTGTTTTGATATTACTTGAGAGTTTACCATCAAAGTTTACTTTTCTCTTTATTATTTCATTGGCTGTTTTCTTATGAGTTTAAATGCTCCCACTCTTCTGGCTTACCAAAAATCTTTGACATGTTCAACTGTTTTAAAGTTGATGCTATGCTATCCTTTACTACCCCATTTCAACATGATTGGCTTATCCACTTCCTAGAATCCTTCTTTATCACTGGAATAAATCTTTAAGAGCCATTAAACTTCTGCCATTGTTGCTCATCAATCTTTGCTAAACTCCTTTCCCAGTCCACTCCAACCAGCTCTGTCCTTATACCTTTCTAATTACCTTAATTTGGATTTGCACAATTGTTTCTGACCCAACATGTTCCTGCTCAAATCTGATTGATTGTTAAACTCTACCCTTTTACGGTCACCATTTTCTAAGGGGATCTTTTACTCTGAGATCACTTACGAAACCTGTCCCATTACAGATTGCCAGATCCAAAATAACCTGATCCTTGACTGGAGCAATAGCATATTGTTCTAGGAAATTGTCCATAGTGACTTGCAAAGAGGTCAGCCAGGTGGACCTCATAGAATAAGTTCCCTGATTAGGGCTGTTAATCTGCTGTGATCAGGGAGCCCTGGCTGACAGATATAAATAGGAGTGTCAGACATCCTTTTCACCCTGAGAGCTGGATCAGTGTCAAGGACTTTCCACATGTAAATACAGGGTGACTCGGTGACGGAATACTGGCCTCTGGAGTTATTTCAGTGGGTGACGAGAGTGGGATATGCTAATGAAGAAATTTGCTCACAACAAATTTGCTCATCTTTGAGTTGGGGTTAGCATTTCTGGCATCGTGCCCTTCATTTGGAAAGCTTGATTCATTCGATCCTGCTATCAAAGACTAGGCTCAGTGTTTTTTTTTCTGGGCAAATCATTTTGAGGCAGATAGTCATAGAGGTGTCTAACCCATCCATGCCAACCAGATATCCCAACTCAATCTAGTCACAACTGCCAGCACCCGGCCCATATCCCTCCAAACCCTTCCTATTCATATACCCATCCAAATACCTTTTAAATGTTGCAATTCAACCAGCCTCCACCACTTCCTCTGGCAGCTCATTCCATACTCATACCATCCTCTGCATGAAAAAGTTGCCCCTTAGGTACCTTTTATATCTTTCCCCTTTCACCCTAAACCTATGCCCTCTAGTTCTGGATTCTGAAATGTAACAAGTAATTCTCCCATCAGCTTGTAGACCTGTGGCTCTCTGTTATTAGAAGGTTAACTTTCCCTGAGGCTCCAGATACTAAAAACTTTCAAGAGTTAACTGATTTAGTTAAGGGATATTATGACCTGAAGCCTCCTCTAATACTGAGATACTATCAGTTTTGCTCGGCACTTCTAGAGCCAGGGGAATCTGTATTGGGCTTTTTGACTAGGTTAAGATGACCAGCAGAAACGTATGATTTTGGTTTAACCCCTGATGAGATGCTGAGAGACTATTTGGTGTTTGGGATTAATGATGTATCCATGCTGAAGTGCCTATTAGTTGAAGCAGAGCTGGACTTCAAACAGGTACTACTACTGGCTTTATCATTGGAAAAGGCAGCAAGTGAAGCATTAGTTCCCAGCTTTGATCTCCATGTCTCTGTAATGGCTATATGTTCCTACCCATTTGCACCAATAATACCCTTGTTGCAAGTACAATATGCTTTAAAATATATGCCATTAAATTTTGCCTTTTTACCAATAATTCCCTTTTTGACCCTAATGACTGCTGCTTTTCCCTTCCTGTCCCACTCTGGGTTACATTATGCTTATAGCTGCCCTGTATTGTTCCGTATCCTTTTGCTTCGTAAGTCTACATTTCCATTCTCCAAAATAGTCTCCCTGCCCCAGCACCCCACACTCCAATTAGCTTAAAGCTCTCCCTATAGCCCTAGTATTCAATTCACCAAGACCTTGTCCTAGCACTGTTAAAATGAAGCCCATCTAACCAGAACAGCTCCTCTCTACACCAGTACTGGGAATTCAGTGATAGTAACAATATTGAATGTCAAGAGCCGCTGGTTAGATTGTCTGTTATTGGAAAAAGAACATTACCTGACACTTGTGTGATGCGAATATGACTTGTCACTGTCAGCCCAAGCATGGATATTGTCCAGATTTTGTTGCGTTTGAACATTCACTGCTTCAGTGTCTGAGGAGTCATGAATGGTGCTGAACATTGTGCAATCATTGGCAAACATCCCCAATTCTGACCTTCTGATGGAGGGAAGGTCATTGATGAAGCAGCTGAAGATGGCTGGGCCAGGACACTATCCTGAAGAATACCTGGCGGAGATGTCCTGGAGCTGATATGACTGACTTCCAACAACCACGACCATCTTCCTATGTGCCTGGTATGGCTGCAGTGGAGAATTTGCCCCCTGGTACCCATTTATTCCAGTTTGCCAGGGCTCCTTGATGCCACACTTGGCTGAATTCAGCCTTGATGTCAAGGGCTGTCACTCCCACCTCGTGTCTAGTATTCAGCTCTCTTGACCATGTTTGATCCAAGGCTGTAATGAGGTCAGGAGCTGATTGGATCTGGTTGAACCCAAACTGGGTGTCACTGAGCAGGTTATTGCTGAGCAGGTGCTGCTTGATAGCACAGTTGATGACACCTTCCCTCACTTTACTAATGATCAAAGGTGGACAGATTGGGTGATAATTAGCTGGGACAAAAACAGAAATTGCTGGAAAAGCTCAGTAGGTCTGGCAGCATCTGTGGAGAGAAATCAGTGTTAATGTTTCGGGTTGAATGACCCTTAATCAGAACTCAGGTACTTAACTGGGTTGGATTTGTTCAGTTTTTATTTTGTATACAGGATGTTCCTGGGCTATTTTCCACATTGTCTGGTAAATAAGTGCTGAAACTATACTGGGAGATCTTGGCTAGGGATAGCTTCTCTACCCCATCGTCCTGCTTTCTGTCCATAACACTCGATGCCCATAATGATCAAGAAGCGTTCTGAGGACAACAAATCCTGTCCCTCCCCACCTTTTTTCAAAAAGAGAATTTCTCACAGCAAATGTGATCAAAAGAGAGGGGATTTTCTTTACAGACCCAGCAGTAATTGTCATGCTAATTGTGAGCCCCTCATCCCTTCACAACGTGCCAGCAGTAAATCTGCACATGCAGGAGGAACCTCGATTATCCAAATTTTGGATTTTCCAGCAAGGTCACAAGTTCCCATGCTTAGCTAAACTATGTTATCCGGCATTCGGTTAACTGAACGAAATAGTCCCTGCCTGTGTCCTTCAGATAATCGACGTTCCTCTGCAGATGACAGCACAGACTCAATGGGCAGAAGAGCCTTTCCTTATGGTATGATTCCATGAAGCTCATTGCTGTGAGCTACTTGAAAGTTGTTTTTCCTGTGGACTTTTAAACAGCAGCAGGACTGTTTTACTTGAGGGGGGTGTGCAGAGTTGGAGGGGGTGATATTTGATTCCGAATTGCATTAAGATCTGGCTTTCCCTGCTTTCAGAGCTGGTTCTCAGTCACAGTGCGCTATTTGTTATTGTCTGATTTCACTTCCTGTCTCCCCTGACTGCACTCAAATCCAACCCGAAAATCCGGCACCTCTGTCTCGCTTTCGATGTCTCACGTTTTCAGCAGAATATTCCACAGAGATTTCTGCGATGGAAAGATACATTTGCACTGTTGTGTTTTATAAATGGACTGGTTCATTGCTTGTCCGTTAGCCAATGAGACCGCCCAGTCGTCTTTTTGTCTCCTCCTTAATAGCACCCGTTAGACCTAATCACCCCTAAATTTCCTCATTAGAGTCCAACAGACGCGTGGTGTGCCGAGAACAAACGCTGGCTACAAACCAACAATGGACTGTGAATGATGTTTCTTGACTTTTCTTTTGAGTACGTTTTTTCCTCAGACTCGGCAGTTAACCCTTTCATTCCAGTGCTTCTGCTGCTACGTTTTGCTTCTGATTGCAGGGTCTCACACTCGTACGAAATAAGATACGGGGCACGTCTGCCGTGTGGTGATGAGGTTGGGGATGGGGCGTGTTTGCCATGTTAGTAGCCATTATTCCCCCCCGTGACTAATAGCCACAGCGCACAGTTTCCAAAGGGGAGTTGTAGATGCTGTCTTCCACAAAGGATAGCAGGGATTTCTTTATGGAGGCAGAAATATGGCCAAAATTAAGGGGCATTCCTTTAAAACACAGACAGTTTATAGAATCCACATCGTGTGGAAGCAGGCCATTCAGCCCATTGAATCCACACTGATCCTTCAAAGAGCATCTTCACCCAAACCCATCCCTGTAACCCTATGTTTCCCATAACTAACCCACTTAGCCTACACATCCTTGACACTGGGCAATTTCGCATGGCCAGTCTACCTAATCTGCATAATTTTGGACTATGGGAGGAAACTGGGGCACCCACAGGAATCCTATGCAGGCATGGAGAGAATGTACAAACGCACCATAGACGGTCACCCCGAGGCTGGAATCGAACCTTGTCCCTGGTGCTCTGGTCAGCATTGCTGCCTCAATGAGCCACCATGCCACCCCTTGGGCACCTTGTTGGTTTCAAGTTTATTTTTGATGCAAAATAAGCAATATAGTGTGTACCATCAGCAAGACGCATTACAGTAACTCATTAAGGCCCCTCTGCCTTTCAAACCCACAATCTCTATATCTGGAAGTCAGGGCAGTGGGTGTGTAGAATTGCCACCATCTGCAAGTTCCCCTCCAAGCCACTCACCATCCTGACTTAGAAATGTATCGTTATTCCTTCAGTGTCACTGGGTCAAAATCCTGGAGTTCCCTTTTACACAGTGTCCCTGCATCTCAAGGACTCCAGCAGTTCAAGAAGGGAGCTCACCACCATCTTCTCCAGGACAATTAGAAAAGGGCAACAACTGCTGACCCAGCCAACGATGAATTAATTTTTAAAGTGATCTAGGCCCTGGAATGGTACTTGTATTCAGAATCAAAGACAAGAGTTCATCATAAGACACAAAAATACCCAGAAGACACACCCCTGAGGCCTAGCTGACAGATATACAGCCTGTTCTGTAAATATGTAGATTTTGTGTACAGTTTTCAAGTATTTTTGGGATGGGAATTGAACTGAGTTGAAAAGCCAGCTTGAGGTGAAACAGATGTGTCACAAACCCTCGCATTATGGACCAGCTGTGCTTCGAATCAAAGCACCATTGTGCCTGAGTGAGGCTGAACGTCCACTGCTTTTCAACTTGAGAAGCCTTTCACTGTGGAGAAATTAAATGCTTGTCCTTAATGCACAATAAGAGCTTGAGTTGGTGGGAAAGTAGATTTACATGTTGATAATTGAACTCTGTAGACAGTAAGTTGGCTGGGGAAGACTCGTTGACCTTTGTTCACTGAATAGCAAAGTTCTCTGAGTCAAAACACATGATGAAAATCAGATGCCAATTATAATAGTGTATTCTTCCATTAAAAATTAAATATCTTCTTCGGAAGGGTAAAAATTCAAAACTTGGAGAAGCGACCAAATCTCAATCGATGCTTGAGATGAAGTTCAATTAGCAGACAAACATTTAGCAAAAGTCAAAACAGAAGATCTAAATTTTTAGATTTAGATTTTTGTCACATGTACTCAAGGTGTACAGTGAAAGTGTACAATGTCACCACACAAGGTGCCATCCTAGTAAAAGTACCCAAGTACAGAATCTTAAGAGCAAGGTAGAAAGAAAGAACAAAGTTAAAAATTAAACATGACAGTTATCCTTAGTATTAAGTAGAAAAATAATTTGGAGGTGGCAGTGTTGGATTGGGGTGTACAAAGTTAAAAATAACACAACACCAGGTTATAGTCCAAGAGGTTTATTTGGAAGCACTAGCTTTTGGAGCACTGCTCCTTCATCAACCACCTGATGAAGGAGCAGGGCTCTGAAAGCTAGTACTTCCAAATAAACCTGTTGGACTATAACCTGGTTTAACAACGTACAAAAATAAAGAATTAAAGCTAAAGGTCAAACATTACAGTCTTTTAAAAGTGCTTAGCCACGGTGGTACTGCACTTCGTACAGTGGCACAATCTTCTCCTCTTTGCCATGCATTTCCTGCACAGTCTACTCCAGGCAGTCCCCACACTGGGCTTACCATGCCAATGCAACTGCTGATCCACCGGGAGCATCGACCTGGGCCTGCCAAAGCTGATCACAAAGGCCACCGCCTCTGCCATTGAAGGCCAATGCCACCACCTCCAGTCCCGCACCAGTTTATTATTTTGCAATATGCGTCATTTTTGGCTTTTTTCCATCAAAATATAAAATTTGACGAAATTCTTCAAAAGTGAAAAACTGCACGAGTAAAGTTGCATTTTTGGTTACGTTTTATTCGTAACATTTGAAGTGGAAATTGCGACCCAGTGTTTTGACTATCCTGAAATCAGAAATTCCCAATCTCTGAAACAGAAGCTCGATTGAAAGCAGAATTAATTACAAGACTAAACAATACCCACACGGTTACTTGCAGCCCCTTGTGCCCCAGCTAGTTATGGTTTAAGGATACAGTTGCCAGATGTCAGATTCCACAACACGAACTAAAGTGTGAGACATGAAATAGAGGTGCTGGTGTGGGACTGGGGTGGAGATCTTAGAAATCAAACAACACCAGGTTATAGTCCAGCAGGTTTATTTGGATGCACTAGCTTTCAGAGCACTGCTCCTTCATCAGGTAGCTAGTGGAGTGGGATCATAAGACACAGAATGCATAGCAAAAGATCTCCGTGTCATGCAACTGAAATGATATATTGAACAAACCCAGGTTGCTGTTAAGTCTTTTAGAATAGGTTGCAGGTTTTGGTTCATTAATATGTCTGAGCTGAGATGTCACTTTTTTAATATAAAACCTTAAGTTATCTCGAGAATGTAACTGGAAAGAAGTTCTGGGATTTATGTATTAATGAACAGAAACCTGCAACCCACTTTAAAAGATGAAAGACTTAACATCAATTCGGTTTATTCAATATATCGCTTCAATTGCATGACACTGAAATCTTTTCTATAATTTCTGTGTCTTATAATCCTGCTCCACAGCCACCCAATGAAGGAGCAGTACTCCGCTTGCTAGTACTTTCAAATAAATCTTTGGACTATAACCTGGTGTTGTGTGATTTTTAAAATGTGAGAGCAAAACACCGAGGATAGAAATATACAAATTTCCTTGAATAATGCAGCATAGAGCAGGAAGAACAAGCTTTTAGCTAATTAAATAAAAACAATAACCACAGATGCTGGAAACCAGATTCTGGATTCGAGTGGTGCTGGAAAAGCACAGCAGTTCAAGCAGCATCCGAGGAGCAGGAAAATCGACGTTTCGAGCAAAAGCCCTTCATCAGGTATACAGGCAAAGTGCCTGAAGAGTGGAGAGATAAATGAGAGGAGGGTGGGGGTGGGGAGAAAGTAGCAAAGAGTACAATGGGTGAGTGGGGGAGGGGATGAAGGTGATAACTCAGAGATGACGGTGGAGTGGATAGGTGGAAAAGAAGATAGGCTGGTAGGACAGGTCATGGGGACAGTGCTGAGCTGGAAGTTTGGAACTGGGGTGAGGTGGGGGGAAGGGGAAATGAGGAAACTGGTGAAGTCCAAAATTTTTGCCCTGGGGTTGAAGTGTTCCAAGGCAGAATATGAGGCGTTCTTCCTCCAGGCATCGGGTGGTGAGGGAGCGGCGGTGAAGGAGGCCGAGGGCCTCCATGTCTTCGGCAGAGTGGGAGGGGGATTTGAAATGTTGGGCCACAGGGCAGTGTGGTTGATTGGTGCAGGTGTCGTGGAGATGTTCCCTAAAGTGCTCTGCTAGGAGGCGTCCAGTCTCCCCAATGTAGAGGAGACTGCATTGGGAGCAACAGATACAATAAATGATATTGGTGGATGTGCAGGTAAAACTTTGGAAAAGGAAGGCTCCTTTAGGGCCTTGGATGGAAGTGAGGAAGGAGGTGTAGGCGCAGGTTTTGCAATTCCTGTGGTGGCAGGGGAAGGTGCCAGGACGGGAGGGCAGGTTGTTGGGGGGCATGGACCTGACAAGGTAGTCACCTCTTTGCAGAAGGTGGAAAGGGGTGGGGAGGGAAATACATCCCTGGTGGTGGGGTTCATTTAGAGGTGGCGGAAATGTCGGCGGATGATTTGGTTTATGTGAAGGTTGGTAGGGTGGAAGGTGAGCATCAGGGGGGTTCTGTCCTTGTTACGATTGGAGGGGTGGGGTCTGAGGGCGGAGGTGCATTATGTGGACGAGATGCGTTGGAGGGCATCTTTAACCACGTGGGAAAGGAATGGAGACCTTGTTATCATGAAAAATGTCCTGACCCCTTCGCATTTTTAACTCGTTTAACATGACCACAAATTCCACATCATAGCTGGGGTATCTATGGAGTTAATTTGTCTCTGGGGGAAGCTACCTTTAAAGCTGTTGTGCCTTGTAAACATTACAAGAATAATGCAGGATAAGGTTCAATGTGAAACATATATTATTTGAAAGTACTCCCTGATGTATGCTGCCTCTGTCAAGATTGCCTCTTGGCTGTTGACGGGAAGTCTGTGTTTATGTGCAGAGCTTGGTGTGTGTCAAATGTCCAGGGCGCAGATCAGTCTAATTTAAACAATTGGGAACTAACATCCTCTATAGTATATATGATGTCGTTTCTAACAGTTTTCAAATGGAATTTATAAGCTGGTCTTATTGCATTTCTTGCTTTGCATATAATTAATGTTCGGGTGAATGAGCTGTAATGTTCCTGGCTTATTACTTAGTTTGTCAATTCAGTGCAGTATTGAAGGGATTGCTGCACTGTTGGTGGTGCCATGTTTTGGATGAGATCGTAAACTAAGGCCCTGTCTGCTCTCTCAAATGTGTGCAAAAGATGGAGAGAGGATCCTAGAGGCCAAGCCAACATCAATCTCAAACAGAAACAGGCAATCTGGTCAATTATTTCATTGCTGTTGATGTATGGAAATGAGCTGCCGTGTTACATGGCTGCTTTACAACACTGATTAAACTTCAAAACGTACCTTATTGTCTGAAATGTACTTTGGGGTAGCCTCCTCCACAAAGAGCATTGGTTCTTGGAATCAACTGAGCCTAAAGAAAACTGCATGTGGTTTAAAAAAAAAATCCATCTCTACTCTGAATATCATTAATTTATAACATGAATGCTCTTTTCCAGTCTCTCTTCCCCCTCTTTCTGCTTCTCCATGTCAGAGTGTGTGTCCGTCTCTCTCTCTCTCTCTCTCTCGCTGACCCTCAGTCTCTCACTCTCTGTCTTTGTGTCACTCCCTCTCTGTTTTTCTGCCTTTGTTTTTCCATCTTTCACTTCCCTTCTTTGCTTTTCTTTCTCAATGGGGAGAAGGGAAATCGGTTCAGTAACCTCCTTGTGCTAATGTAGTGGACGTAGGACACTGCAAAGATTCTCTGTTTTGGTAGCTCTTGTTATTTCACGTGTTTTTCATGTGTTGTCTTGCTTTTCTTGGCTTTGAACATTGCATCCAGCGCGTGAGCATTGGAAGGTGATGGGGACCACTTTACCCTCGAGACCTTCATCCCTACTTTCCATTCTCCCTGTCTTCACTGGGACTTAAGTCTTCTTCATACAACAGCCCTTAGAATGGGACTGAATCAAGTCGTGTGGGGTTAATGTCTAACCTGTCTCAGTACATTGTGCTGAGCAATACCATGACATTATCGGTGTGACAGGCATCATGGGGTATTTATTTCCCAAATGGTCATCAGTGGTGCCTTATTGACACTGACTATGTTTTCTATGTATGTTGAATGAGTTGTATTTTGGGTCCTATTAGTATAAATATGATGAGATTTTAATAATATGAAAATTAAAACTGTTCATCATTCTCCAGCTGCGTCCTAACAAGGTTTTGTACAAGTTTAACAGAACAGGCTTGAAGGGGCCAAATATTACCTCCCTTTTGATTCTATACCTTTAGAAGTGAATGAAACTGCTTACATACATCACGATAAGCTCCTGCGCTAACTTGAAAAATATGCCAGCAGCTTTTCTTACTTTTAAGTTTCCCACCCTCCCTTCTCCCTGAGGGTGCTGATTCCTGCTGCGATTACAATTGCATGCCCCTTGCATGGACCTATTCAGCAGCAGTCACCAGGGCATTTTACTCTCAGGAGCATGTTGTTGCCTCTCAAGTCCACCTTCAGGTGGAGCTAGATAAGCAGAAACCGGTTGTTAGAAATCAGTGACTGAGTCATTTTTATTGCCTGCACACCTCAAGCCCTTCTCCTTCCTTTTATCGCCTGTCAGAGAGCCTAACTGAGACTGTGAATTGATTCCGAATGCTCCACTCTGTAATGGGTCAATGATAAATCTGATGCCATTTCTGCCCACTGAGCTAGCAGGGTCCAACTATCTCTCCATCATGGGGCTGACCACAAATCTCTCTCACTCGTACTATTTGCTACTAATCTATTTTAGAAGGATTCACAGTACTGATCATTACTTAAGCACATCTACTTTGCCTATCAAGCCCTGGAGTGACTAGCTCGGTGTCAAGGATGCCATAAGGCTCTGGTACCACATTTGGAGTATTGTGCGCAGGTTTGGGCCCCATATCTCAGGAAGGATGTACTGGCCGTGGGGTGTGTTCAGAGGAAGTTCACGAGAACGGTCCCAGGAATGGAAAACTTAACACATAAGGAACGTTTGAGGACTCTGGGTCTATACTCGATGGAGTTTAAGAGGATGAGGGTGGATCTAATTGCAACTTACAGAATATTGAATGGTCTGGACAGAGTGGATGTTGGGAAGACGTTTCCATTGGTAGGAGATACAAGGACCTGAGGGCACAGCCTTCGAGTAAAGGGAAGACCTTTTGAAATGGAGATAAGGTGAAATGTCTTCAGCCAGAGAGGGGTGAATCTATGGAATTCACTGCCACAGTAGGCTGCGGAGGCCAGGTCATTGAGTATATTTAAGATGGAGATATGTTCTTGATTGTCAAGGGGAGAAGGCAGGAGAAAGGGGTTGAGAAACATCAGCCATGATTGAATGGCAGAACAGACCTGATGGGCTGAATGGCTTAATGTCTGCTCCTATGTCTTATGGTCTTATAATCTACCTATTGTGCCACAATGAGGTGGCTACTGAGCAGTGAAAGTGGGTGGTGTTGGTGGGTAACTGTATTTTTATCCAGTGAATGGGCATTGAAATATTGAATGTTTTTGTCCACAGTGGGCCCGTGATGAATTTGAAGGATTGTTCAAACAGCCAGCGGAAAACGTCCACAAGTATTTAGAGTAAGTACCTTGATTTTTCACTTTTTGGTTCCCGGGTTTATCTGGGTCTGTCTTTGCAAGACTAAGTTAAAAATCAGGAGACAGTGAGGTCTGCAGATGCTGGAGATCAGAGTTGAGTGTTGCTGGAAAAGCACAGCGGGTCAGGACTCCTGATGAAGGGCTCCGGCCCGAAACGTCGATTTTTCCTGCTCCTCGGATGCTGCCTGACCTGCTGTGCTTTTCCAGCAACACACTCTCAATTAAAAATCACACAACACCAGGTTATGGTCCAACAGGTTTATTTGGAAGTACTAGCTTTCGGAGTGCTGCTCCTTCAACAGGTGGTTGTCAGTGCTTCAAAGGAGCAGCGCTCCGAAAGCTAGTGCCTCCAAATAAACCTGATGCACTATAACCTGGTGTTGCGTGATTTTTAGATTAGATTAGATTACTTACAGTGTGGAAACAGGCCCTTCAGCCCAACAAGTCCACACTGAACCACCGAAGAGCAACCCACCCAGACCCATTACCCCACATTTACCCCTTCACCTAACACTATGGGCAATTTAGCATGGCCAATTCACCTAACCTGCACATCTTTGGACTGTGGGAGAAAACCGGAGCACCCAGAGGAAACCCACGCAGACACAGGGAGAATGTGCAAACTCCACACAGACAGTCCACCTGAGGCGGGAATTGAACCTGGGACCCTGGTGCTGTGAGGCAGCAGTGCTAACCACTGTGCCGTAACCGTGCCGTAACTTTGTCCACACCAGTCCAACACCAGCTCCTCCAAATGTTTGTGAGACTAGTCATTGGCAAAAACCAGCAAGAGAACACCTAATGAAAACGCTCATCAGATTCAATTGAATTTGATTTGTGTCTCCACAACGAGACAGAGCCTCATGAAATAAAGAGGGTTTTCATCACTTGCTGCAAATTAACATTATCATGTTACAGTTCCATGTGGAACTTTCCCTTTCCCAAACCCTGATTGAACTTAAACACAAATAACAAGAGATTTCTCTCAGCATGTATGAGCATCCTGAAGATCAGGAGGTGCCACAAGAGCTGTCAGGGAATGGGGAGAGAAGTGGGGCAAGTGAGGAGAAGGAGGGAGGGGGTGCAGACAGAAAAGAGGGGGTAGTGGGAGGCAAATGAGAGAGTGGGGGGTTGTAGGGAAAGGAAACAAAGTGTGCAGCCTCCCGCATCTCTGTCAAATATGCTGAGGCCTCCAGGCAGGAACTTTATAAAGTAAATACAAGTCAAAGTTGTTTGGTTTTCCTCTGCTGTTCTTACTGTAATAAAGTTATCTTTGCTGCCGATTTATGGCATGGCCTTGAGTCTGCCCAGGTCCCAGTCTGCAGTTTATTTTACCTCTGAATTTGAGCTAAGAGAGTTTCTTAAAAAGGTAATAGTTTCAACTCAACAGTTTACTGAAGGAATTGTTTATCTCATCTCTTGGCAATAAGTTAAGTGGGCAGAACTTCAACAAACACTAACTGTCAAACAGCCGTTAATTCTGTACTTTGGATTTACATGCATTTTCCTTCTCCCTATCTCGGCTGCGTTGCTTATGTTTTGTCTCTGTCATCTGATCATATGGTTAAACTCTTCCGTGGGCACCCAGTTTAAAATCTCACCTTATTTGTTAAATTCCATCAAACCCCTCTCCACAAAATGTATTCCTAAAGAGTTTAGAACCAGCATACAGTGCAGCCTATGACACAGTGTACAGAAGAAAAGTAAAGACTTGCATTAATATCCTTCACAATTTCAGGGCTATCCAACCACTGGCGTACTTATAATGGATTGGCATTTGTAATGAAGGAATCACAGTTACTGATTTACACAAAGTAAGATGCCACAACCATGTACAGAGGGAACTTGGGGTTCAGGTCCATAGCTCCCTCAAAGTGGCCACACCAATAGATAGGGTGGTAAAGTAGGTTATAGAGTCATAGAGATGTACAACATGGAAACAGACCCTTCGGTCCAACACATCCATGCCAACCAGATATCCTAAGCTAATCTAGTCCCATTTGCCAGCACTTAGCTGATATCCCTCCAAACCCTTCCTATTCATATACCCATCCAGATGCCTTTTAAATGTTGTATTGTACCAGCCAACACCACTTCCTCCGGCAGCTTATTCTATACATGCATCACTCTCTGAGTGAAAACGTTGCTCCTTACGTCCCTTTCAAATCTTTCACCTCTCACCCGAAACATATGCCCTCTTGTTCTGGACTCCCCCACTCCAAGAAAAAGACCTTGTCTATTTATCCTATTATGATTTTATAAACCTCTATAAGGTCACCGCTCAGCCTCTGATGCTCCAGGGAAAACAGCCCCAGCCTGTTCAGCCTGTCTCTGGAGCTCAAACCCTCCATGCATGGCAACATCCTTGTAAATCTTTACTGAATCCTTTCAAGTTCCACAACATCCTTCCAATAGGAGAGGGACCAAAATTGCACACAATATTCCAAAAATGGTCTAACCAATGTCCTGTACAGCCACAACATGACCTCCCAACTCTTGTAATCAATACTCTGACCAATAAACAAAAGTATACCAAACTCCTCCTTATTATTCTATCTACCTGTGACTCCACTTTCAAGGAATCATGAACCTGCACTCTCAGATCTCTTTGTTCAGCAACACTCCCCAGGACCTTTCGCATAAGTCCATAAGTCCTGCTCTGATTTTGCCTTTCCAAAATGCAGCACCTCATATTTATCTAAATTAAACTCCATTTGCCACTCCTCAGCCCATTGGCCCATCTGATCAAGATCCCATTGTAATCTTCTTCGCTGATCACTACACTTCTAATTTTGGTGTCATCTGCAAACTTACTAACTATACTTCTTATGCTCACATCCAAATCATTTATATAAAAGTAGTGGACCCAGCACTGATCCTTGTGGTACTCCACTGGTCACAGGCCTCCAGTCTGAAAAGCAACCCTCCACTACCATCCTCTGTCTTCTACCTTTTGAGCCAGTTCTGTATCCAAGTGGCTAGTTCCCCCTGTATTCTGTGAAATCTAACCTTGCTAAACAATCTACCATGAGGAATCTTGTCGAATGCCTTACTGAAGTCCATATAGATCATGCCCACTGCTCAACCCTCATCAATCCTCTTTGTTATTTCTTCAGAAAACTCAGTCAAGTTCATGAGACATTATTTACCACACACAAAGCCATGTTGACTATCCCAAATCAGTCCTTGCCTTTCCAAATATATGTAAATCCTGTCCCTCAGGATTCCCTCCAACAATTTGGCCACCATCGAAGTCAGGCTCACTGGTCTATAGTTCCCTGGCTTGACCTTACTACCTTTCTTAAATAGTGGCACCACGTTAGCCAACCTCCAATCTCCAGCACGTCACCTGTGACTATCGATAAAGCAAGGCACCCAGCAATCACTTCCCTAGCTTCCCACAGAGTTCTAGGCTATACCTGATTAGGTGCTGTGGATGTATCCACTTCTATGCGTTTTAAGACATCCAGCACTTCCTCCTCTGTAACATAGACATTTTTCAAGGTGTCACCATCTATTTCCCTACAGTCGATATCTTCCATATCCTTCTCCACAGTAAACACTTGAGCAGAATACTCATTTACTATCTCACCCATCTCCTGCGGCTCCACACAAAGGCCACCTTGTTGATCTTTGAGGGGCCCTATTCTCTCCCCAGTTACCCTTTTGTCCTCAATGTATTTGTAAAAACCCTTTGGATTCTCCTTAACCCTATTTACGAAAGCTATCTCATGTCCCCCATTTGCCCTCCTGATTTCCCTCTTAAGTACACTTCCTCCTGCCTTTATACTCTTCTAAGGATTCACTCATTCTCAACTGTCTGTACGTGACATATGCTTCTTTCTTTTTCTGAACCAAACCCTCAATTTGTTTGGTCATCCAGCATTCCCTATACATACCAGCCTTGCCTTTCACCCCAACAGGAGTATACTGTCTCTGGACCTTTGTTATCTCATTTTTGGAAGGCTTCCCATTTTCCAGCCATCCCTTTATCTGTGAACATCTGCCGCCAATCAGCTTTTAAACTTTTTTGCCTAATACCGTCAAAATTGTCCTTCCTTCAATTTAGAACTTCAACTTTTAGTCTGGTCTTTTAAAACTAATAGAATCATGGTCGCTGGCCCCAAAGTGCTCCGCTACTGACACCTCAGTCACCTGCCCTGCCTTACTTCCCAAGAGTAGGTCAGGTTTTGCAGCTTCTGTAGTAGGTACATCCACATACCTGAATTTGAAAATTTTCTTGTACACACTTAACAAATTCCTCTCCATCTAAACCCTTAACATTGTAGTAGTGCCAGTGTATGTTTGGAAAGTTAAAATCCCCTACCATAACCACCCTATTATTCTTACAGATAACTGAAATCTAGATGTAGGTTTGCTCGCTGAGCTGGAAGGTTCATTTTCAGATGTTTCATCACCATACTAGGTAACATCTTCAGTGAGCCTCTGGATGAAGCACTGCTGGATTTTCTTGCTTTCTATTTATTTTTGGGTTTCCTTGGGTTGGTGATGTCATTTCCTGTGGTGACATTATTTCCTATGTTGATGTCATTTCCTGTTCTTTATCTCAAAGGGTGGTAAATGGAGTCCAAGTCAAAGTGTTTGTTGATGTCATTCCAACCAGAACTTTATCAACAAACACATTGACTTGGACCCCTTTACCACCCCCTGAGAAAAGGAACAGGAAATTACATCACCATAGGAAATGATGTCACCACAGGAAATGACATCACCAACCCAAGGAAACCCAAACATATAAATAGAAAGCAGGAAACACCAGCAGTGCTTTGTCCGGAGGCTTACTGAAGATGTTACCTAATATGGTGATGAAACGTCTGAAAATGATCATTCCAGCTCAGCGAGCAAACCTACATCCAGAACCTCAACCTGAGCTATAAACTTTCTCAAAACTTGCTAATAACTTAAACCTCCTTACAAATTTGTTTTACAATTTCCTGCTAACTATTAGGGAGTCTATAATATAATCCCAATAACGTGGTCATCCCTTTCTTATTTCTCAATTTCACCCAAATAACTTGGATGTATTCCCAGGAGTATCCTCCCTATGTACAGCAGTAATGCTATCCCTTATCAAAAATGCCACTTGCCCCTCTCTCTTGCCTCCCTTTCTATCCTTCCTGTATCCTGAAACATTAAGCTGCCAGTCCTGTCCATTATTGAGCCATGTCTCTATAATTGCTATTAATATCCCAGTCCCATTTTCCTAACCATGCCCTGAATTCATTTGCCTTCCCTGTTTTCGGCCTCTTACATTGAAATAAATTCACTTTTATTTTTCAGTACCTTGTTCCCTGCTTTGTTCCTGCCTGTCCTGACTATTTGACTCGTTCCTTTTCCCAACTGTACAAATCTCAGATTGATCTCTTTCCTCACTGTTTCCATGGAATGTATGGCATGCTTGCCTTGGTTGGCAAATTGAGTACAAGATTTAGAATGTCATGTTGCAGTTTTATAAGGCTTTGGTTAGGCAGCACTTAGAGTATTGTGTTCAATTCTGGTCACCACATTACAGGAAGGATGTGGAAGCTTTGGAGAGAGTGCAGAAGGGGTTTACCAGAATGCTGCCTGGATTAGAGCCTTAAGGAGAGGCTAGAAGAACTCTGGTTGTTTTCTCGGGAGTGACAGAGGCTGAATGGAGACTTACTAGAAGTCTACAGAATTATGATATGCATTGGTGGGATTGACAGTCAGAATCTTTTACCCAGAAGTGAAATGTCTATAACTAGGGGGCATGCATTTAAGGTCAGAGGAGGAAAGTTCAAAGGAGATGTGAGGGGCAAGGTTTTTTACACCGAACAGAAGGAGTCTGGAACACGCCATCAGGGGTGGTGTTGGAGGCAGACACAATAGGGGTGTTTAGGGGACTTTTAGGCGCATGAATATGCAAGGAACAGAGGGATATGGACCAAAGGCAGGCAGAAGGGATTGTTCAGTTAGACGTCATGTGCGGCACAACATCATGGACTGAAGGGACCTGTTGTATGTTCTGTGTTGGGGGTGGATGACGATGAGGCACGGAGTACCTCCAGGCACCAGTTTGTGACAGAAATAAGTTTAGAAGTTATAGCTGCTGTGATGCAGAGGAGCCAACACTTCCAAGATTGTCCTGACACATCATAAAAGAAATTAAAGATTGATCCTGTCCTCATTCCCACAAGAAAAAAAGCATCAGGTACACTCAAAGACCTTGCTATCACCTTGTCAGTATTTTTCTAAATTTCTGGAAGCTTTCCAGTCCCCAGCTGGGTTTGAAATAAGAAAGCAACTCTTGCCCTCTCTCAAATGTACTAGCCTCAAGCTGGGGTTGAAGAATCTACTGTATGGTCAGCGTTACCTCACCTTCTAATGATACTTCCCAGGAGACATTCACTCACAGCCAGCTGACTCAAATCACTGAGCAGTGTCTGACTTGCAGTTGTTGGTTGATCATTGTTCACAAGCAGTTCTATGATTTGTGGTAGTAGCGATAACAATAATTGCATCCCCTCACTAACTCGCCCAGTTGACAGGGAGATGGGCTTTGAGGTGAAGTCAGAAACTCAATGACACTGATTCCTGCTGAATGAACAATAACATTACAAAATGAAGCCATAAGTCCTTTGGCACCACTCCACTCTCCTGCCTGTACGGAGTTTCTTATGAACAGGTGAAAAAGATACAACTGATCCTTCAAATCTGGCCCATACCTGCTGATGGTGAGACCATCATGGCTAACCAACTCTTCCCACCCCCCCCCCATGCCTCACACTCCTCACCATTCCCCCATCCCACCCCAATCCCAGCCATATAATCTCTCCAGAGAAGCAGAACAAAGCAGAAGGAAGATCCCAGGACTGACAGGGAAAGGATACTCTGGAAAATTCCTCCCTGGCAACCTCAAGTGATTGACAGTAGCCCAGACCTGGTAGAAATAGTCCTCAAGGAGGCAGATCTCAAATCCAGCCCAGCCTGAACAGGGATCAAACTGTGTGTGTTCGTGTGTGTGTTCGTGTGTGTGTGTTTGACCCCATCCATACAGTGGATTCTGGTTATAGAGTCGCAGAGCATGGAAACAATCCGGAGGAGAAAGTGAGGTCTGCAGATGCTGGAGGTCAGAGTCGAGAGTGTGTTGCTGGAAAAGCATAGCGGGTCTGGCAGCATCCAAGGAGCAGGAGAATCAATATTCCTGGCCGGACCCCTTCATCGAGAAACAATCCCTTCAGTCCAACTAGTCCACGCTGACTATGTTCGCAAGCTAAACTAGTTCCATCCGCCTGCGCTTGGCCCATATCCCTCCAATCCTTTCCTACTCTTGTACTTCTCCAAATGTCTTTTAAACATTGTAACTGAGTCTGCATCCACCACTTCTCTGGCAGTTCATTCCACACGTGAACCACTCTCGATGTAAAAAAGGTGCCCCCGGTCCTTTTTAAACCTTTCTCCTCTCGCCTTAAAAATATGGCCCTTCGTTTTGAGCTTCCACATCTTAAGGGAAAGACCTTTGCTATTCAGCTTATCTCTGTCCCTCATGATTTTATGAACCTCAATAAGGTCATCCAACAACTTTCTGCACAACCTCAGCATGATGGTCCAACTACTATACTGAAAGGTCTGAGCAATGAAGGCAAGCATGCTAAATGCCTTCTTCACCACCTTGTCTACCTGTGTCACAATTTTTAAAGAATTATGTACCTGAATCCCCCGGTCTCTTTATTCTACAGCACTATCCAAGGCTTTACTATTCATTCTATAAGTCCTGCCTTTGTTTGTTTTACTAAAACTCAATATCTCACATCTTTCCAAATTAAATTCCATCTGCCACTCCTCAGCCCATTGATCCAATTGAACAAGATCTCTTTGCAATCTTAAGTCGCTTTCTTCATTGTCCATTGTACCACCAATCATGGTGTCATCTGCAAACTTCCTAACCATTACCTATTATATTCTCATCCAAATCATTTGTATGACTGACAAACAAAAGTGGACCCAGTACTGATTCCTGTGGAAAGCCTCTGGTCACAGGTCTTCAGTCCGAAAAACAACCCTCCACCCCCACTCTCTGTCTTCTACCGCGAAGCCAATTTTGTATCCAATCGGCAAGCTCACCCTGAGTCCCATGTGATCTAACTTTGCCAAGGCAAAATCCCAGATGGTATTACCAGCGATACAGTCACTGGGAAAAAAAGTTTGGGAGAAGGTCATTTCCTGCTCTTTAACCTCCCTTTCTCAGTAATGTACAGAGGGAGTGGGTGGAAAGAGGGTATGAAATCTGTATCACATGCTGAGTGGCACAGTAGGCTGGCACTGAATCATGCCACTTTCTTGCCAACCAGCTACATTATCCACCCACTTACAAGCCAGCTCCTTTTGTATCAAAGCCTGGCTGAGAACAGGCAGCAAGAAGCCAATTGCACAGGAGCAATCACACGGGAAGTGATTTAACTGTGAAACAGCAAACAACACCTTCAAAGCAGATCTTCAGCTGACCACTTCAGGCCAAACCCACTCAGTTTTCCACTCTTGCTGTGGTCGGAGAGAGAGGTGCAGAACCAAGTGACTGGAAGCAAGAGGGTTCCCTCTTTTACAGCACATCTGCAACTCATTTCGGGTATTTCACTCAGTGCCGTCTCCGCAGCTGCAGAGAGGCAGCTTTGTTCGGAGACACGTTTTGTTTTGCAAAGTTGTGAAATGAGTTCACACAGTCCAGTCTGCCAAGCCTCCCCTCAGTGGGCTCAGTCTGGGGTTTGGATGTGGGGGTGTTTGGGGCTGGGGGCGGGTGGGGGAGCAGTGTTGCACAATATAACATGATGTTTCTAATCAGTTGAGCTCTCCTCCTTAACCCTTGCATTCAGGGAGGTGATAAAAGACAAAACTAAGAGCAGCACTGTGCATTTAATCCCTGGCATTTGCTTCAGTGCTGTGGCAAGGGGTGGAAGCCGATGGGTTTTTAATACAGCATTGCAAAAGTCAGGGTCTCCCTCATTAAACACTCAAAGGCTGCAAAAACCTCTATTTTTTTTATCCATCCGTTGCTGTAAACAATTGAGACTAGCATTATAACAGGGGCTTTCATGGCCACAAGACATCATAGAGCATTTTATACCCAATTGATGTATGTTAAAAGTCAGTGCCAAAGGCTGGAAACAAGGCAGCCAATTTACACACACACAACGTTCCCAAATACAGCGACGTGATAATGGCCAGGCAGTTTGCAATGTTGATTGAGGGATAACTACTAGCCAGGACATAAGGAGCTTTTCCCCTGCCCTTCTCCCGAGTACTGCCACCGGATCTTTTACATCCACTTGTGAAAGCAAGTTGTTTAAAGTGCTGCCTGAAAGGTAGCACCAACTGCAATGCAGCATTCCCTCCGACCTGCACTGGCCTTGATTTTTGTGCTGCAATCCCAGGGCGGGACTTGAACGTGCGATCCTCTGACTGAGGCAGAAATGTAGTACTGACTGGTCCATGGCTGGCAAGTAAAATGGCTAGATTAGAGTGGTGCTGCAAAAGCACAGCAGGTCAGGCAACATCCAAGGAGCAGGAAAATCGATGTTTCGGCAAAAGCCCTTCATATCGTGAATGAAGGGCTTTTGCCCGAAATGTCGATTTTCCTGCTCCTTGGATGCTACCTGACCTGCTGTGCTTTTCCAGCATCACTCTAATTTAGAGTCTGATCTCTCCAGCATCTGCAGTGGTCACTTTAGCCACAAAAAATGGCTTGCTAGCTCTCTTTAGAGAACAGTTAAGAGTCACCAACATCCCTGTGCTGGTTTCTGCCTTCAAATGCAATCAATAAAACTAAGGCCCGGTCAGTTCTTTAAAAATATTTTAATTCTTGGCAAATGGTTGTGTCTGGGAAAGTCTTCATTTCTTGATTATCCTGCGATTTGCCCTGAGAAGGCTAATTAAGGTCAGTGTGGGATTGGAATCTCACTGTGGCTCGACTAGCTAAAGACAAGATGTTTCCTTCAATAAGTGATCCAGTTAGCTTTTTGCTGACATGGTTTTTGTGGTTAACCTACCAGCTTCTTGCCTCCAGCATCTTTGAAACACTGGATCCAGATTCACTAACTGCTACACTAGAGACTTGAACTGGTGACAGTGCAAATAGCCTGATGTTTGGGGAACCAGTCTGAGAGCTGCTGGGGTTAAGGAAGCTGTTTCAAAACAATAAGTGTACCAGACTGGCCACCTGCGTTTGCAGACATGGGGAGAATGTGCAAACTCCACAGAGACAGTTGCCTGAAGCTGGAATCAAACCTGGGTCCCTGGCGCTGTATGGCAGCAGTGCTAACAACTGAGCCATCGTACCACCCAAGTGTCACATAGAGATCATCTCACCCTTGACAGCGATGGGGGGCAACAAGCAGTGTTAAAGCACCCTTGTGAAATCACAATACATTCTCATTGAGGTGTACCTTTATCAAGTTATAAATAGGATGGATTTTACACCTTTCAAAATATTTAGTATTCCATGGACTTCAGTGGTTCAAGAAGGCAGCTCACCATCAGCGACAGGCAAAAAATGCTGGCCCAGCCAATGATACCCATGTCCTATGAGTGAATAAAAAAAATATAAACTGATTATATGTACCAATAGGTTATGTAAAGGAGTTGCAGCTCCCTTTTCTTTGTGCCGTGGTCAAAATTTATCCATCAAGCATCTTTCTTATGAGGTTGTACAGGATGCTGGTGAGGCCTCTACTGTGTCCAGTTCTGGTCCTTTTTTCACTGGAGCGTAGGAGGTTGAGTGGGTGACCTTATTGGGATTTATAAAATCATGAGAGGCCTGAATATGTGAATAGCCGGTATCTGCTCCCTAAGGTGGGGGAGAGGGAATATTTTAAGATGAGAGGAGAAAGATTTAAAAAAAGACAAGAGGGATAATTTTTTTACACAGCACGTGGTTCGTGTGTGGAATGAACTTCCAGAGGAAGTGGTGGATGCAGGTGCAGTTACAGTGTTTAAAAGACATTTGGATAAGTAATGAATAGGAATGGTTTGGAGGGATATGGGCCGAATGCAGGAGGTGGGATTGGATTTATTTGGGACCATGGTCAGTGTGGACTGATTGGACCTGGGGAGGGGACTGTTTTTGCGCTGTGAGGCTCTAAGGTCATTGTGTTCGAGGGATATTACTGTGCGTAGTCATCTCCTTACAGCAGTGACTACAGTTCAAAAAGAACTTCAACAGCTGTAAAGCATTTTGTGATTTCCTGAGGTTGGGAATCGTGTAATGTAATCCTTGCTTTATATCTTTCCCACTCTCACATGCTTGCATGGTAGTGCTTTGAATGGCTCTTCCTTTGCACACCTGCCTGCTACACTGTGTCAAAGGAGGTCCATGCTGAACCTGCCCATTGTTTTCAAAACACAGGTGGTTCCCTCCCATTGTAGGGGAGCGTGTAGTGTGATTAGACAGATGGGAGTTCTTAGTTCTAAAAAATGGGTTGAGGTGACAGCCACTAACTTACCAGCACAATGTTACACTCCATATCCTCTCAACTGCAGAACCCCTGTAGATATTCTAACCAAAACATGATGATTATGGATGCTGTATCCATTCACATCAATCCAATCCACTGTCACAGATTATTTCATAGATTATTCCATGAGGTTTTGCCCCATTACTCGATCTAGAAGTTTATTCCATAAGTATAAAGAAGAATGTTTGAAAAACACTCCACTCTGATTTGAACCAGTTTTCTTGAGCTCCAGTCCTGTAGTTGCCAGAAATGATTTTCCTATCCCTTTGATGAGATGGTATTTGTCTTTTTTGAATTCATTTATGGGTTTTGGGTGTCACTGGCTTGGTATCGCTGACTGATGAGCATTCGTTGCCCATGCCTAGTTGCCCTTGAAAAGGTGATGGTGAGCTGCCTTCTTGAACTGCTCTTTCTATATCTTATGGACTTGGGAACAGTAGGAAGCCCAAGAGTCTGCTCCACCATTCATTAAGATCATGGCTGAGAGCTAGGTTATGATCTCAGCTTCACTTTCCTGCTGGTCACTCATAATAAACTTTCTAAAATCACCTATCAACCACCTCTTCTTAAACACGGAAAATGGGAGCTGATGGTCTAGTGATGTTAACGCACAGACCCAGATAATGTTGTGGGGACCTGAGTTCAAATCCCACCATGGCAGTGGGTAAAATTTGAAATCAGTTATTAAAAAAATCTGAATTAAGAGTCTAATGATAACTACGATTCCATCTGGTTCCCTAATTTCCTTGAGGGAAGGAAACTGCCATCCTTATCTGGTCTGGCCTACATGTGACTCCAGATCTGCAGCAATGTGGTTGACTCTTAACTGAGCAGTAAGTGCTGTCTAGTTGGTGATGCCCTCATCCTGTGAATGAATTTTTTAAAAGCCCAAAATTCACTGCACAAGATCTAAAAAGAATTATTTAACCTGTAACTTTTTAATGTTATTTATCAATTTCTGGCTGTCTTTTATGTGTTCTCTAGCTTCACCCACATTTTCGCATAGCAACTTGAAAATTAAGCATGTTAAAACTACAAGCTGCAAAGATTTATATCCAACCCCTTTCATCCTTCAGCTGTGTCATTCGGTTCCAGTTAACATACTCCACTGAACAATGTTATTCTCCACCACCATCATGAGGTGCCAAAACTTGCATTTTCATTTAACTCTCAAATTCCTGGCTTTGTGCAGGGATGTTTGATGTTTGTTCATTCTCTCACCTTGGGTCCTGTATTTGCTGTGATTATTCTGCAGCTGTCTATTTAACATCCTTTCGTTCAAATCCCTGCCTGGCCTATCTCTGTAACCTCCTCCAGCAGCACAATGTTGCCCTAATTCAGCCTCTTGAATATGCCTCGGAATTACTTGCGTCTTAGCAGTAGGTCAGTTGGCAGCACCCTCTCCTCTGAGTCACGTGGTGACTTGTGCTTAGGTCTGACTGCAGGGCTAAAGCACAAAAGACCAGACCTGCACTCACAGTGCAGGAGACAGTGTCTCTCTGCGGAAATACATTTTTCAAATGTGACATTAAACCAAGCCCATTTGTCTGTTCAAGGGCATGCAAAAGATCCATTTTGAAGAGAGAAGGGGCGTTCACACTGTCTGTGATACTTACCTTGCAATGGCTTTTACGCAAAAATGTTCATGGAATCTGGAATGGGGCAGCACGGTGGCTCAGTGGTTAGCACTGCTGCCTCACAACGCCAGGGACTGGCTTTGATACCACCCTCAGGCAACTGTGTGTGGAGTTTGCACATTTTCCCTGTGTCTGAGCAGGTTTGCTCCAGTTTTGTCCCATAGTCCAAAGATGTGCAGGTTAGGTGTAATTATACCAACTTCTATCGCCACCTCTGGCAGCTCATTCCATACTTGCACTACCTCTGTGTGAAAAAGGCACCCCTCATTACCCTTTTAATCTTTTCTCTCTCACCTTAAACCTATGCCCTCGAGTTTTAGACTTCCCTACGCTGGGAAAAAGACTTTGGTTGTTCACCGTATCCATACCCCTCATGACTTTGTAAACCTCTACAAGGTCACCCCTCAACCTCCAACACTCCAGGGAAAAAAGCCCCAGCCTAGTCAGCCTCTACGTATACCTCAACCTCTCCCAATCCTGGGAACATCCTTGCAAATCTTTTCTGTACCCTTTCAAGATTAATAACATCTTTCCTATAATAGGGAGACCAGAATTGAACATGGTACTCTAAAAGTGGGTGAACCAATGTCCTACACAGCTACAGCACGACATATTTACAGTAGGTCACTATGCTCCAGGGACAGAGTTAAGATGAAGTTGGAGATTTTTATACCCATAGGCAATGCTATGTAGCGATTATGTCATGTGCCTATCTCTTAAAAATATACAGTACTGTCATCCTGACAGTAATTGTGTGTTGAAGGTTTAAAAAAAAGAAAATACTTATATCACTGGAAAGCTTAAAATAGAACTACAGCCAACAAAGTATGTTTGGAAGTGCATCACAGTTGCTGTGCAAGACATATTACAGCCAATCTAAACTCGGCTGATTCCCACAAGTAACAGCAATTATTGAGTCCTTCTTGTATAGAAAGAGGTCATTCAGCCCATTGACACCCCCCCCATCCCAAACTCAAAGAACATCCCAACTAGACCCAGTGCCCCAGCCTGTCTCCATTCTTATCACGGCCAATCCATCTAACCTGCACATCTTTGGACTGTGGAATGAAACCGGAGCAAACCTGCTCAGATACAGAGAAAATGTGCAAACTCCACACAGACAGTTGCCCGAGGGTGGAATCAAAGCCAGTCCCTGGCATTGTGAGGCAGCAGTGCTAACCACTGAGCCACCGTGTTGCCCATCTGGATGGCTATATTAATAGGGAGGGTTTGGAGGGATATGGGCCAAATGCTGACAAATGGAACTAGATTAATTTAGGATATCTGGTTGGCATGGACAAGTTGGACCAAAGAGTCTGTTTCCATGCTGTATGTTCCTCTGATATAACCAATAGCTTAATACAATCCCAAACACTTATGTGCCTGAGGAATGTAACGTTTGCACAGAATAGTTAGTTGTAATAAATATCTGTTGGGTTCTTCAATAACATGATATGGGGAATAACATAAACGTTGCTTCATCAGGTAAAGCACCTTGTTGGAATCGAACTCACATCAGGTTCCTCTTTAGTTGTATCACTGATCTGGGGAAGATAGGCCCAGCTGTGTTGAAATAAATGTCCCTTTGTGTGGTTGGCCACTGCTCAATTGCTGCAAAGAGCAAGTCAAAAATCTAATCTTTGAAGTTGGTACCTTCAGCAAACTAGGCCCCACACTCTAAAATCCTTCCCTCAGCCTGTCCCATTCTCTTCTGCTTTCTCACCTCATTTAAGACATTCCTCAAAACTAACCACTTTACTCAAGCTTTTGGTTACCTGTGCTAGGCAGCATGGTATCAAACTATTTTCTTACATTGCTATGATGCGTCTTGCAATTTTTTTTTAGATTAGATTAGATTACATTAGATTACATTACATTACAGTGTGGAAACAGGCCCTTCGGCCCAACAAGTCCACACCGCCCCGCCGAAGCGCAACTCACCCATACCCCGACATTTACCCCTTACCTAACACTACAGGCAATTTAGCATGGCCAATTCACCTGACCTGCACATCTTTGGACTGTGGGAGGAAACCGGAGCACCCGGAGGAAACCCACGCAGACACAGGGAGAACGTGCAAACTCCACACAGTCAGTTGCCTGAGGCGGGAATTGAACCTGGGTCTCAGGCGCTGTGAGGCAGCAGTGCTAACCACTGTGCCACCGTGCCGCCCATATTTATGCCCTTATTAAAGAAGAAATAGCAGGACATTTAGAAAAGCCTAATGTGAGTATGATTTGATGAAGGGGAAATCATGTTTGAAAACTTTGCTGGAGTTCTTTGAGGATATAAGCAAAGTTGATAAAGGGGAACTGGTAGATGTAATGTATTTAGATATCCAGATGCCACATAAAAGTTTATTATGCAAGGCAGTAGTGTTGTTCATGTTATTGAGGGTAATGTATTAGCAAGGATTGAAGATTGGTTAATACACAGAAGACAAGAGTTTCCTGGGATGAAGGGGTTGGTTTATCAAGACTAGCTAAGCAGGTTAGGCCTTAACAAGTTAGAGCTTAGAAGAATGAGGGGTGATCTTATTGAAACACAAGAGTTTGAGGACTCTTGACAGGGTGGATGTTGAGAAGTCATTTTCACAAGAGAGGGAATCTCAAACTAAGGATTGGGTTTTGGAGTAAGGGGACAAACATTTAAAACTGAGATGCTAAGGAATTTATCCTCCCAGCAGCTATTAACTGCCTGGAATTCTGTATCCCAGAGAATTATGGAGGTTAGATCACTGGAATTATTCAAAAAATGGTAGATAAAGTTTTTGTAATATCAGAGATTTGCGAAAGTGGAATTGAAGCCTGGGGCAGATCAGCCACGCTTGATTGAATAGCGGTAGACAAGCAGGAGGCTGGAAGAACACAGCAAGCCAGGCAGCATCAGGAGATGGAGAAGTTGACATTTCTGTACCCACTCCCAGCCCTGAAGAAGGGTTACACCCGAAATGTTGACTTCTCCACCTCCTGATGCTGCCTGGCTTGCTGTGTTCTTCCAGCCTCCTGCCTGTCTACAGTGAATGAATGACAGGTCAGGCTTGAGTGACTAATTGGCTGACTCCTGCTGCCCCCCCCCCACCCCCGCCCACCATTTCTTATGATCTATAATGTCTTCTATAAATCTAAGTTATTTTTGTGAACATTAGGGCCACGTCAGAAGGTTTCACACCATTTTTGCAATGTATGCAATTGTAAATGATGAAACTTGAGTTAATTTGCAGTGTTTCACTGTTGAGTGTAAAGCTAAAGAACGCTGCACCCCTTATTTTGGCAATGCTGCTTAAAATAAAATTACTGTTTCCCTTCACATCCAACTGTCTGCCCTCAATTTGACATTACGGCAGAAGTTGTAATACGACTTGTTTCTGAACTGAAGTCTGAACTCTCATGATAACTGACTCCTCTCTACATTAAACAGAGACCCTTCTTTTATTGATCATACAATGAAGCTACAGGAAGGTCAAGCTTTCGAAATCCTGGAAGGTGTTTACAAGAGTCTGGACGCCGATAAACCCAAGTGCTGGGCTGACTGCGTGGCCTGGGCCCGAAGACGTTGGCAGACACAGTACAGCAACAATATCCGGCAGCTCCTGCACAATTTCCCACCAGACCAGGTATGGCAGGCGGGAGGGGGATTGAGGGCAATGAGGGTGTCTGGGGGCATTGGAATAAATCAGCATGGGACTGAACATGAATTAATTACTCTGGCAGAAAGGTTTAGTGGGAAGAGATTTTCATACGGAGCCTTGCCATAGACTGAACAATCTTTCTTGTAAGATGGAGAGCAGACTGTTTTCTCCCTCCCCACATGCAGAATAGGGGTTACTGAAAGGTAATATGAACTGCAATAACAATTCATCATATTGTATTTACTTGGAAGGGGTGGGCGGGCAACACCGAGTGGAGGGGGAGTGGGAATGCGCAATTGTGAGCTTTTTCTTTCTGCTTAAGTTTCTATTTTGTGCTGGCCCTTTATTAGCTCAGTCATACATCTCCAACACTTGGCTGAAAACACCAGAGGGCTGCCCTTTGACCTCGTCGTACTTCCCAATGGTGTCAATCCTCAAGGCACTGCATTCTAAAGACAGGCCTGGGTAGAACCTCAGCCAGTGATTTATTTGAAAATTATAAATCCACTGTTCTGTTCCTTCATCCCCACAAGGAGCGGAGTGAATTCCCCCCTACTGTTCATTTACCTCTGAATGAAATACCAGCAAGACTCATGGGTTGAATCTATTCTTCTAGTGTAGCATTTTGAAATGGGGTGAACCTTGTAATATTTGTAGGTAGTAGAAAGTGAGCACTGCAGATGCTGGAGATCAGAGTCTAGAGTGTGGTGCTGGAAAAGCACAGCAGGTCAGGCAGCATCCGAGGCGCAGGAGAATCGACGTTTTGGGCATAAGCTCTTCATCAGGAATATTTGTAGGTACCACACTCGTCACTGTTACCCCTTTCTTTGTCAGTGTCTGAGGGCCTATTTAGTTTCCAATGGTCAAGGATCAACCACTAGTGAATCTGAACAAGAAGAGGCTCTTATCTTAACAAGATGTAGTTTATTGCAAGACAGCTGTAAAACGAGACAGTTAGAATCTGAAAGGGTTAACTCAAGTTGTGAGATCTGCTCCATGCATATAAAAGACAATACTTGAAAGGAGCTAACCAAAGATTTTAGAGAGTCATTAGATTTCAGTGCATGAGAACTCTAATGCTGTATGAGAATATTTTTACTAGCTGTAATGTGAACTTACTCTGAGGTTGAGCCTTATGTCTCAGAAGAGACAGTCACGTCGATGTAATATAACTAACTACTGTATCCTATTTAATGAACTGAGTTGCTGTTTATCAAGATTGTCTTAGACAGAAGATAAGCTCATTGTATTGATATCTTTCCCAGTCAGTAGGCTAGACTAATATCAATAAGAAGGAATGGTGGAAATGAATGTAGCCATGACATCGCAGATGGTTCCAACTTCTAAAATACAAATCAGGTACATGTTACATTATCTGAATGAATGTAGGGCTAAAACATTCCTGAAATTGGCTAGTCTTTATTTTGGCAGTTTTCCTGGAGGGTTTTTGAGACTCAGCAGGCTTTCCTGTGCTATCTGCCCAAATTCAATACATTACCCATCACCACACCCCTATGACACTCCGCTCATCATAGAATATAGAACAGTAACAGCCCTTCAGCCCACCATGTCTGTGCTGATCATGATACCATTCTAAGCTAATCCCATCTGGTTGCATGCAATCTGTATCCCTGTATCCCCTCCAGTTCATGGGTCTGTCTAAATCTCTCTTAAAGGTTGCTGTCATATCTGCTTCTACCACCTCCTCGACTGCACGTTCTATGCCTCTCATAATTTTATCGG
The DNA here is from genome assembly GCF_037043375.1 of Chiloscyllium plagiosum. Lineage (NCBI taxonomy): Eukaryota > Metazoa > Chordata > Chondrichthyes > Orectolobiformes > Hemiscylliidae > Chiloscyllium > Chiloscyllium plagiosum. The sequence continues at coordinate 17,099,326 of NW_028270152.1, read as the reverse complement.
GTTGCCCCTCAGCCTCTGGTGTTGTAATGAAAGCAATCCAAGTTTGTTTAACCTCTCATTATAGCTAATGCACTCCAATCCAGGCAACATCCTGGGAAAGCTCTCTCTCACACCCTTTCCAAAGCCTCAACATCCTTCCTACTGTGTGGCAACCAGAATAGCATGCAATACTCCAAATGTGGCCTATCTAAAGCTTTACACAGCTGCAACATGACTTGTCAACTTTTATACTCAGTGCCTCAACCAATGAAGGAAAGCATGCCTTCTTTACCACCTTACCCACTTGTGTTTCAGGGAGCCCAAAATCCCATTGTATATCAATGCTGCTAAGGGTCCTACCATTTATTGTATGCTTTTCCTTTACATTTGACCTCCCAAAATGCATCCCCTCACACTTGTCTGCATTAAACCTCATCTGCCATTTCTCCAAACAACTTTCCAACTGATCTATATCCTGCTGGATCCTTTGATAACCTTCCTCCCTATCCACAGCTCCACCAACTTTTGTGTCATCTGCAGACTTACCAATTAGTGAAACTTACTAGTTTTCATCCAGGTCATTTATATACAAGACAAACAACAGAGGTCCCAGCACTGATCCTTGCAGAACACCACTTGCTGTAGACCTCCAGTCAGAAAAGCACACCTCCACAACTATCCTTTGTCTTCTATGACCAAGCTAAATTTGTATCCAACTTACCAACTGACCACGGAGCACATGTGACTTCATCTTCTGGGCCAGCATACCATCAGGAACTTAGAGCATTTAGCAACTTTGTTGAGTATCGGGGAGATGTTTAGATTTTTTCTGTTACATACTACTTACCACTCCTTATCTGAATGTTGACCAGCTCAAAAATGCCACTGGTAATAACAGGATCAGTAGCCGCCATTTCCACCACCTCCAGTGGGATGTCACCATTAAACACATATATCCACCCCCCCAAAGATCTGTCAGCCTTCCGCAAGGACTGTTCTCTCCAGAACACCCTGATCCACTCCTCCTTCATTCCCAACATGTCCCCAAAGGCTCATGGCACCTTTCCGAGTGACCGCAGAAAATGTAACACCAGCACGTTCACTTCCTCACTCCTCCGTATCCAAGGGCACAAATACACCTTCCAAGTGAAGCTGCACTTTACCTGCACTTCACTCAATCCAGTCTATTAGATTCACTGGTCACACTATGGTCTCCCATACATTGGGGAAACAAAGCATAGATTGGGTGAATGCTTCACAGAACACCCAGGTTCTGTATGCAAAAATGTTGCACGCCATTCCAACACACCACCCTGTTCCCTGGCCACCATTTTTGTCTGAGGCTTGCTGCAGTGCTCCGGTGAAGCTCAGCACAAACCTGTCATTTTCCACTTGGGAATACTATAGCCTTCTGGAATCAATATCGAGTTCAACAATTTTAGGGCTTGAGGCACCTTCTGCCATGTCCTGACCTCAACTTTCACCCACTAGGCCTTGTTATCACAAGGTTTGCAGTTGCACACTATCCATTGATAGCCACTAATTGTACACTAACAGCTATTCATTCTTCCAGCTGATCATGATCCATTCCTTTGTCTGTCCAGCTGTTCTTCTCGCTTTGAGCTTTATCTTCACATATTGTTTAGTCCTTAGCCCTCCACTCACTCTATCTTCTGCATAAAAAGCATTTTCCTAGCCACCACCAGTTCTGAGGAAGGGTCACTGGAGCCAAGACGTTAACTCTGATTTCTCTCCACAGATGCTGCCAGACCTGCTGAGCTTTTCCAGAAATTTCTATTTTTATTTGTGACTTGTGATAAACCTTTCAAGCTGAGATCACTTAAAGTCATAGAATTGTACAGGACGGAAACAGACCCTTAGATCCAACCCGTCCATGCCGACCAGATATCTTAAATTACTCTCGTCCCATTTGCCAACACTTGGCCCATATCCCTTTAAACCCTCCCTATTCATCCAGATGCCTTTTAAATGCTGTAATTGTACCAAATCCTCATCCTCTGGCAACTCATTCCATACATGCACCACAGTCTGCATGAAAAACATGCCCCTTAGGTCCCTTTTATATCCTTCCCCTCTCACCCTAAATCTATGCCCTCTAGTTCTGGACTCCCCCACCCTAGGGAAAGGACCTTGTCTATCACCCCTCCGCCTCCGATACTCCAGGGAAAATGGTCCCAGCCTATTCAGCCTCTCCCTATATCTCAAACCCTCCTGGTAGCATCCTTGTAAATCTTTTCTGAACCCTTTCAAGTTTCACAACATTCTTCCATTAGGAAGGAGTCCAGAATTGCATGCAATATTCCAACAGTGGCCTAACCAATGTCCTGTACAGCTGCAATATGACCTCCCAACTCCTATACTCAATGGTCTGACCAATAAAGGAATGCATAATGGGTGACTTTAACTTTCCCAATATTGACTGGAACCTCCTTCGAGCAGATGGTTTGGAAGGAGCTGTTTTTGCAAGGTGTTTTCAGGAGGGTTTCCTAACTCAGTAAGTTGACAGGCCAATGAGGGGAGAGGCCATTTTGGATTTGGTGCTCGGCAACAAGCTGGGGCAGGTGTCAGATCTTGCGGTGGGAGAGCATTTTGGTGATAGTGACCACAACTGCCTCACATTCTACAGAGCTATGGAGAAGGAGAGAAGCAGGCACAATGGGAGGATATTTAATTGGGGAAAAGGAAACTATGATGCTATCAGACATGAGTTGGGAAGCATGGACTGGGAGCAATTGCTCCATGGAAAGGGCACTATAGACATGTGGAGACTGTTTAAGGAACAGTTGTTGCAAGTGATGCATAAATGTGTTCCTCTGAGACAGGCAAGAAGGGGTAAGATAAAGGAGCCTTGGATGACGAGAGCGGAGGAGCTTCTCATCAAAAGAAAGAAGACAGCTTACGTAAGGTGGAGGAAGCAAGGGTCTTGCTCAGCTCTAGAGGATTACAGGCAGGCGAGGAAGGATCTCAGTAATGGTCTGAAGACAGCCAGGAGGGGGCACAAAAAAGGCTTGGCAGGAAGGATTAGGGAGAATCCAAAGGCATTTTACACGTATGTGAGGAATAAGAGAATGATCAAAGAAAGAGTAGGGCCGATCAGGGATAGCATTGGGGACTTGTGTATAGAGTCTGAGGAGGTAGGGGAAGCCCTAAATGAGTTTTTTGCTTCTGTCTTTACTAAAGAAAAGGACCTTGTAGTGAATGAAACCATTGAGGAGCAGGTAAGCATGCTGGGACGGATAGGGATTGAGGAAGCTGATGTGCTGAAAACTTTGACAAACATTAAGATTGAAAAATCGCCAGGGCCGGACCAGATTTGTCCTCGGCTGCTTTGGGAAGTGAGAAATGTGATTGCTTCGCTGCTTGCAAAGATCTTTGCGTCCTTGCTCTCCACTGGAGTCGTGCCTGAGGACTGGAGGGAGACAAATGTAATTCCTCTCTTCAAGAAAGGAAATAGGGAAATCCCCGGCAATTACAGACCAGTCAGTCTCACGTCTGTCGTCTGCAAGGTGTTAGAAAGGAATCTGAGGGATAGGATTTATGACCATCTGGAAGAGCATGGCTTGATTAAATGCAGTCAGCATGGCTTTGTGAGGGGCAGGTCATGCCTCACAAATTTTATTGAGTTCTTTGAGGATGTTACTAGACAAGTTGATGAGGGTTGAGCGGTGAATGTGATGTATATGGACTTCAGCAAGGCATTTGATAAGGTTCCCCATGGTAGGCTCATTCAGAAGGTCAGGAGGAATGGGATACAGGGAAATTTAGCTGTCTGGATACAGAATTGGCTGGTCGACAGAAGACAGCGAGTGGAGGTGGAAGGAAAGTATTCTGTCTGGAAGTCAGTGGTGAGTGGTGTTCCACAGGGCTCTGTTCTTGGGCCTCTACTCTTTGTAATTTTTATTAATGACTTGGATGAGGAGATTGAAGGATGGGTTAGCAACTTTGCAGACGACACAAAGTTTGGAGGTGTCGTTGACAGTATAGAGGACTGTTATAGGCTGCAACGTGACATTGACAGGATGCAGAGATGGGCTGAGAGGTGGCAGATGGAGTTCATCTGGATAATTGCGAAGTGATGTATTTTGGAAGGTCAAACTTGGAAGTTGAGTACAGGATTAAAGACAGGATTCTTGGCGCTGTGTAGCAACAGCAGGATCTTGGTGTGCAGGAACATAGATCCCTTAAAATTGCCACCCAAGTGGACAGGTTTGTTAAGAAAGCATATGGTGTTTTGGCTTTCATTAACAGGGGGATTGAGTTTAAGAGCCATGAGATCTTGTTGCAGCTCTATAAAACTTTGGTTAGACCGCACTTGGAATACTGTGTCCAGTTCTGGTTGCCCTATTATAGGAAAGATGTGGATGCTTTTGAGAGGGTTCAGAGGAGGTTTACCAGGATGCTGCCTGGAATGGAGAGTTTATCTTACTAAGCGAGGTTGACTGAGCTCGGACTTTTTTCATTGGAAAAAATAAGGAAGAGAGGGGACCTAATTGAGGTGTACAAGATAATGAGAGGCATAGATAGAGTTGATAGCCAGAGACATTTTCCCAGAGCAGAAATTGTTAACACGAGGGGTCATAGTTTTAAGCTGTTTGGCATAAAGTATAGAGGGGATGTCAGAGGCGGGTTCTTTATGCAGAGAGTTGTGGGAGCACGGAATGTGTTGCCAGCAGCAGTTGTGGAAGCAAAGTCATTGGGGATATTTAAGAGACTGCTGGACATGCATATGGTCACAGAAATTTGAGGGTTTGTTCATTAGTTTGACCTTACATGAGGATCAATGGTCGGCACAACATCGTGGGCTAAAGGGCCTGTTCTATGTTCTATGTTCCATACCAAATGCCACCTTCACTATCCGACTCTATCCATTCATATCCTATCTACATGAGACTCCATTTAAAATAGACAAGGGTTTGAAAGCCTACCCCAGCCACATTTTTGGTACATTTAGATATTTTCAGTCAAACTACTCAGTGGTGCTATGACAAATCTCTGGGACAG